>NC_064258.1:27601844-27905511 GCF_003254725.2 Canis lupus dingo | reverse complement strand
AGTTATCCTATTCTCAGAGCAGCCTCTGGCCAATGACTGAGCAAAGGGAAAGTAGGTAAGGTACTAGAACAAGAGCCTGGCTATTTCTGTCTGTTCTGGGGCTCCCCAGCATCATGGTGGACTGGTGAAGACTTTGTCGAAGCTGCTTTACAATCCTAAGTCTCCTCCTTGCTTAGTTCTGCTTCTTCCTCTTCTCTTTCACACTGGTACATTTCCCACATCCTGTTGTACATCTAGTTCCATCTCAGCATTTCCTGGAGAGCCCAAACTTGTGACACATTAAAAATTTTAGAGAACCACTCAAAAAGTAGGAATAAACAATATAACTTCTAAAATAGTAGAGAGGAAGAACATTCAATTGGTATGGAGAAAAAAAATCAGTGAACTAGAAGCATATTTTACATGGTAGAAATAAATCTAAATACATCAATAATCATATTAACTATAATTGAATTCACTTGCAATTAAAATACAGATGGTTTTAAGGGAAAAAAAAACCCAAATCCAATGATATGCTCATAATAAACACACCTAAAATATTAATCGACAGGAAAAGTTGAATGTAAAGGACATCAGCTAAGGAGAACTGATGGAGCTTATTGAAAATTGACAAAATAGGATTCAAGGCAAAAAAAAAAAAGATCAGGTAAAGATACATAACAATAAGGTACAAATTCTTAGAAAAACATCAATTCTGAACATATATGCATCAATAATCTAGCCTCAAAATATATAAATGAAAATGGACTGGCGTAAGAAAATGGTAATTTTATAATGGCAGTGGTAGCTTTTTACATTTCTCTCTTGATAAGAGATTAATTAGACAAAAAAATAACAGCATAGAAGATTTAGGTAATATAATTTTTAAAAAAAATTTATTTATCTATTCATGAGAGAGACAGAGAGAGAGAGAGAGAGAGAGACAGAAAGAGAGAGAGAGAGAGAGGCAGAGACACATGCAGAGGGAGAAGCAGGCTCCATGCAGGGAGCCCCATGTGGGACTCGATCCCAGGTCTCCAGGACCACACCCTTGGCTGAAGGTGGCGCTAAACCGCTGAGCCACCCAGGCTGCCCCAGGTAATACAATTTTAAAGCTCGATCTATTGGACATATATATGGAGACCTGCACCCAACAAAATACTTTCTTTTTGAACACCCATAAAATCTTTCCAAAAACTGGTAAATACTTGTATAGGAGGTGAGGAAATCAGCTAGTATCAGGAGGTAGATCACGTATACTGAGGGAGAAATAAGCATGTGAAGAGTAATCGAATTTTATTATTGACACAGATCTTGAGGGGGAGATCCATGAACTCTTGCTGGATTTTTTTTTAGAATTTATCTCCCTTACATGACTCCTCTAAACTTTCTATAACCCTTCATTACTTGATGTAGTCAGAGTTAAGTTTCTGTTCCTTCCAGCTGAAAGAGACCAGCTAAATCAGGATGTTGTAAGGGAAGTCAAGAATATCTTCCAGGAGGGCTGAGAAGCCAGTCTCATCGGTGGAAATCAAGTGACAGAATGGATGTTGGAACTTATCAAGGAGAAAATCCAATTTCTGAGATATATTCTTCCAAATTCCATACTATGTATTCCACTGGCACCTAACTGCCTGACAAAGAGTCCTGGAATATATTTTCTCACTGGGCTGTTAATACTCTTATCAGTTGTTTCTTTAGTTACTATCACTTCTATCACTTTGCTTTTATCCTAGAATCATGGATTTCCAAAATAGATACAGCCTTTCTTGATGCAAAAATGGTTAACTGCTCTTGTATTATAAAAAGATCTATTTTTTAAAAAAGATTTTATTTATTTATTGGAGAGACAGAGAGTGAGTGAGTGAGAGAGAGCACCAGCAAGAATAGGGGCAGAGGGAGAAGCAGCCTCCCCACCAAACAGGGAGCCCAACACGGGGGTGGATCCCAGAACTCCAGGATCATGACCTGAGTGGAAGGCAAACGGTTAACTGATGGAGCCACCCAGACACACCAAAAAGATCTATTTCTTTTGAACAGGTGTGTGTTCCTCTTTTGTGATGCTACAAATCAGGGTCCTACCCCTATGGTCCTTTTGACTTAAATTGCAGATTCCGTTTTTATGGAATGAATTTCATCCACAGACATGTGGGCACGTCAGGTCTTTAATCAGCCTATTTCTTCTGATAGTGTAATTCAATTTACCTTTCCAGTCTCACCTTCCAACTGCTGTACTTCCTCACATGCATTATGTTTACTTCCCATTCTCGATGGTGCCTCATTCTTTCCTACTTCCACATCTTTGTTTTTTTGTGTGCTTTTTCCCGGACCACTCTCCCTACCCCTTCTTCACCTGTCAATTATAATAGTCATCTAATGGGAAAGACCATTCTAAGCATGATACAAAGTCTGGAAGACAGAAAAGATTGAAAAATGCAATGACATACAGGCTAACACTTTCTAGCAGCCCAAACTATCATCCATCAAGTCAAAATGCAACCGGCAAACAGGCAAAGATATTTACATCATAAACAACAGACAAAGGGCTAGTTTCCTCAATATATGTGAAGCTTCTACAAATCAAGAGACCAGGACACAGGTAAAGGAAATGCACTGAAAATTCACAGAAAAGGACATTTACGTAGCTTTTTAAATCATATGAGAAAATACTCAATGGTACTTGTAAAAGAAATGCAAAGTCCATTGAGATATTATTTCTCACATGTGAGACTAGCAAAGATCCATAAGTTTGACTTTTGGTTTTAGAAAAGGTGTAAAGGAGTAGATACTCTAATATAATGTTGGTGAGAGTATAAATTGGTATGAGCTCTATGGAACACAATTGACAATATCTATCAAAATAGTACATACTTTTCAATCCAGCAATATTTCTTCTTGCGAACATATCCTATAAAGATACTAGCTCATGCATGGTAAGGTATACGTGCAAGAACATCAATTGCAGCATTGTTTGTAATGACAAAACATGAAACAAGAAATGTATTAATTACCTACCACTTTGTAACAAACCATTCCAAGTTCAATGACTTTTAAAAATCATTAATTATTGCTTTTAGGCCAAGGGATCAGGTGGGTAGTTCTTTTGTGTCACCTGAGTTCTCTTGAACAACTATGGTCAGCTACAGATCAGGAACCTCTGCTTTTGGGGATTGGTGAGCTGCTTGCTGGGGTGCCAAGGATGACTAGGCATGTATTTCTCACCACCTCACAGGCTGGCCCAGTTTTGTTCACATGATGATAGCAGGGTTCCAAAAGAATAAGCACAAATGTGTATGGCCTCTTGAGTTCTAGTCTTAAAACTATACAGTGTCATTTCTTCTGTAGTCCACTGGCCAAAACAAGCCACATGGTCAGCCCATAATTAAGACGTGGGGTAAAGATGATACCTCTTAATTTGAGGAACTCAAATCACATTGCCAAGGGGCATGGATGTAGGGAGGAATAGAATTATAGCCATTTTGCATCTAAAACAAACACAAATATCCATCAAATAGAGTCTAGTTAAAACAAAACAAAACGAGGAAACAGCCATACAGTGGAATCTATACAGTCTTTTAAAAGAATAAGGCAACTCCGTGTATATTGAGATAAAAAGTTCTTCAAGATTTAGTGTTACATGAGAAAAGCAGAACTGCCTTTATAGTATAGTATTTTTTGTAAGTATTTCAAAATGGACATACACAGTTTTGTTTGTAATATGCATAAATCTGTGGAAGGATATAGAAGCGGTGCCCTCAAGCAAGGGTAATTTGGGGTCATGGGTGGAAGGAAGTTACGGTTCAACCTGTACTCCTTCATATTAAATTTTTTTCTTTAATTTTCAAAATTATTATACTATAAAATTTACTTTTTTCTTTTTGGTGTATAGTATTCATAATTCCCATTTTAACACATATAAAATTTGTATAACCACCACTGTAATTAAAATATAGAACATTTTCAGCATCCCCCCAAAACTCCCTTGTGCTATTCTTTTACATTTCTATCCTACTCCCAACCCTAACCTCTGGTAACCACTGCTTTGTTCTCAGTCACTACAGTTTTGTCTTTTCCACTTTGACCTTTGTTCTTCAGAATTTTAAAAAGACTTAGTTTTTTTCAAGCAGTTTTAAATTCACAGCAAAATTGAAGGGAAGGTATAGAGGTTTCTATATACCTCCTGCCTCCATACATTCATAGCCTCCCCATTATCAACATCCCCCACCAGAGTAGAACATTTTGTTGCTACTGATGAAACTACATGGATGCATGTGTCCATGGTTTACCTTATGGTTCACTCTTGGTGTTGTATGTTCTATGAGTTTGAACAGATGGATAATAACATGTGTCCATCTTTATAGTATCATCCCGAGTATTTTCACTGCCCCCCAAATCCTCTGTGCTCTGCCCATTCATCCCCCTGCCCCCAATCACTAGCAACCACTGATTTTTTAATTGTTTCCATAGTTTTAACTTTTCCTGAATGTCAGAATGTTCTATATAGCTGGACTGATACAGTATGTAGACTTTCCAGATTGGCCTCTTTCAGTTAGTAATAAGGTTCCACCTTATTTCTTTTTTTATGTTGAATATTATTCCATTGTCTGGATGTACCATAGTTTATCCACTTACCTAATATGGGGCATCTTGGTTGCTTCCAAGATCTGGAAATTATGAATAAAGATGCTATAAGCACCCATCCATATGTGAGTTTTTGTGTGGACATAAATTTTCAACTCCTTTGGGGAAATACCAAGGAGTATGATTTCTGGATTGTATGGTAAGGGTATGTTTAGTTTTGTAAAAATCTGCCAAATTGTCTTCCAAAGTGGCTGTACCATTTTGCGTTCCCACCAACAATGTTTGAGAGTTCCTATTGCTTCACATCTTTGTCAGCGTTCCAGATTTTGGCCCTTCTACTAGACGTGTAGTGGTATCTTGTTGCTGTTGTTGATCTCATTGCTTTTCAGTTTGCATTTCCTTGATGATATACAATGTGGAGCATCTTACCAAATGCTTGTTTGCCATATGTATGTCTTCTTTGGGGAGGTGTCTCTTAAGGTCTTTGGCTCAATTTTTTAAATTGGGTTCCTTGCGGGTTTTTTTTATTAAGTTTCTTCAGAAATTTTTTTATTTTTCAATTTTTATTTATTTTTATTTTTTTAATTTTTATTTTTTTTAGTTTCTTCAGATATTTTAGATAACAGTCCTTTATTAGATGTGTCTTTTGCAAATATTTTCTCCCAGTCTGTGTCTTGTCTTCTCATGCTCTTGACAGTGTCTTTTGCATAGCAGAAAAATTTAATTTTAATGAGTCCAGCTTATTAACTTTTCTTTTATGGATTGTGTCTTTAGTGTTGTTTCAAAAAGTCACCTCCACACCCAAGGTCATCTAGATTTCCTCTGATATTGTTTTCTATATGTTTTATAGTTTTGTGTTTTATGTTTAGGTCTGCAATCTATTTTGAGTTAATTTTGTGAGGGGTAGAGGCTGTGTGTCTAGATTTTTTTTTTCCCACAGGTGAATGTCCAGTTGTTCCAGCACCATTTATTGGGAAGACTATCCTTGCTCTATTGTATTGCCTTTGCTCTTTTGTCAAAGATCAGTTGACTATATTTATGTGGGTCTATTTTTAGCTCTCCATTCTTTTCCCTTGATTTATTTATCTATTCTCCTTTGGACACTACACTGTCTTGATACTGTATTTTTTTAAAAAAGATTTTATTTATTTATTCATGAGAGACAGAGAGAGAGGCAGAGACATAGGCAGAGGGAGAAGCAGGCTCCTCACAGGGAGCCCAATATAGGTTCGATCCTGGAACTCCTGGGATCATGCCCTGAACCAAAGACAGACGCTCAACCACTGAGCCACCCAGGCGTCCCTCTTTCAGATTTTCTAATAGACGATCATGTTATCTGTGAACAAAGACCATTTTATTTCTTCCTTCCCAATGTATATACCTTTTGTTTCCTTTTCTTACCTCATTGCATTAGCTAGAACTTCCATTACACTGTTGAAAAGGAGTGGTGACGGGGACATCCATGCCTTTTACCTGATCTTAGAGGGAAAATTTAGAATTTCTCACCATTAAAGATTATTCTTTTGGAATTAAAAAAAATGCCTGCATCATCAATTAAAAAATAAATCTCTGACTTCTTTCAAAAATGAAAAGCCATTAAATGAGAATGATTTATGGGAATTGAAGAATCATTGTTTTAAACATCTCAAAATAGAATGCTCTTTACAAGAACAAGAATCATGTTTTATTTCTGAATGCCCAGTGCTTAGCTCAGCATCTGTTAACAGTAGGCACTCAGTAAATGTATCTTGAATGAAAAAAAAACCTTGTTACCCATTCAAATACTACCTCCTCCCTTAAGCATTTCCTGATTCTCCCAACAGATTTCTCCTTCCCTTGAAAATTCCATTCCATTATTTTATCTTTTAGACACATATTATACTCTGCCTTGTTTTTTAGTCACTTACAGACTTTTTCTAGATTCTTCTTCTGGATTTCAAGCTTGAGAACAAAGACCCTGCTCTACTCATCTTTGTATTCTCACCTGTGCCAAACATTATGCCTTACACCATTGGGTTCTTGAGAAATATTTGATGAGCTGATTCTAATTGAATCATTTGACCACATACTCCTTCAATTTTTATTTTGCTGTTGCTGACTGTTGGCAGTAAGCAAGTTCCTCCTACTCCTTCTCCCAACATATTTCCTTAGTGCAGCATCTATCATGCTGCCTTCTTCATACCTGCCCTGGAGTAACAAGCTCAAGAAGAAGTCATTTGCCCAGAGCATTTTTTCCTCCCTGGTCTATGTCATTCTAAAAAGCTTGGTTCTGGGGGTGCCTGGCTGGCTCAATCAGTGGAGCATTAACTCTTGATCTCAGGGTCCTGAGTTTGAGCCCCACATTAGGCATGGAGCCTACTCTAAAATACAAGAAAAAAAAAAGAAAGGCTTGGTTTTACAGAATACATGGTGGAGCTGACTCCTTGGTAGCCCGGCAGGCCTTACATAGCTATGCGTCCTTGGATAAAGTTTCTTGATTTCTGACACTTGCAATCTGAGGAAAGGAGTATTGAGATCCTCTGAGGATGGACGCTGACAAAGACCTCTTGTGCTGCTCCAGTGTCACAGACACTCCAGTGTCTGGCTTTGGAGTGATGAGGGCTGGGGCCTGCTCTCATTTTGGCACATCTCTGTTGCGAGAAGGCGGCTGCTTGAACTCAGGTCCTAAGTGCATAATGAAGGGCACAGTCTATCTGGTGGGGGCAGCAGACTGTATGCGACACTTTTACAAATCAGGTTCAGAGAAACTCACTGTAGCTGGTAGATGGAGGAATCTCAGTTTGCTGAAGTGTTGTCTTGAAATAGCACGGTTTTTACCCCATCACTGCTCTTATTTATACAGCGTAGCCCTTATGTCCTGCTGGTTAGCACATCCCTTAACGACTCCTTGGGTAGGTGCTGTCTTTCCTGTCACTTTGAGTCATTTGCAGTCTGATTCCAGTATTTAAGATTCAATCCTGTTTACTTTTCAAAACTTCAATCTTAAGCACAATGCAATGCTTATCTCCTCCCTGCTGCTGGGCTGGCCAGACTGTTGGCTCCCAGCTGCTTAGAGAGCAGGGGAGGGTGTGTAGTCTGTTTTTGAGACTTTTCCTTCTTTTCTTTCTGCTTGAAGAGATTAGGGAGCAGGAAGGAGGGGTAGAGGAAGCGGAGGTTTCCTTACCTTAGCAGCCCCATTTCAACATGGGGAGGGGCATGTCTCAGGCCTGTGGCCCCCTTCAAGGTGAAGAATATTTTTCAGGAAAGCAGCAGGGTTTCCCTCTGGGCACTCCAGTGAAGCATGCCCCACTTCTGGTTTCGATGTCCTATTATTCAGCTCTGTGGCTGCCTTGGAGCCCCTGGTTCCTGTCTCCCCACTAACCACATGTTCCTTCATGCACAACCACAGGAATCCTTGGGTTTCCTTCATATCCTCTGGAAGCCATATAGCACTAGAATAGATGGGAGTTACCCACCTTCCTTTTAGACACTCTAGGTTACAGTCCCTTCAAGTCAGGCTGACACTGCCCAGCCCAGTGAGCCTCCTACTTTCCTACTTTCAGAAATCTCTGGTCCAAAAACAGTACATGACAGTATCTGTTATGGGTTGAATTGTGTCCTCATCCAATCCCCCAAAAGGCCATGTTGAATCCTAACCTCCAGTACCTCAGAATGCCACCTTATTTGGAAATAGGGCCATTGCAGCTGTAATTAGTTAAAATGAAGTCATAACGAGTAGTGTGGACCCCTACTCTAATGAGACCTATGTCCTTAAAGATAACCGATTGAAGGCACATGATACAGTGAGAGAGCCATAGGTGACAGAGGAAGAAACTGTAGGAGCTACAAGTAGCAACAAGCCAAGGAAGACCAAGGAGTGCTGACAAACCACCAGAAGACAGGGAGAGTCAAGGAATGATTCTCCCCTACAGGTTTCAGAGACAGCACGGCCCTGCCAACACCCTGATTCTGAGCTTCTGATCTCCAGAACTGCAAGACAACAAATATCTGCTGTTGTAAGCCACTCTCTTTGTTCTTTGTCATGGCAGACCTACGAAATAGAGTATTTGCTCACAAGTGTTTCCAAATGTAAAGGAATACCAAGCACCCTCTTTTGGTCTCTGTAGGTGGAAGGGAACCAAAATGCCATTGCATCATGCTGCTAGGCTTCCAGAGTGTTCTCTGAAGAGTTTCTCATCACTCTGCAATCCTATGGGCTCTGCCACTCAGCCATTATCTAGTAGGAGGGATTAGATGATAGTCTTTCCTTCTTTCAGACATCTCTAACCTTTATGAGTGGTTTTCTTGGAGTCTCCCTCACTCCTTGTTTGGCACAGCCAGGACATTCATAATGAATGCATTATGACTGCAGGACTCTGAAGTCCAGTGACCCTGCTTCTTGTCCTTGGACCTTTCTTATATGGACTAGTTTGGTGGTAGGCAGGCTGGTTTTGGCTCCTCTCAGCCTGTCCTATGTGACCTGATTGGTCTCCTTGTACATTGAATATGAGGTCCTAACTGTAGTTTGCCTTTCTTGCTCTCATGTTGGGTCCTGGCTGTAATCCTGGAAAATTGGAAGAGCCCCATTCAGTATCTTGTTCTTTCATTTATTTAGAGCAGACCTTACGCTTTGTCAAAGGAGTCTAAGCAGGCTAGGATGTGAGACTGACTGCTTCTAGTTCTCTAGGGTGAGAGAGCAGATGTCTTTCTAAGAAGGAAGTGTGTGAAGGTGGAGACAAGTTCCTAGAATCTAGGTTCCCACAGAATGATGCTTCCCTAGGCGACCTTCGGGAGAGCTGGGTCTCAGACCATCTCTGAGGGGAAATGAGAATCTCCTGGATCAATACTTTTTTTTTAGTGAGAAAATGCCACTACTATGACTATTCAGGGCAGAACTGAAAGTAGAAGGGGTCACAATCCAGGGTAAAGCCTGAGACAGGTGTGGAGATGAGGAGAGCCAGGCCTCAAGCCTTGCCTTAGTTCTAGCAGATGAGGAAAGGAAATGTTACCAGTGGAATCAGTTTTCTATCCATGCCTTCCCCAGATTCATCTTTGAGGGGCTGCCTGCTTTCCACAGAGTGGAACTAATTGCTTGCTGAGCCTTGGGCTTTTCTCTTGTCTGGGTCTCCCTGAAGACCATGGAGGTACTGATGTCCTGTGGGGGCCAGAGCAGGACAAGTTGTCTACTCTGAGGTGATGGGATGTGGGGTGGCCTTGTCCACATATCTGTCCCCCATTCCATACCTGGAGGCCCATCTGGAAAGAAGTCAGTTAAGCTCAGGTTTGGCTTTGGTTGGCTTTATAGTTTGCAAGGGACCACCTAGAGAGCCACCTGGCACCTGGCTCCTGCTTCCTTAGAACCAGAGAGCTGGGGATGCCCCAGTGGCTCTAGGAAGTGCCTCCCCTCAGAGTTTCCTCGGCCTGGTCTGCATGGTCTCCCTTTGTTGGTGTGCTCCTTTTTCATGGTGGGCCTCATCTCTGACTAGCTTCCCAACCTTCCCCTTTTGTCTACATCATATATGAAGGAAGTTGTCCTGATTCCAAATTCTTTACTTCAGGCTGCCTCCGGAATTGCCAGCCAGCCTGTGGGTGGGATGCCCTGGGGTCAGGTGCCCAATTCTGGTCCCATCATAGGCTAGTCCTGGACAAAGAGCAGCTGAGCTTCACTCCCTGAGAGAGGCACGCAGACACAGCTAATAGGCCAGGGCGGGCTGGGCAGCTTGTAGATGACACATTTAACTTAAGCACTTATTTCATAGCTATCATCTATTTATCTATCTATCTATCTATCTATCTATCATCTATCTATCATCTACCTATCTATCATCTATCTATCTATCATCTCCCTAACTTCTCTTTCTCATCCTAAATCAGCCCTTTGGTTAGGCTAAGGCTGTAATTTCTCAGTGTTAAGTTCCTTGGGGGACAAGAGAGGCAACGAGAGAACAGTGGGTGGTGGTGGGAGGAGAGTCCTGGACAGGATGAGAAAGCTCTACAGAAAGGGTGGTGAGGCCCCTGTGGTGACCAACCTCGCTCTTTTTGTCCTGCCTGGAAAGGCGGGACCACAGGCACTTTCAAGGTAACAAAGTCCCTGGAATGCCCCTTCCACTCATGCCCGGGAGGTGAATAACTCACGGCAGTCTACCAGGAGTGCCGTGTGGAAGCCAGCACTCCCATCTTCTCTTTGTCCTGGCTCCAGTGCCCCAACCCCTTGTCCCACCCTTCTGAAAAGAGGCAGCAGGAGGAAAGAACCAGCAGTGGTGAGTGTGACACCAAGCCTATGCTGAGACCTGGACACCCTGGACATTGCAGTGTAGGCTGGGGAAGGGGGGTAAAGAAAGCTTCCTGGAGGAAGCCAAAGAATGGGCCCTTCTCATCTGGGACTCGGGGAGGGGGTAGGATCAGTATCAGAAATACCCGGAGGTTTAAAAATTATAACAGGTTTCCAGCTCATCTTCTCCTGAAATTGTGATGGTCCCAGACAGGAAGATAGAGAAATGTCTTTTGAAAAGCTTCTCTCCAGGGCATTCTGCTTCTTTTTCCCACTCCCTTCGGATCTTCCTGAGGACGACTCAGCTAAACTGTCGTCTCTAAACTTTTTTGATCAGGCATGCCATGGATGAAAAATTTTAAGTAGTATCCTGGACATTTGGCTATTTATTCCAAAATCGTCATCGGGCTCCCAGCGTGGAGCCTGCTTCTCCCTCCTCCTGTGTCTCTGCCTCTCTTTCTCTCTCTATGTCTATCATAAATAAATAAATAAATAAATAAATAAATAAATAAATAAATCTTAAAAAAAAAAAAAAAAAGAAGGGAATCCCTGGGTGGCTCAGCGGTTTAGCGCCTGCCTTTGGCCCAGGGTGCGATCCTGGAGTCCTGGGATCGAGTCCACGTCGGGCTCCCAGCGTGGAGCCTGCTTCTCCCTCCTCCTGTGTCTCTGCCTCTCTTTCTCTATGTCTATCATAAATAAATAAATAAATCTTAAAAAACAAACAAACAAAATCGTACACCTATACTTCTGTTATTATGTAGTCATCATAAAGACTTTTATCAACAGAAAGAAACTTAAAATTTAAGTACAAATAGAACTTGTAATATTTTTGTACTGACCCCTAACTCACCTGGTGTCCCCTCCAGGGAGTGTGTACTGTTTTTGGAGACCACTGCTCTATGTTCATATTTGTGCCCCCCATGCCTAGATCAGGGCCCAGCATGCAGTAGGTGTTCAGTAAACAATTTTATGGAAAAGATGATTAACAAATGAGTTAGGGCTGGGTCTTGAGGAATATGAGTCTTGAAAATATGTAAGTGAGGAGAGGAAGTGAGCTGAGAGCCTCCCTTATAGATTAACATTATAATTTATTGACCTTTCTTAATAGGAACATTAAAATCAGACCTTCTGGGAGGACCTTATGTTTTGAGCCATGATTGATTGTTTAATTAATTAAATTAAATGTATTTATTTATCCCTCATCTCCTCACATAGTGGTCCCATAGTCCCACATTCCAGTCGCTTGACCATCTCCTGGCTGGGCCAATCCACCTTGTGACACAGGTTCTATCAACAGGACAACCAAGAGCAACAAGGAAGCACTCTGGGGAAAGGGATTCAATGAGGAGGTTCCCAGGAGAAAAAGAGCTCCAAATCTCGGCTATTAGTTAATTAGGTGCTGAGTAAAACAGGCTGGAACAGGTTGAGTGAAAAGGATTATTATAGGCTCTTAATGGTTGGAAATTGATTTATTAGCACAGCAGCATATTTGCATGCAAGACAGAAAGTTCGTAATAATCCAGAGTGGGGTTTTGTAGGCAGAAGGATGGAGAGTTCAGGGCCACTGGGATTGCCTGTCTGAGGATTTCTTTGAACTTTAACCTGCTCACCCACTCCAGAAGCCTTTGTTGAGGGAGCAAAGAGGTACTCACTTTCCAAGCAGGAGACCATTCTCAAAGCACTTTACCAACAGAATGCCAAGACCTTCCTTCTTCCTCCCTTGTTTTGTAGATAATAATCACAACACTTATATGTTGCTTGCTTACAGTTTCTGTGCCTGACTCTGTTCTCAAAATGCTTTACAAATACATTGACTTACTTATTCCTTGTAACAACATGGGAGGATGGTGCTAAGAGTTTTCTTCTTTTAAAGTTGAGGCAACTGAGCCACACAGTAGTTAAGGGACTTGCCAAAGCTTATTAGTGGCTAGTAAGTGGCAATTCTAGGCATCAAACCTCAGCAGACTGGCCTCAATGACTTGCCCCCCAACCATGGTGCCATTGATGAGGAAGTAGAAACTGCCCTGACTTAAAATGATTTAGTGTGTTTTGGGCTCAGTTCACTACTATCCTCCTCCTCAGAACCCTGATACCCTAGGCTCTTGCCTTCAAATTTCCTAAATTAATCTGGTCCCAGATCCCTCATTCACACTAAAGTGTAAATGACTGAGAATCTGTTAAAGGACTACCCCTGTCTGGGAAACATTTTAGTAAGATCTAGAATGTCAAAATGAAAGGATGAAGCTTTCAAGATGGAATCTGAAGCAACGTTTGGAATGTTTGCTATGGGTGGGTATTTGATGGCTTCAGGGTCATGCTTTGCAGACTGGAGGGCAGGTAAGTGCTTTGTCATTTGGGGGCAGAGCCACCAAGAGGCTAGAGCTGCACAGAGCCTCAGTCTTGCCCCTGCCCTGGCTGAAGGCTTGTGTTCATGGTCTCCGCGGGAGCCACTGGGGAGCACTGCAGAGTAGAGCAGCTGTCAGCCACCACCAACTCCATTGTTAGAAAACCTGGTATGAAGTTTATAGCATATTTCACAGTTTTAAAAGTGTGTGTCTGATGTCAGTCTTCTCAAACTACTCACCGTCATGGAGCAGGTTGGCTTGGTCCTCATGCCCACCCTGCAGCCGTCCTGGAACACATGGGACTTTGAATGGCAGTCCTTGCAGCTGGGATCAAAGGCAGGGGTGAGGGCATGCTGGCAACAGGAATGGCCTCTTGAAAGATGTGGGGAGAGAACAGAGACCCCACTGAGTGGAGGATAGAGGTCCAGGTCCTCATCAGGTGTCATTACACATGTGGTCTGCAGAGAAGAGCCTTTTGATGGAGTCCTGGGGAGTCCAGAGTTGCAGGTGGGGATCATGGAAACTTCTAAAGCTCCCCCACCAGGGAAGCAGGCTCTGCCCTGGCTCCATGACTCGTGTGTGGCCTTTATGGGCCATGACCAATGGCTCAAGGCCTGGGCTGGCAGCCATCAGCCTTTATCCTAGGCAGGAATTCTAATTAAACTGGGACTTCTGAGTCTCACTTACAAAAAGCTCAGCACCAGACTCTGCCTTTCAGGCCCTACCGGCTGGTCACACTTTTGAATACCACCTGCAGGGACACCCAGCTCAGGGATTCTTGGCTTGCCTTCGCAGTGGGCCACAGAGGACCTGAGCCAAGTTGATCTTTGGGGCAGGCCTTGAGCTTTGATTCTAACAGATCTTTAGAGAAAAACATTTGATGGCCTCTTGGATCATTCTGGTCCTTCTCTTACTACTCTTCTTGCTATCCATGCCACTCTTTTGTATTTGTTACATCCATCTTTTTTCTTCATGATGAATTGGGTGGTTTGAGGTATTCAGGGATCCAGGGAAATTCAGGGTAGTAGAATCCCCTCCATCTGGACTTCTCCAAAGGAACCAATGGGGGGAGGGTTCATTTAAAGAAACCCAAGTGAGTACCAGGCAGACCATAGCACCAAGGCCCCTGGCTCATGAGGCATGGATGCCAGAGAAGCTGGACTCGGAACTGAATCCTGAGGGATTGGTAGGATTTGTGGAGGCAGAAAGGAAGCTCCCCCCTGAAAAAAAAAGAAAGGAAGCCCAAAGGCACAAGGAAATAGCTGCCTTGCACATTTTAAATAAAATGAGAGGTTTATCTGCAAATTAGAAACCCTTGATTCCCAAACTTACCCCATTCTGCTAATTCCTAAAGGGAACAGCTAGAGCAACTCTTTTCCTTTTCCATGTTCAGCAATCGGATCGTCCTGTCACTACATGTTTCAGTGATGTCCATTTTCGTCTGACTTCAGAGGTATAACATGAGAATGTGCACGTGGCTGATGAAGTCCATGGAAGGAGGGTGGGGAGGCAACATCCCCCCGGAGCTTTGATGCAGTTCTGGCAGCAAATGTATCACTATCGTCAGTCTGCCTCCCAGGGCCTCCTGTCCTCTTTACGATGCCCCTCATCCTATAACCGAGCTCAGGACTGGGACCCCATTTCCATGCCCTCCACTGAGTCTTGTTCACTGGTGAACCAAATGCTTGGTGCAAGGAGGGTGGAAGGTCAGGGGTGAAAGAAAAGATCTGAGGGGTACCTGGTGCTGCCTTTGGGAAACAGAAGCTTCTCAGCCTCTGTGGGACGATGAAGCTGGGGCCTGGGCTCCTGGCTGACTTTCCTGCTGGTCCAGAAGACACCCACACACCCAAACCACGGGGAATGTGACTTGCTGACCTTGGCAGGAAGGAGGGCTGACTCGGCCTTTTGCGTAACATAAATACTCAGCACAGCTGCCTATGACCTGCCCATTTCTTGTCAAGTCCAAGAAGGAAAGACCTACTGGCCAAACCCTTTACCCCACTGCACCTCAGACCCCAAGAACTTGGGCTCTGCTCAAGTTAGTAAGCTGGAGCTCCTTCCTCCCACCCCCAAATTGGCTACTGGTAGAGGAAAAACCTGGGTAAGGATAGTAAGGGAATCTGAGGAGCTGCCTGGTCTAATGGAAAAATAAAAGGTCTGCTGTTGATAGACATTCTTGGGAAGCCTCCTGTTAGGGAAGCTCTGTGTCTTTTTGCCCAGGCTGATGGGGGACTTGGGAGAGGGAGGAAAGAACAAAAGAATTTAACCTGGCAAAAGAGATGGTCTCTCCTAGTGCTTTTCTCACCCATCCTCAGCACCAAAGCTAAACCCTTCATCACCCTCCCAATCCCATCCCTGGGGTTGACCTGGATTCAGTCCTTTGTTCATAACTCACTGTCACTGCCTACCCTTACTGCCACTGGCAGTGTGTCCTTCCTCTCCTCTGCTTGTCTAGATTCCACGAATCCTTCTAGACCTGACCGGAGTCCCATGACTTCTATGAAGCCTTCTCCCACTCCCTGATTCCTCACTTCTGGGAACTCTTGACATCTGGAGTTAGTCCCACACGCACTGTTAGCACTTAATTTTTCTCTAATAGTTTCATGAAAATTAGCTCTTACCAGCTTGTTGTCATCACTTAGAGAGCACAGCTCGGTTGTATCCTGAGATGGGCTCAGTAAGTACAGAATTGATGGATGGGTTCTTGGAAAGATGGCAAGTTCTTTCAATATATATGGCCCCTGTGGCCATTTTCCAGGGCCTACCAGACCACACAGTAAATGGAAGAAGGGTCCTTGGTCTTGAAATTTAGAGATGAGTCTCCAGCAGAAAGAATTGAGCTGCTAGATGTATATATGCTTATTGGTTGGAGCTCAGCTTGATTCCAGGGTGGTACTGGCTGCCCTTATGTGAGAGCTTATCAGGAGGTGAGTGGGCAAGATGTTTTTGCCCAGCATTTTAAGGCCACAGTTTCCTTATCTGTATAAATGGTTTGATTAGGTTATCTCCAATGTCTTACTGCCATGAACTAAATTGTGTCCGCCCAAAAGTCATGATGAAGCCCCAACCCCCAATGTGACTGTCTTTGGAGATGGGTTTTTGGGAGGTAATTAAGTTTCAGTGAGGTCATAACGATGAGGTCCTACTCTGATAGGATTGGTAGCCTTATAAAGAGAGAGAAAAAAAAATCTATACACACACACACACACACACACACACACACACACACCCCAAATAAAGGCCACGGTGTGAGGAAATAGTGAGAAGGCAGCTGTCTGCAGGAGGAGAGCCCTTACCAGAAGTTGACTGCTGTTGGCCCTTGATCTTTGATTTTTAGCTTCCAGAACTGTGAAAAAATAAATGTCTGTTGTTTAAGTTACCTGGCCTATGGTATTTGTTAGGACTCATCCACCTATATTTTATTCACTTATTGATACAATCAGGATTTATTGAATGCTTACTGTGTGCCACAAAATATTATCTCTATGAGGGTGTTAGTAATGGACAAAACGATGAAAAGCCCTCTTTTCATGGAGTTTACATTCTAATGAAGGAAGACAGATTTAACAAAAGAATAAATAACTGCATTAAATAGTGTGTCAATGTTGGTAAATGCTATAGAGAAAAACTAAGCAGAGAAGTGGATGAGGGAATTCTAGAGAAGTGTGTTTAGGCAGACACCTGACCTCCTTGGGCTTGTCCAGAAGACCTCACCAAGAAGATAATATTTAATTAAAGACCTGAACATGTAATCCACATGAATACCTGAGACTTCTAAAATTAGGTTAAAAAGTATCCATTTTGGGATCCCTGGGTGGCGCAGCGGTTTGGCGCCTGCCTTTGGCCCAGGGCGCGATTCTGGAGACCCGGGATCGAATCCCACGTCGGGCTCCCGGTGCGTGGAGCCTGCTTCTCCCTCTGCCTGTGTCTCTGCCTCTCTCTCTCTCTGTAACTATCATAAATAAATAAAAATTAAAAAAAAAATTTTTAAAAAAAGTATCCATTTTACAAGTAAAGGTATGGAAAGTCTAGTTTAACAGTGATTCATAATTTAGGGATCTAGTTGACTGCAAGTTCATCAAGAGTCCTGAGTATCCTGTGGCTGCTCAAGAAGTTACTGCTGCATTAACAGAAGTGCAGTGGCCAGATAATAGCGGTGACATTACAGCTATGCTATAATATTGTGTTCAGTTCTGAGCACCACATATTGGAGCACTCTAGAAGACCCAGCAAAGGTATTCAGAGATTTGGGAGCTATGTCCTCAGGGAACAGCTTGGGGAACTGAGCATACTTAATCTACAGAAGAAAAGATTTATATGACTGTGAGTAGGATCATGTCAAGTATGTGGAGAGTTGCTGGCTGGAAGAAGGGCTTATTGTGTGGAGATACGAAATGCAGACCAAAGACCAATAGGTGAGAATCCCCAAACCAAATCAGTGCCAAAAATGGAATAGAAATGAGACAGGTATATTTAAAAGTAGGCTTTAGAGTTTCTCCTAGGATTGGTGGAGGGTAAAGCTAGCACAGTGGGTGGTGGGAAGATAATAAAAATTGTCAGATATCAAATATGCTGAGTAAGAGATGTCTGCATTGACAGAAAAGAAGAATCGATGGCTTTTTGGTCTAGTCAGCTGTAAGAGCTCAGTCAGAAGGTAAATGAAACACTGTGGCATAATGGGACATCACTGCACAGGAAATGGGGAGCCTCCTCTCTGCCATTAACCTCTCTGGGTCTCCATTGTCTCCTGCAAAAAAGTGTAGATAATAACACCTGCCCTGATAAAAGGCAGGGACTAAACAGATGATTGCTTGAGGGTCCCTCAGACTCAAAAATCTAAATTATGAGGAGGGAGACTGCACCCTGTCACAGAAAAAGATATTTCTAATGCTAAGTGCCATTTGACAACGGAAGGGGTATCGTGACAATGATTGTGTTCAGCAGGAGCTGGGTGACATCTGATGGGGATACACTAGAGGAGGCTAGATGACTTCCAAGGTTTCTTCCAGCACTGAGAGTCTCCTACAAGGCTCTGACTCAGGCCTCTTTATGCTCCTTGCCCTTTCTTCAACTGTCAACAGCCACGTATAATCAAATGTGACCCCATATTATATCTGAGTAGAAAACCAGAACACAGCACAGAGCCAAGTCCAACTTATAAGGTTCTCCAGATTCCCGACTTGATAGTTGTTACTATTTACCTCTTGAGTGAGGAGGTGGCTTGTGTCTCAGGGCCTGGGGCTTCCAGTCATGGAAACTTAAAAAGGGTTAGATAGCCTGGCAAAGACACCTAGTGAGATGGTGGCTTTGGGGAAGGATATATGATGGATATGGAGTAAACAGTTCCTGAATCAGAAGATGCTTCCCAAGAGTACCAAGTGGTCTGCTGCCCCTCTTGGGTTCTTTCAGAAATGTCTATGCCTCCCTCATCCCTCCATTAACTGCCTACCTGTCTTCCTCTAGAGTCTTACCTGTGTTCTTCTCTAGTGGACATCTTTATGGAAGCACAAAATCCATCTGGAAGGATCCTTGAGAATGTATAATTCCATCTGGAAGGATCCTTGAGAATGTATAATTCAGTGTTTCCCCAAATGTCAGTCTTTCACACACCACTTTCACAGTTTTTGACAAATACATATGCCAACTGTTCTATTATTTACTCATAACTTTATTTCAGTTGAGACTTTAAAAAGCTGCATGTTTTTATATTACCAGAATAAATGGAAAACCAGCCTTGCTTGCACGTATTCAAGATAACGATAATTAACATTAATCATTAAAATTTAAAAATGTTTCCCCTTAGGGCACCTGGGTGGCTCAGTCAATTAAATACTCACTCTTGATTTCAGCTCAGATCATGATCTCAGGGTCGTGAGATTGAGCCCTGTGTCAGGTTCCACACTCAGTCTGCTTGGGATTCTCTCTCTCCTCCCGTTGCCCATTTCCCCTCCCACTCTCTGTCTCTAAAATAAATAAATAAATCTTAATAAAAACCCAGATTTCTTTAAAAAAATGTTTCCCCTTGTACCCATGTAAAACTATCCCAAGTACCTTACCATAGTATACGCACACCATACTTTTACAAACATGGATTGACTGCAACCCTCTTCCTGCACATTCATTGTGAACATTCATATGGAAACTAAGGCCCAGAGAGGTTTAGTCACTTGTTCAAGTTTGGTAGATGATGAGTGGCCTGCACTTCTGACTCTCAATCAGATACTCTTGGTTCATTCTATCTCACTCTTCTTTAGATGAAGCTGATGGGGGTTAAAGATATTTACCATCTGTATTAGTTTCCCAGGGGAGCAGTAACAAAGTACCACAAACTGGGTGGCTTAAACAATAGAAATTTTTTTGTCTCGGGGTTCTGGAGGCTAGAAGTCCAAAATCAAGGTGCTGAGGGGGCCATGCTCTCTCTGAACCCTCTAGGGGGAGGGTTCATCCCTGCCTCTTCCAGTTTCTGGTAGCCCAAGATGTTCTTTGGCTTGTGGCATCATAACTCTAATCCCTACCTTTGTTTTTACCTGGTGCTCTCCTTGTGTATTTATTTCTGTGTCTTTACATGTCCATCTTGTCATAAGACACTGTATAAGAGCCTACTTTACTCCAATGTGATCTTATCTTAACTAATTACATCTGCAGTGACCCAATTCCAAATAAGGTCCCATTCTGAGGTACTGGGGGGTTAGAATTTCAACATATCTTTTTTGGGGAATACAATTTAACCCTTAACGCCATTCCAAAAGGACTTGAATTTCATTGGGGTCATTGAAAGACCCCTAGATAAACAAATAAAATTAAAATGATTGAATTACATTCACTGATAAAATAATAATTTGCATTGTACATTGTGGTGTGCCAGTACCATCTCATCTGATCCTTACTTAGTTCTCTGAGGTAAACAAGTATGGTAGATTGTTATAGTAATGGTCCTCAATTAACCATTCTTCCTATATCTATTTGTGTAGCTTTTTTGACAATGGTTCTGGCTTTAGCCTTATGACTTGCTTTGGCCCATGGAAAATTAGTAAATATGATGCAAACATAGGCTACTAAAGTGTTTATATATTGGGCTTTTGCCTACTCTTGTTGTTGGGAACTCTTTTGCTATCAGGTGAAGAAGCCAGGACCTGTCTATGGACAGGGACTTCCTATCACTGTGACAGGTTGTCTCAGTTGAGGCCCTACCCCAACCAGCCTCCAGCTGATCTGCCAGCTGATTGTAGCTAAGTGAGTGACCCCAGGAAGAACAGTAGAGGAACAGTCACCTGAACCCAACCCAATACTGGACTCACAGAATCATGAGCAAATAAAATGGTTGTTTAAATCCACTAAACTTTTGTGTGGTTTGTTACTCAACAATGTATAATTGACACAGACAATATTGCTCCTATGTCATAGATGAAGAAACCAACTCTCCAAGGATTTGATTGACTTGCTTATCATGACAAAGACTGGAAAGAAAGAGAAAGTCTTATCCTTTTTGATGCAAGAACCTGGCATTTGAACACAGTGCTATGGGCATTTCTGATCTTCCCTGATTAATAATATGTGACAGAGTTTGAGAAATTCTAGAAGAAAGGAATAAAGTATTCTCGGGGCTAAAGTCTGACCAAATGTAAAGAGACTATAGAGATGAGGCTTTTTTTTTTAATCTGGAAAGTCAAACGTATGTAAGATAAGGGAAGTAAAGCCTGCAAAACCATGGTTGGGGGTAGACACAAACTAATCTGAAAATCTGAAAACTGGGGAGCAGAAGGACAGCCTCTAAAGCTTGAAAGAGGCAATTTTAGGACAAATGAAGGACAGGGCTTCTTTTCACAGTGAGTATTCAGTTAATAGGACTCATTACTTTCAAGTGTGGTATAGGTTTAAAATATAAATGGTTTTATTTATTTATTTGTTTATGAATATACACAATCACATTTTTTGAGGACATATTATGGTAGGCACCATGCTAAGAGATGGGGATTCAGAAATTAATAGTACACAGTCATCTCACCCATATTCCAGCAAGAGACAGACATGTTGATTCCTCAATCCACGTATGCTGATTGAACACTATGTGTGCCAGATCTTGCGCTAGCACTGCAGGTAGATTGGTGAGCAAAACAGAAATCACTCCTGTCCTTCTGAAGTCACTCCTTGAGCCCACAGTTTCTTAAAGAAGGCAGATGTTAGAGAAATAATTAAATTATAACACAAGACTAATTAGTCACTAATGAGCATGGTGTTGTAACAGAGAAGTACAGGGAGCTTTAGGAATATACAAAAAGGAGTTATTATGTAGTCTAGGGAGTCATAAAAGATCTCCCTGAGGAATTTAGGTGTAAGCTGACAACAGGAGCTGAATAGCAGTGAAGTTGGCAGAGAGAGAGAGGGAGAGAGAGGTGGGGAAGAACATTCATAGAGGGAACATCATGTGACAGAGGATGGAGAAGAGTTATTTGAGGAACTGCAAGATGTCTCATATGGCTGTGTTGAAGGAAACAATAGGGGTAAGAATGAGCTAGAGTAGGTCCTTTTCTGCCATGCTCTGCAGCCCCCAGAGGCTCAAAACTAAAAATTACATCACCTGGGCTACATAGACCTCTGACTTCCAGTTGGGTCTGGGCAACAGAAGCATGAGTAGGAGATCAGAGAATATGGGGCAAAGAAGGCATGGCATTTCTTCTCCTACACTCACCCTGCTTGGGTGCTGAGGTTCTGGCAATAACTGTATCTTATAACAACATTTCCTGTTGAGTGGCCCCACTTCAATGGACCTAGTTTTATTGGTTTTGGTAACACCCTTTGTTCATTCTGCTCATTAAAGCCTAGCAGTCACAATGACTTCCTACTTTTTCCTAGTCCCAAGTGCCTTAATCTCCCTTTTTGCTCCTTTAACTTCTATAAATAGTCTCTTTATTAAATTGTCTTTAAATTCCAGTTGAAGGTGCCTCCTATTTTCTGCTCAGGAGCTTAACTAAAGGTCACACTAAGGACTTTGGACTTAGTTCTAGGGTCAATGATAAGATGTTTCTGAGATTTCAGCATAGGAGTGACATGATATTTGTTCTTTAAAATATCCAGTGGTTTCTGCTCCTAGTAATGACAGAGAAAGGTCTTACCAGACTGTCTCGCCTGTAAAAATCAACTAAAAATCTGGACAAGTAGTTAAAAAAGTGCAGCTACACGAAGCATACACGAAGCAGTAGAAAATCAACAGGAACAGATAGACTTTTTATGGAAGTATGCTCTCAGAGGAGGGGATTTTTTTTTTTTTCTAAAGTAAGTTCTCGTTTTTGTGGCTTTTCCCATGAAAACAAGTGTAGTGATATGATGCTGGAGATGGCAGAGTGCTTGTGTAAAAACGGGAGTCTCTCTGGGCTAGGAAACTAGGAAATTGAAGCCAGAGAAATTGTGGCTGCTAAAGAGAGTGGAGGAATCATGGTAGGGAAAGAGCCAAAGAGGATCCCAAATTCTGATTACCCATATTTCTCAATGATCCCTCATACCATACATTTACAAAATAGACTGACAGTGATTCAGTTAAAGAAAAAAATACTTGAACAGACACAGGACACAGGGACTGTTACCCAAGAAAGAGAGTTAGTGGTTCTTATCAGAGGGAAGAAAAAACAGAATCACAAATTTCCATAACTTTCCATAAATATTTACAACGACCAGTATACAACTCAAATTTATCTGACATACAAAAAGCCAGGAATTTGGAACATATTCTTGAGAAAAAAGAAAATCTGAAAACAACCCTGAGATGACCCAGATATTGGAACTAGCACACAGGATTTTAAAATGGCACTATAACTATCCTCAATGAAGTAAAAGAAAATATGCTCATGATGAATGAAAAGATAGGATGTCTCAACAGAGAAAGAAAAATGATTTTTTAAAAAACCTAAGTAGGGGATCCCTTGGTGGCTCAGCGGTTTGGCGCCTGCCTTTGGCCCAGGGCGCGATCCTGGAGTCCCAGAATCGAGTCCTGCGTCGGGCTCCCAGCTTCTTCCTCTGCCTGTGTCTCTGCATCTCTCTCTCTCTCTCTCTCAATATGTCTATCATGAACAAATAAATAAATAAATCTTTAAATAAATAAATAAATAAATAAAAAACCTAAGTAGTTAGCAAAAGAAAAAAATCTAAGTGGAAACTTTAGTACTGAAAAATACAATATCAAGGATGAATGGACTTAACATCAGTGGAGATAACAAAGGAAATAGTAAGTGAACTTGAAAATGGAGCAATTGAAATTATCCAAAGTGAAGAACAGGGCATAAATAAATAAAAAAATAAACAAATTTAAAAATGCATTATAGCAAAATTGTGGAAAGTCAAAAATAAAAAGTAAATCTTGAAGACAGCAAAAGAAAAATGATACATTGCATAAAGGGAACAATTCCATTTAGGTTTCATTTCCCACTAAAAAACATGGAAGTTGGAAGAGTAGAATATCTTTCAAGTAGAGAAGGAAAGAAAACTGTTGACACAGAATTCACTTCAGTGAAAATATCCTACAAGAATTAAAGTTAGCTCTCCAAACAAATGCTGCCAAGCAGCCATAATGGACACAAGCTGTGTGTGGCCCATCAAGCTGGCCAGGTTATCAAGGTAATGAGCATGGAGGGTGTAGAGGGAGAGGGAGATAAACCCAAGCAGACTCTATGCCAAGTCTGAAGCCTGACCCTAGAACCCAGGACCATGACCTAAGCTGAAACCAAGAGTTGGTTGCCTAATTGGCTGAGCCACCCGGGTGCCCCTTGCAAGGTTTAAATAATTTGTGTGAAATAGAACCATATTAACTGTAAGCTAACCCATTTTGTAAAAAAATTAGGGATGTGTATTATAATTCCTATGGCAACCACTAAAAGTAATGCAAAGAATAAAAGCTAATGTGACAGGAAAATTAAAATTAAATCTTAAAAAAAGTTGAAAAAATAAAAAAATAGGATTGGAGGAACAGTAGAACAAAAGAAAACAAAACAAAAACCAGAGGAAAAATATAAAAATAAAAAAACAATCTAAATGGTAGCTCCAAATCCAACCCTACCAATAATTATATTAAATATTAATGTACTAAAATACTCCATTTAAAAGATATAGATTATCATATTGAAGAAAATAGGATCCAATTATATGTTGTCTATAAGAGACACACACTCTAAAGACAGATATGTTGAAAGTAAATGGATGAAAAAAATACAATGTGAACACTAAGATGGAAAGCTTAAGTGGCTACATTAATATCAGAAAAAGGAGAATTCGAGACAAAGGGTATTACTAGAGCCAAAGGGAAACATTTCACAATGATAAGAAGGGTCATTTCACTATGACTTTACTTGCAAATATATATATGCCTATAACAAAGCTTCAATATAGATGCAACAAAATAGATGGAATTAAAGAGAGAAATAGAAAATTCCACAGTCATTGGTAATTTTATCATCTCTCCCCAGCAATTGATAAAATGAGATCAAGAAATCAATAAAAAACTGATTTGGACAACAATGTCAATCACTGTGGTTGCATTGATATTTATAGAATATTACACTGAATGATGACAGAATATATATTCCTTTCAAGGGTACGTGGTGTGTTTGCCAGGACAGATCATAAGTTGGGTCATAAAGCAAATTTTAAATTTAAAAAGGTTGACATCATAGCCTTTTGGCTTTCAGCTGGGAGGGGGTGAAGGTGCAACTGTCTTTAGTGCTCCCAAATCTGGGTTCATCTAACACCAGCCACCTCCACCATGTCACCTAAATTCAATACCAACCATATTAAAATCATATACCTGAGGTGCACTGGTGAGGAAGTCAGTGCCATGTCTACTCTGGTCTCCAAGATAAGTCCCTTGGGTCTATATCCAAAAGTTTGGTGATGACATTGGAAGGGTCTGAGGATTACAGTGAAACTGACCATTAAGAACAGATAGGCCCAGATTGAAGTGGTACCTTCTGTCTCCACCCTGATTAATAAAGCCCTCAAGGAATCACCAAAAGACAGAAGGAAGCAGAAAAACATTAAGCACGGTGGAAATCTCACTTTTGATGAGATCGTCAACATTGTCTGACAGATGTGGCACTGATCTTTAGCCAGAGAACTCTCTGGAACCATTAAAAACATTCTGAGGACTGCCCAGGCTGTGGGCTGTAGTGTTGTTGGTTGCTGTCCTCATGACATCACAGATGACATCAGTAGTGGTGCAGTGGAATGCCCAGTTAGTTAAGAACTACAAAGGAAAATATTTCAATAAAGGATCATTTGACAACAACAACAACAACAACAACAACAACAACAAAAAGATTGACATCATAGAGAATATGTTCTCTGATTACGGTGAAATTAATTAGAAATCAATAGAGCCTAGGTGGCTCAGTCAGTGTCTGCCTTTGGCTCAGGTCACAATCCCAGGGTCTTGCTTCTCTTTCTCCCTCTCCTGCTCCCCCTGCTTGTTCTCTCTCTCTCTCTCTTTCTGTCAAATAAATAAAATCTTTAAAAAAATCATCAAGATAATTAGGAAAACTCCATATATTTGGCAATTAAGTACCACAGTTCTAAATAATCCAATAATTAGAGAAGTCATAGTAGAAATTAGAAGACATTTTGAATTAAATGATAATGGAAATGTAACACATTGAAATTTGTGGGATGCTACTAAAGCAGTGCTGATTGTAGGACTGGAACAGGGGATATACAAGATGAACCTAGAACATCTTTCACTAGAGAGTAAGGAAATGCTCAAAAATCAGGATAGGGGCAGGTGGAAGGGATACAGGAACAAACTAAAAAAGCTCCCATGTCCAAAGCTGGGACAATCTGAGCTACAAAACCAGTAATGCAGTATTGGATTATGGCCCAAAATATAAAATAAATATCCATGAATCTGTGTTGATATAAATCAATGACTGAATAAATAAATGTGGGAGAAGAGACAAGTCTTCTGTACAGAAGAATTCCGGATAAATTATATGAATGCTACTCCCAGCCCCTTGAGTATGAGCTGTCGAATAAAGTATGGAAAGGGATTGGAAGAGAGGGAGATGGGGTGTAACTTTAGTGGAAAAACCTGACAATCACAACCCCAGATAACTGATCAAGATTAACATTGTCCTTGATAAGCCATGCTGATAAAAACCCTTGATATGACGTGATGAGAATGGCACTTTACCTTTGTGATCTTTCTCCTCAAAATCCATAACAACCACTCTTGCCTGAAAAAGACAAGCTGAGAGACAGTCTACAATATATCTTACTGGTATTCCTCAAAACAGTCAAGGTCATCAAAAGCAAAGAATCTGAGAAGCTAAGTCAGGAGGATGACTAAATATAATGGAATATCCTGGATGGGATTCTGGAAAATGAAAGGATCTTAGGGAAAAATTTGTGAAATCCAAAGAAAGTGTTGATTCACTTAATAGTGATACACTCATGTTGATACCTTAGTTGTGACATCTACCATAGCAATGTGAAATGTAAATAGTAGAGGCAACAGGGTGAGGGGTATATGGAAACTCTGTACTATGTTTGCAACTTTTCTTTAAGTCTAAAAATATTCTAAAATTAGTAATTTATTCAAAAAATTATGGGATGGACCTAGAGCAATGTGGAAAGGGAGATTTATAGGCCTAATGCTCATATCAGGAAAAAAATACCCTAAAATTACTTATCTAACTTCATCACTTTAGATGTTAGCAAATGAGAAATTAAACCCAAAGTAAATAGAAGGAAGGAAATAATAAAGACCAGAACTCAGTGAAATAGAAAATGAACAATGAGAAAGTAAAAATAAAAAAGCTGGTTCTTTGAAATTATCAATAAAATCTGTGGGACTATCATCAGACTGATCAAGACAAGAAGAGATAAGATACAAATTAACAATATGAGGAATGAAAGAAAAAATATTACTATAGACTGTGTAGTCATGAAAAGAATAATAAGGATATATTGAGGACAACTTTAAGTCGGTAGATGTAACTACCTAGATGAAATGGACACATTCCTTGAAAGACCAAAATTGCCAAAAGTGATTTAGAAAGAAGCAGAAAACTTTAATAGGCCTATATAAAATACAGAAATTGAATTCATAGTTAAAACTTCATCTACAAAGATAACTTCAAGTCCAGATGGCTTCACTGGTGAATTCTATGAAACATTTAAAGAAAAAAAATCATAGTAGGCCCACAAAAATTCTTTAAGAAAATAGAGGAGGAGGGAACACTTCCCAACTTATTTTATGAGGCTGGTATAACCCTGATTCCAAAACCAGATAAAGACATTACAAAAAAAGAACTATAGACCAACATCCCTCATGAATAGAAGCATAAAAATCCTTCATAAAATATTAGCAAATAAAACCAGTGACATATAAAAAAAGGTAATACATCATGACCAAGTGGAATTTATTCCAGGAATGCAAGATGGGCTTAACATTTCAAAATCAATCAGTGTAACTCAACAAATTAACAGAATAAAGAAGGAAAACAATATGATCATTTCAATAGATGCAGAAAAGCTTTTGTCGAGTTGGATACCCTTCCATAAATAACACACACACACACACACACACACACACACACACACACACACACAAAACATTCAGCAAATTAGGAATAGGAGGGAACTTTTTCAACCTAATTGAAGAGATCTTTTAAAACCTACATTTTACTCCAAGGTGGAAAGCTTGGTGATTTCTCCCTTAAAGGCAAAGATAACTTCTCTCACCACTAGTATTCAGCATTGTCCCAGAGGTTGTAGCCAGTGTAAAATATGTCAATGAAAAGAAATAAAATGCATGTATATTGGACAAGAAGAAGTGAAACTGTCTTTCTTTGAAGGTAACATAATTGTATATGAGGAAAATCCCAAAGATTCTACAGAAGAGCTACTAGAACTAACACATAAATTTAGCAAGATCTCAGGATATAAGGTCAATATAAGGAAATTAATCTTTTTTTTTTAATAAAAGGCTCCATACTGAGTGTGGAGCCCAATGTGGATTTTTTTTTCCTTAAAGAAGTCTCCACACCCAGTGTGGAACCAGATGTGGAGGCCCAAATTCACAACCCTAAGATCAAGACTTGAGCTGAAATCAAGAGTTGGATGATTAACCGACTGAGCCCCCCAGGTACCCCTAATCTTATTTTTATATACTAGCAATGAGAATTTAGAAAAAAATTTTTTTAAATCTTCATTTGCAATAGCATGAAAAATACTTAGAAATAGATTTAACAAAAGATGTGTAAGATCTGTATGCTGAAAACTAAAAGCCATTACAAAGGAAGACTTAATTAAATGGCTTCTATGTTAATGGATTATGTGTTAATGAATTGGAATATTCAATATGATTAAGATGGTAATTCTCCCCAAACTGACCTGTAGATTCAATGCAATCTTAATGAAAATCCTAGAAGGTATTTTTGAAAAAACTAATATACTGATGCTAAAATTATATGAAAAAGACGAAATGCGTAGAGTAGCCAAAGTAGTTATGAAAAAGGACAAAGTTGGATGACCTACATTATCTGATTTTAAAACTTGTCATAACTCATAGTGATCAAGATATATGGTATTGAAATAAATATAGACAGATCAGTGGAATGGATTAGGGAGTCAGAAATAGACTCCCAGGGCAGCCCTGGTGGCGCAGGGTTTAGCGCCGCCTGCAGCCCAGGGTGTGATCCTGGAGACCCGGGATCGAGTCCCACATCGGGCTCCTTGCATGGAGCCTGCTTCTCCCTCTGCCTGTGTCTCTGCTTCTCTCTCTCTCTGTGTCTCTCATGAATAAATAAATAAAATCTTTAGAAAAAAAAAAAGAAATAGACTCCCATATCATATATAGTCAATTGATCTGTTAAAAAGAGAGAGAGAGAGAAAGACTAAGGGCACCTGGGTGGTGCAGTTGGTTAAAAGTCTGACTCTTGGTTTTGGCTCAGGTCATGCTCTCAGAGTCCTGGGGTCTAGCCCCACAGTGCACTCCCCTCACTCAGCTCAGGGTATGCTTGGGATTCTCTCTCCTTCTGTCCCTCCTGCTCCTGTTCTCGCTCTCTCTCAGATAAATAAATAAATCTTAAAAAAAAAAAGACTTTTTTTCTCTTTTTTATAAATAGATTTTATTTTTTAGAGTGGTTTTAGGTTCATAGCAAAAGTGAGTGGATAGTAAAAAAAGTTCCCATATATATCCTACTCTGACAGGTACACAGCCTAACCTACTATGAACATCTTGTACCAGAGAGGTACATTTGTTAGAACTGACTTGATCAGTTCATTTGTTAGAACTACATTGATCTCATCATTGTCACCCAAAGATCATAGTTTACATTAGGTCTTACCCTTGGTGTTGTACATTCTATAGATTCTGACAAATGTGAGGCAGGTATCCAACAATATCATAAAGAATAGTTCCAGGATCCCTGGGTGGCTCAGCGGTTTAGCGCCTGCCTTCGGCCTAGGATGTGATCCTGGAGTCCCAGGATTGAGTCCCACGTCAGGCTCCTCGCATGGAGCCTGCTTCTCCCTCTGCCTGTGTCTCTGCCTCTCTCTCATGAATAAATAAATAAAATCTTAAAAAAAAAAAAGAAGAATAGTTCCGCTGTCTTAAGGATGATCAATTGATTTTTGACAAAGGTGGCAAGGCAAGACACTTTGAAAAAAATAGTCTAGGCTGCTGGGACCACTGAATATCTGCATTTAAAAAACTAACCCTTGTTCCTTACCTTAAAATGTGCAGAAATATTGACTCAAAATGAGTAGAGCTAAACATGAAATGACAACTAGAAGAAAATATAAAAAAAAAAGTCTTCATTGCCTTAGGTTAAGCAAAAAATTTCATAAAGATCCAGAAAGTACACATCAGTTAATAAAATTATCTTCACTAAAATTGAAACCTTTTGGGGTACCTGGTTGTCTCAGTTGGTAGAGTGTACAACTCTTGATTTGGGGTAATGAGTTTGAGCCCCACATTGGGTGTAGAGATTACTTTAAAAATAAAATCTTCTAAAAAATGAAATTAAAACCTCTTACCTTTCAAAAGACACAAGTAAGAAAACAAAAGACACGTCACTGAGAAAACAATATTTGCAAAGCATACTTATGAATAGGATTTGTACTCAAAATACATAAGAGAACTCTTATAACTCAGTAAGCAACCAGTAAAAAATGGGCAATTTGAATACATCCTTTTCAAAAGAAGATGTAAGAAAGGTCAGCTAGGATGCCTGGGTGGCTCAGCTGCTGAACGTCTGCCTTCAGCTCAGGTCATGATCCTCGGGTCCCGGGATCGAGTCCCACATTGGGCTCACTGCATGGTGCCTACTTCTCCCTCAGCCTGTATCTCTGCCTCTCTTTCTCTAATGAATAAATAAAATCTTAAAAAAAAAAAGAAAAGTCAGCAAATATATGAAAAGATGAATTGCTAGTTAGGACATAACTTCATAGTAAGCGCCAACAAGATACTCTTGCACACCCACTAAAATAGGTCAGGTTAAAAAGACCAATAAGGTCTAGTGTTGGTGAGGATGTGGAATAACCAGAGCTCTTTCACATTGTCAGAGGGAACACAAAATCTTTTTTTTAAAAGATTTTATTTATTTACTCATGACACACACAGAAAAGGGGAGAGACATAGGCAGAGGGAGAACAGGTTCTCTGCGGGGAGCCTGATATGGGGCTTAATCCCAGGACGCTGGGATCATGACCTGAGCAGAAGGCACACCCAGCCACTGAGCCACCCAGGGGCCCCAGGGAACACAAAATCTTACCGCCACTTCAGAAAACAGTTTGGCAGTGTCTTATCAAATTAAACAGACACTCACCCTATGACCTGGCAATCCCACTCCCAGATATTTACCCAAGAGAAATAAACACGTATGTCCACACAAGGACTTGTACCTGAATGTTCATAGAAACTGTATTCAAAATAATTAAAAATGGGAAAGAAATCAAAGGTCTATCTACTGGTGAGTGGGTAAGCAGCTTGGGGAATATCCACGTGCTACTCAGCACTAAAAAGGATGAAACGTGAATCCATGCAATGTGGACAAATCTCAAAAGCATCACAGTAAGTGAAAGAAGTCAAAATCAAAGACCACATGCTGCCTCATTACATTTATATGGAATTTTAGAAAAGGGGAAACTAGTGACAGAAAACCCATCAGCAGTTTCCTGGGGCAAGTGTCAGGCAGGAAGGTATTCAACAGTTGGTTGCATGAGAGAAATTTTCGTGGTGCTGGAAACATCTATATCTTGAGTGTGGTCATATTTATAGGACTATGTCCAGTTACTCAATTTTCATCAAACTTTACACTTAACATGGGTGAATTTCATGGTATAAAATTATACCTGGTTGCAGTGTGCTGAACAGATCTCGCTAAACAGGAGCAAGAGTGAGCGCCTGGAGGCCAGTTGGGAGGCGAAGGTGTCTCCTTATTTCCCACCCTTCAAACAGCATCCCTTTTCAATTGCTTTGTGGCTGGAGAGTTTGACAGAGCAGGCTTAGGGGACCTGGTTATTTTCCAGCTCACTATGATACAAAGGATCAAATCACCACCGCTGCTCTGGCCACTATCTCCGTCTCTGGCTGGTTCCCAAGGATGTTATTGGGTTAACTGAGATCTTGTCTACAAAGCAATCCCACTTCCATGGAGACCAATATCCACTAAAGCCCAAGGAGGTTACAGGGTTCATCCCCTGCAACTTGATTTCTCTCGGCCTCTGTTTTTTTTTTGTCCGTGAAGGGAAGGGCTTAACTATGTGGCCTCTAAAGACCCCATGAGCCCTAACAGCTTGTGATTTAAAGTACAATGCAGACTTGATTTCAGTTTTTATTTATAGTCTTCATATGGATGCTCCTCAGCGGGAATGCCCTCACCTCCTCAGCACCTGATTGCATCTTCCCCGCGGCGGTCAAGAGCCAGCTTAAGTTTTCTTCGAACCCCATGAAGCCCCTTCTTACTAGTCTAAGTCCTGCTGATCTGGCCTCCTATTGCAGTTATGTCTCTTCTGAATAATTTAACACTTATTTGCACTGTGACACACTTCAGGCCGTTATTTTATATATAATATAGGTCCTTTCTCCTCAACCCGTTTGCAAAAAGCCTTGAGGGTCTTATATTTCTCAGGTTTTCCTCTTCCCTAACACCCCTGCCCAACACACACACACACACACACACACGCACTCACACACATGGACGCACTTAATGCTCACAAGTTGCTGTAAGCTTTGAGCATTAGGTACATACTCAATACGGTCTTGTTAGGTTACTGTGGCTCTCCATCTGCTTCTAGAACTTGCTTTTTTCTTCATTTCTGCTGAACTGTCTGCCTTCTGGGCTAACCCCCTGTTCTTGTGGAAGGGAGCCGGCAACCTGCAGCTAGTTCTCAGAAATCATTAGGAAGCAGAAATCCTCTCTGGCTGCCCAGATGCCACCCACAGTCCTTATTGTTCCCAATTTCACTGGAAGTTGACAGTATGTATACTCGGAAGTCTTCCCACCAAACAGATGCCTGGCTGAAAGTGGGGGAAGGAGAGATCTAAATGAGAGGACTTTTTTTCCGTGTTCTCTCAGAGATGATCACTGATCTGATAGCATGGTTTCTTTTGGACGTAGACCAATTTCTATTTGGTCTCAAGCACATGGGCCCCAGACACATGTAGATCAAGGCTCATTTCCAGGATTTTATAGAAATAAAACTAATTTACCATATGTTGAGATGTATGGTTTTAGAAGTCAGCTAGCCTTAGGGTCAAGTCCTGGACCTGCCCTCTAATAGCTGTGTGACTTTGGTCTAAGGACAGAACCTCTCTGTGCCCCGGCTTCTGTATCTTTAAGGTCTGTGAGAAAAACAGAGAACATGACACATGTACGGTGCTTCGTGTAGGGGCTGGTGTGTATTTAATAACTCAACAAATGGTACTCGTTATGCTTTTTTGTGTCATGCCCAAAATGCAAGATGCAAAGCACAACTGTTCCCCTTTTCCACAGGAGAGGCTTTGAGCAGGAGTGTGCCCCAGAGTGGAAGCTGGTGGGACACATTCTCTGATTCCCAACGAGTTGCTCTCCAGGCCCTTGTTGGGAAGTTCTGCCTGCAGCTGGCAGCTGTGGTATTCTGGGCGGGTCCCTGCAGGCTTCAAAGGCACAGCCCTTCCTTTTGAAGGGGAGTATTTGCAGCTCATTAGCTCTGTGGCAGAGACCACCAACCAAAGCAAATAAGGGTTCTGGTTTAGCCTGCCCAAGATCCCCCCAAAGACCTCTGCAACTTTTTAGAGAAGGTAAGTTTGCTTCCCTTAGACTGGCACAGCCAGGAGAGGCTGGCTGTAGAATGCAAGGGTATGAGCGCATTCTGGGCGACGGCTCTCCATGACAAAGAGGCAGCTTCAGACACTGCTGAATGATCCAACTTCATTGGCCTATCACAGTGTCATGAACATCTGGACACTTTGGAAAAAAAATTGATGATGTTGGTGCCATAACATCATTCCCCAAAGAACTCTCAGACAAGATACACATCAGAGATCAAGACAAATATCCCCCTGCTGTGCTAACCACACACGAGGCCTTGTTGCTGTCCTGATCTGAGCTCTTGAGTGGAGGGGTGGGGCTTCGTATTTCTAGCACCAGTAGAAACCACGGGCTGGGCCCACAGAGAATACACAATCACGGAAGCTCCAGCCCAGGATGCTGTGTCCAGGCAGAAATGTGGTTAGATTAACTGAACTGCAATGAGCACACTGAACTGTCTTCTCCAGACCCTTGGGGTGCGGGTGGGAAGAGGAGAGATTTCACAAGTCCCTTGCTCACCACTGTGACATTCTGTAGCCATTTCTCTGCCCCCAGAAGTGTGGGCCAGAACCCTCTTAATTTGGCTTGAGGGGATTGGGCTCTAGGCTGGCCTAAGAGGGAAAAAAGTACACAGTTGACATCAGAATGGGGCAAGAGCACTTTGCACCCTTAAAACACCTTTCCCTGGGTGGAATTTTAAAGCCTTTAATCCTGCAATTAGGGAAGATTGAAAGGCAAGTATCTCTAGGCTGACCTAACACAGGGTTTTAAATTCACAGGTAAGTACAAATGGTGGAGTTTAAAGATATTTTCCTCAGGGTAGGTTTTAATGGGCAGGTAAGAGATGGTTAAGGTACTAGGTTTTACAAACCTGGCAGGATGGGACGTGAGGGACCCAGTACCCACTGGATAGTTCTGCCCAGACCTTTTACTAGGGTGGTAGATTAAGGGCCTGTGTGGACCAGAATGGCCCTTCCTCATTGGAAGTTGATAGGGGGTAGATGTGGATTGATTGGCAAAGTCTGGGGTTGCCATGTGGTGGGTACTTAGTATAGATCCCCCGTGTATGTCTGTTCACTGTGGGCTGACATTCCGGTGAATTCGGAAAGATAGACCTTTGGTCTTCTCTGTTTATTTAAGATGTCTCTGAGGATGCCAACACTCTCCCTCATGTCCTCAGGAGATTGATGGGGAAGGAGATTAAGGTGGCACAGAGAAAGGGACAGTGTCTGGGGGACATGAAGAGTAACATTTACTTAGGTACTTGTGAGTGTCAAAGAAGTGGGGTCAGGCTGGAATTAGAGCTGGGCAGGGGAGTGGGGGTGAAGGATGAAGGAAGTAGAAAGAGGGACAAGGAAGCATGAGAATGTCTTTATTTATGTCTTTGGTTGTTTTTTTTTTAAGATTTTATTTATTTATTTGACAGAAAGCAGAAGTCAGCAGAGGGGCAGAGTGAGAGGGAGAAGCAGGCTCCCCACTGAGCAGGGAACCTGGTCAGAACTTGATCCCAACACCTTGGGATCATGACCTGAGCCAAAGGCAGACACTCGACTAACTGAGCCATTTAGGTGCCCAGCAACAGACAATTCTTAATCTTTATCTTGTAACATCACAAGCATTTGATACAGTTAAGTACTATCTCTTCCTTCAAATACTGCATTCACTTGCCTTCCAGGATTCCATATTGTTCTGGATTTTCTTCCACTCCATTGGACACTTTTTGTCTAGTCTATCAATATCCCCCTCTTCTTCATAATGTCTTACTGAAGGAGTAGCCTAAGGTCCCCTGCTCTGTAGGGAGCCCAATGCGGGGCTCCACCCCAGGACCCTGAGATCATGAATTGAGCTGAAGGCAGATGCCTAACGGAGTGAGCCACCCAGGCGCCCCTATGACTTTATATTTTAAATAGGAATAAGTACATAAGGAAAAAAGAGAGAGCAAGGGGAGGGAGGCGGGGGCAATGTAAGAGAGACTTCAGACACTGGAAAATGGCCTTTTGATTCTCCATCGTCTCTCTGCGGCCAGGAGAGAGGAACGTGCTTCCTTGTATAGCCATGCAGGTAGATCCCACATGTCACTCCCCACATCCGGGCGCCTTTCTGAAACTGAGCCCATTTTTTGTGTAAATTTTATTTATTCATGAGAGACAGAGAGAGAGAGAGAGAGAGAGAGAGAGGCAGAGACACAGGCAGAGGGAGAAGCAGGCTCCATTCAGGGACCCCAGCGTGGGACTCAGATCCCAGGTCTCCAGGATCAGGCCCTGGGCTGAAGGCGGCCCTAAACTGCTGAGCCACCCAGGCTCCTCCCCTCCCCCCCATCCCCCCCAAGCCCATTTTCTGAAGCTTCTTCTCTTTCTTCTGAGGCTTTGCAGCTAGCCAGCAAGTAATGAAGGCCCTCTCACTTTTCCTGCCTTCCCCTCCCCACCGCCCTTCTCGTGCCCTTTCCTCCTCCACCCCCCTGCCCTTCTTCTTCTCCCTGGGCAAGCCTGGCCTCCCCCCTTAGAGGGCAGACAGGGTGATGCCCAGCAGCCCACGGCTGTGGCGAAGAGCGGCAGGCGCCCTAGCCAAGTGGCCCAAACTAATGAATTCAAGACCTGCTGGGCTGGCCCACAGACTTTGCCAGGCCTCGGCCTTGCAGGGAAAAGCAGAAAACTGACCCCTTGTCGGGAAGATTTACAAGCCAAGGCCTTGTTGCATCAGGCAAATAATTACTCGGAAAACTACATTTTGTTGCAATAAAGGACACCCAAAGAAATTATTTAATTCCTTGGTGCTGCCTCCCGATGGCAGCTTTGCTTTCCCAAAGCCACTGGCCCCTTCTTCACTGTGTCTCGCTTGCCAGCAGGGAACAGGGTTCAGCGGCTTGGAAACCCCATGAGCAGGCCATAGGGCTGCCTCTGGAGGATGAGATGCCCCTTCAGGAAGGGGAGCTTGGCAGGAGCAGAAAACCCAAGCCGGGGCATGACTCTGGTGTGTACCCTTCACCCCTCCAGCAACAGTGCTCTGGAATTCCCTCCTGCTGGGGTGGGGCGCCGGGCAGCAGCCTCCGGCCTCCAAGAGGGAGTTCCTGGCATGAACTGCCTGCCTGGCTACGTGATCCAGAGCCACCCAGCGCTGCTTAGCTCCAGAATCCCAGCTCGTTAGGGGCAGCCACAAAACACAGTCCCCCCCAAAGTGGCCACAAGTCTTGGCGAGCTCTCTGTGGGACTTGATGACTGTTTTCAAGTACTTAAAAGCTATCATTTGGAAGAGAGAGAGATTTATTCGGTGTGGGGCCAGAGGAAAAAATTAAGGCCAAAAGAGGGAGTTGTAAGAAAACAGTCAGGGCTCAGTAGAAAGCAGCACAGCATTGCTGCTGGTGTTGTTGGGCAGGGGGACATGTGGCCCTGAGAGCCAGGGAGGCCCCCAGACCTGGAGGTGGTCAAATAGAGGGAATTCGGAGATGGGTGTCTCTCCATGTGCTACTGGAAGAAAGGTACTGTTTTTCTTAGGTCTATAGACAGTGCGACAGTGCCTGGTGTGTACATAGCAGGTACTCAGTGTTTGTCAAATGGATTAATGATTGCAAACCATAGGGCAGAAAGTCGTGCTAAGTAGTATCTAAGGTCTTTTACAACAGTGACTCTCTGGGAGTCTCTGGATGTTTTCTCACTTTTCAGAGGCCAGAAATAGGATAAAGTGTGGAATCTGAGAGAGCTAGGTGCACACGTGGAGCTCGCTGGTGGCTATGGTAGGAACAGGAGTGAGACTGTAGGGCTCCTTTCTTGTGGCTTAAAACACTGGCCTGGGTTCTAGCAGGATCCAGGAACCACATGAAGGGCTGGAGCAGTGAGCTCTTTCCTTCTTAGCTTTGACCATAACTCCCCACAGTGCTCCTAGGGAAGCCTGGTGGCCTGTGAGCCCTCTCCCCACCACCAAAGGGGAGTATCAGCATAATAGATGGAGCAGGGCTGTGTGTCCCTACTGCCTAGTACAGGAGAGCTGCTTTGCTTTTCTGTGTTTGATATAGTGGAGTCCCCTACAATATTTTTTGAAGAAAGGATTACACACTGAAAAGTGGAAAATCATAGGCCTATAGGATTCATGCATTTATTGAGCACCTATGATATACCAGACATTGTTCTGGGTACTGGGGCTACAGCAGTGAAACACATGAACAAAAATCCCTGCCCTCAGGAGCTTGTATTCCAATGGAGGCAGACAAACAGGATAGTAGAGGGTGTTAGAAGGTGTCAAGGTTGGGATGCCTGGGTGGCTCAGTGGTTAAGCATCTGCCTCTAGGTCAGGGTGTGATCTTGGGGTCCTGGGATCGAGTTGCATATCAGGGTCCCCGCAGGGAGCCTTCTTCTCCCTCTGCCTGTCTCTGTCTCTCTGTATGTCTCTTATGAATAAATAAATACAATTTTTAAAAAAGTGCTAAGTGCTGTGGAGAAAATCAAAGCAGGGAGAGGCAATAGGAACTGTGGAGAACTGCAATTTTGAATTAGGCAGTCAGACAAAGCCTCACTGAAGAGATGACATCTGAACAAGTGAGCGAGCAAAGACTTGAGGGAGGTGAGTGAGCCATGTGGGAAGTGCATTCCAGGCTGAGGACCAGCTGGTGTGTTGGCCCGTCTGGTGTGTTGAAGAACAAGGAGGCTGGTGCGGATGAAGGAGCAGGGTGTGGTGGGCAGCTTTCATGATGGCTCCCAGTGACCTCTGCCTCCTGGGATTCATGCTTTAGTATAATTCACTGCCCTTGAGTGTGGGCTGGACCTAGTGATTTGCTTCCAACAGATATAATACAGCAAAATTGATGGGCTGTCATTTCTGGGCATAGTTTGCCAAAAGACTCTGCCTTCTGCCTTGCGCGCCTCCTCCTATTGTCTCATTTGTGTGCACCTGGCATGTTGTGAGCTGCCTTATGGAGAGGCCTGCACAACACAGAAGACCAAGGGGCCTGCAGCCAATAGCCAGCGAGCAGCTGAGGCCCTCAGGCCCATAGTCCACAAGGAACAGAGTCCTGCCGACTTCAAGGTGAGTGAGCTTGGAAGTGGGTTCACACCCAGGTGAACCTCGAGACAACTACATTTCCAGTCAATACTTTGATTGCAGCCCTGTGAGAGGCCCAGAGCCCTCGGATGTACCTCCACCGTATCCTGCCCCTGACTGGAAACTGTGAGATAATACATGTTTCCTCTGCTAAGCCACTAAGTTTGGAGGTAATTTATTATGCAGTCATAGATAACTAATACCCAAGGGGAGGTTAGTAAGAGATGAGCTCACAGAGCTAATGGGAGCCAGATCATTTTGAGTTCATTGGTCAGAAAAGCCCTTTGGCATTTCCTTGAGGGAGGTGAGAAGCCATTGAAAAGTTTTAAGGATAGGACGGATGTAATCTGACTTAAAAATCTTTAAAGAAGATCATTTTGGCTGTTGCCTGGAGAATACACTTTGAAGAGGGGCAAATATGGAAGCGGAGAGACCTGTTAGCAGGCTATGGCCTGCTAATAATCCAGGTCAGAGGAGATGATGGCTTGGATCATGACAGTAGCAGTCGTGGTAATGGGAAGTGGTCAGAATCTGAATTTATCTTGAAGGAGAGCCAGAAGGATGTGATATGTGAGAGGGGGCATTAGTCAAGAAGACTCTAAGTGTTTTGATGGAACAGATGGATTAAATGAGGTGGAGAAGACTTGTGGAAGATCGAGTTTGGGGAAATAAGTTCTCAATGCCTACTGGATATCCAGATGGTGATATAAATACACTGTTGGCTATTTAGGTCAAGAACTTAGGGGAGAAGTCTAAGCTGGAGATGTAAAGTTGGAAGTTATTGGCAAACATATTTCAAATCATGAGACTGGATGAGATCACAGAGGTGTAGAGAGAAAAGTGAAGAGGTGTACCATATGATCACCAACCCCACTTCTGGGTATATACCCAAAGGAAAGCCAGGTCTGGAAGAGATATTCGCATACCCATGTTCATAGTAACATTTCCAATAATCATGAGGGGGAAACAACCCCAGTGTCCATCGATGAATGAATGGGTAAATAAAGTATGGAATATACGTAAAGTGGAATATTATTCAGCCTAAAAAGGGAAGAAGATCTTGTTACATGCTATTACATGGGTGAACCTATAGGACATTATGTGAAGTAATATAAGCCAGACACAAAAAGACAAATACAGTACAATTCCACTTATATATATGAAGTACCTAAAGTAGTCCAATCCATAGAGACAGAAGGTGGAATGGTGGGTTGCCTGGGTCTGGGTAGAGGAATGGAAAGTCATTGTTTAAGGGGTATAGAGTTTCAGATTTGCAAGATGAAAAGAGTTCTAGAGATTGCTTATATGACACCATGAGTGTGACTGTACTTAACTGTATACTTAAAAATGATTAAGATGGCAAATTTTATGCTATATATGATTTACTACAGTTAAAATCCTTTTAATGTTACAATAAACAAATACTAGCTTCAAAAAAAAAGTGAGGAGGTTCAAGTCAGGGCCCTGGGGTACTTCAGCAGAGGGCAATCAGGGAGCTGGGGAGGAAGTAGAAAAGGCTGATGACAAGGGGGCACTTCATGAGATAGGACGACAACCAGGAGAGGGTGGTATCTAGAAGCCAAGTAAAGAAAATGCTTCGAGGTAAAGGGAGTCAAGAAAGATAAACATTGGACTGAACATTGTGGGGAGCCATTAGTGACCTTGGCAAGAATAGTCTCATTGGGATGGTAGGGATGGGAGCTGGAATGAATAGGTTCATTCCAGAACTGGGGACAGGGAGCACACGTCTCACCCCTGCCCTCATCATCCCAAGGAGAGGGAGTTTCTACCTCATCCCGGCGCCTCCCCCCCAGAGTTCTTTATCATGCCTTCCTGATTTCTGTGTCTACCATGAATTGCTGTGTTACCTCCCTTTCTGGATGGAAAACTACCTGAGAGGAGGATTCACACCTGGTGTTTCATCATCACCATCATGGATGCTGACACGTGGTGAGAGCTCCCTGCGAGCAGCACTGGACCAAGTGCACCATCTCAACGAGGCTGACATGTGATTTTACAGAGGAGCCAGTAGAGGCTTGGAATAGCTTATCTGAGTCACAGAGACAGAGGGTGATGCACAGGGGCATCTGCAAGCTGGCGGCTAGGGCTCCGAACTGGGGCTCAGTACTGCCCCTGCACCCGTCTCTTATTTCCGCGGCCCGCCCGACACGCAGGCAACCTCCTGCCCTCCTGTACAGCCGGATCCCAAGAAAGAAAGGCCGCCCCAGGAAGAGCGGCTCCGCACCTGTAGCCCGTGTCTCCTCTGGGCTGGGAGGAGAGAGCAGGGAGAGAGCAAAACGGCACCGCCCGGCCTGCTGTGGAAGCCGAGGGCCTTGGGGCCTTCCTCCTGGAAGAGGAGGAGGGGCGGAAGGAAGGGAGGTGAGGGACAGGAACAGAAAGAGGAGAGAAAGGAGAGAAAGCAGAGAAGAGGAAGTGGGGAGAAAGCAGCTGAGGAGAACAAGGATGGCTGGGGTATGAGCTGGGAAGGAGCAGGGGAGAAGGCAGAGTGACCAACAGCCATTCCTTGGGCCCTGCGACCGCACTCCAGGTGGGATGCTTTCACTCCTCCAGGGCCTCATTTTGTAGCACGGGGGGAAAGCGGGCCCCCTGTCCACCCCACTGGTTTCCCAGGGCCTCATTCTGCAGGACAGTGGCAGAGCGGGCGCCCTGGCCACCCCATGAGCTTGGTGGATGTGCACAGGCCGGTGAGAGGAGAGGAGCTGGGCAGGAGGCAGCACCGTGGTCTCTGGCTGTGGAGAGCACACTCCGTCCTAAGGGGCTGGCCTGGGACAGACTTGCCTCTGCCTCACACAGTCCTGCCTCCCCAGCCTCCATCCAGCGTGTGCCCGGCGTAGTCCTCACGACCATTGTGTCTAGTAGTTGACTTTAAAAGCTGTAAAATGATGCCATTGTGGAGAATGTGCTGTTACAGAACAATTGTTTCTCCCTGGCATCCCACTCAGTCATGTCCCTTTGATAGGTCATGTCTCTGACCCGGGCTTCTCAGGTTCTCTCTTGAGAGCAACTTATGACTAGGGAAGGAGCCATGCTGGCACCTGACAATGAGGAATGGGACAACAGTACAGCTGGCATAGTGTCAGGAACACACCCATCCTGAAGGCCTCCGGGGCCCCTGCACAGTCGGGCTGCTAGAGGCGGGAGCTCTCAAGTACTCTAGGACTCGGGTGGCAGGCCTTGGCCTTCATCCTGGACCAGGAATACTTGGGGGCCTCCTAGAACGGAGGAAGCTATCTAAGCTTCTCCTAGGGCTCTGGCCTCTGAGGTGTGGAGAGCTGAGCTGGCCAAGATTCATCTGAGTTAGGCTCCAGGGGAAAACATACTGGCTCTGCTCTACCCCTGGGCCCATGGCCTAAGGCAGTGAAAGGGATGGGGAACGTCCTAGGGCAGGGCCCTGCCTTCTACACAGGAGATTTGATTTCAGGCCTGGGCCATTAAGGGAATGCCATGGCAAAAAAAGAGAGTTTGGCAGGTTTTTAAAGAGCTAAAATAATTGGCCAGCCACGCCAACAGCTCATTAGTTCAGGCAGGATGCTTCAGTGCAGACAGACTGCTTTGCACCCTGGGCAAAGGGTGCCCTGATTTCTGCTTGCCAGCTGGGAAGGGGTGCCTACCCATGGGCTTGCCTTGGCAACTGGCTTCTTATCCAGCCAGGGAGATGAAGTAGATGGCCATTCATCAGCATGATGGGCACCTCAGCACTGAAACGCCTCCAGATTTCACACTCTTAGCTTCCAACTATCTGGTGGAAAAGCAGAAGAAATAGAAAAGCTAAGAGCCCTGGTTGGTGGCTGGAATCCTATCCCCTAAGAGAAGAACAAGAGCCTTAGAAAATGGCTTTATTCACAACTGGAGGGGATCTCCATGGGGTCCAGGAAGTCTTGCCATTTGCAAACATGCCTGCCAGATTTATGTTTTTGTCATACCACCTTCCAACTGTGAAGAACTCTGTGTTTAGAGTCAGAAGTCCCGTTCTTCCTGTTCACCAGAGGTGGGACCTTAGGAAGGCCTGTGAGCATTTCTGAACCTTTTTTCCTCACCTGTATGTTGGAATTGTGATTTTTACAAGATCATGTGAATGATAGTGCTTTATAAGTAAGGAATCAATAAGTAAGGAACTCATAAACACGGGTAAAGTTACTGAATGTCATAATGGGGGCCTCATAAAATCTGATTAATCAGATCTGGCTACCAGGAATATTTTACGAGTCAGAAATAGAGGAGACATCTCCGGGACTAGTGGTTAGGTCTCCCCTGGAGAGTAGGACGTAAGACCTCAGAGACCTCACCCAGAGTTGGAAGATGTCTCAACACAGGAAGAGGAGACTGTCCAGGGTTTGTTTGTTTACTCTTTCCATTCCAAGGACCTCCACTTTTCCTGTATAACATTGATCAGAGCATCTGAGGTCTGCTCTGGATGGGTCAACTCTGAGCTCCAGCCTCCAGAGCCATTGGAGGCAGAAAAGAAAGAGCTCACATCTGGGAATTGGAGCAACCCTCAATGACAGTCCAGCAAATTCCAAAAAGGTAGAGCTCAAAGACATATATAAGATCATCAGTCTCAAGGCCAGATACTCCTGAAAGCTTTGGGGCCAATTGCCCCATTGACTCTTGAGGTAATAATCTTGTTAAAGTGCATAGAAGTGCTCAAGATCCAGAGCTTCCTCTTCTTTCCTTCAAAGATAAATCACAAAATTAAATTATCTTGTTTTTCATTTTTAAATTGATCACATGTAAATTCCATGAGAGGCAAATTCTGACTAAGAAGGAAGTTTGGCACTAGGTAGTTACTTAATAAATATCTGTTTAAATGTATTAATGGTATGGCCTTCCATCTTGCTTATTTTTATTATTTTAAAAATTTTAAAAATGTAATCTCTATACCTGTTGTGGGGCTTGAACTCATGACCTTGAGATCAAGAGTCATATGCTCCTGAGCAGCCCAGGTGGCTCGGGGGTTTAATGCTGCCTTTGGCCTGGGTTGTGATCCTGGAGATCTGGGATCGAGTCCACGTTGGGCTCCCTGCATGGAGCCTGCTTCTCCCTCTGCCTGTGTCTCTGCCTCTCTCTCTCTCACTCTCTGTCTCTCATGAATAAATAAATCGTAAAAAAAAAAAAAAAAAAGAGTTATATGCTCCACCAACTGAGCCAGCCAGGTGCCCCTCAACTGAGCCAGCCACATGCCTCTCATCTTACTTTCTAATCTCTTCCCCCATGTCCTGTTCTTTTTTTTTTAAACGATTATTTTATTTTATTTTAAAGATTTATTTATTTATTTATGATAGACATAGAGAGAGAGAGAGAGAGAGAGAGAGAGGCAGAGACACAGGAGGAGGGAGAAGCAGGCTCCATGCCGGGAGACGGATGCGGGACTCAATCCCGGCACTCCAGGACTGTGCCCTGGGCCAAAGGCAGGCGCTAAACCCCTGAGCCCCAGGAATCCCCTGTTCTTTTTATTTTATTCTGACCCATCCTTATTCCAGCTTATGAATCCATAAGGATAAACAAATTTTATACTGACAAATAATGAATTTTTGCCTAAGCATAGACCATTCATACATTCATTCATTTATTCACACAATAAACCTGGAATTACATATCCATGTTAAGTGTTCTATAGATGCTTCTTTTAATTCTCACTTTTGAAGATAATAAAGAGAAACAAAAAGTAAAAAGATTGGAGAGGAAGAAATGAAACTGTCATTGCTCATAGATTCCATATACTTGGGAAATCTGAAAGAATACTCAGATAAATTTAGAATTAATAAGCAAGTTCAGCAAGGTCACTAGATATAAGAGCAACACGCAAAAATCAATTGTAAATCACTTAGTAAATGAAATTTTTAAATGATACCATTTATAATAACATAAAAACTAAAATATTTAGGAATAAAATCTAACAAAAGATATGTAAGAACTATTCACTGAAAATTACAAAACATTACTGAGAGATATTAAAGAAAAGCTAATTAAACATACCATAGAATATACCATGTCCAAGGATTGAAAACTCTGTCCTGTACAGAGTCAGTTCTCCCAAAATTTATCGATAGACTCGATATAATTCCTATAGAAATCCAGGCAGAGTTGTGTTCTTGGTGAAAATTGACAAGCTTATTCTAAAATCTACATGAAAATGGAAGGGCTTATGCATAGCAAAAACAATTTGAAGAAAAGGAACAAGGCTGAAAGAGTTGTATTATCAGGTATGAAGGCTCAATATAGATCCACAATAATTAAATTATTATAAGATTGACACATAGACAAATAGGACAGAAGAGAATTCCAAAATGGACCCAAATATATACAGTCTCCTGGCTTATAGTGAAGGTATCCCTGAAATGTGGTGAGAGAGTAATAATGATGATGATAATAAATGGTACTAGATTCATTACATGTCCAACTGGAAAAAATAAATTCGATTCTTACCACACATTATACACAAAAATCAATTCTGGAAAGAGCACAGACCAATGTAAAGAGTAGAACAATAAAGCTTCTAGAAGATAACATATATGAACATTTTCATAACCTTAGGGATTGGAAAGATTTTATAAACAGAACACAAGAAACACTTGTCAAAAAGGAGGAAACTTTGTTAACATTAAGAATTTCCATTCATTAAAAAACACTATTAGAAGAGTGACAAGTTAATATGTTTTTGTATGACATACATCTGATGAGATGTATCTTCAAAATATACCAAGACTTCTGAGGATTCAGTAAGAAAAAGAAGGAAAAGAAAAAGAAAATAAGAAAAGATAAAATGAAAAAAAGAAAAAGATGACTCAAGAAAAAAAGAATTTAGCAAACGACCTGTATAGCTACTTCACAAAAGAGGATCTCTAAGTAGCCAATAAGTATATGAAAAGGTGCTTACAGGTGAGACTAAGGTGTGCAGCCCAGATCCCCCCACCCCTTAAAAACGATTGATTGATTGGTTGATTGATTGATTGATTTTTTAGAGGGGTCGGGGGGAGGAACAGGCAGAGAGGGAGAGAGGAACTCAAGCTCAGCTCAGCTGGATGTGGGGCTCTAATCTATGACCCTGAGATCAGGACCTGAGTTGAACCAACTGCACCACCCAGGTGCCCTAGCCCAGATCCCCTTTTTGGATTAAAGCACTCATTCCCCAGCTTCTGGGAGTATTGCTCTAAGGGAATTGCCTTTGGCAAAAGAGAACTTTTTACCTAAAGTCATACTCCTTCCCAGGGACAGCCCACATCCAGTGATTGGTCAGTAGAGGGTATGAACACTTGGCCCCTTGCCTCAAGGCAGGACAACTTGGAAGGATCAGGTCAGCCCCAGAGCTGCCCAAAGGATCAGCTGATGCCCACTGCAATGGGATATCAACACTGCCACCCTCACTCTCCATCAGGCTGTTCTCTAATAAACTTCCTGCATATAAATCTCCAGCTCTGTCTTTCTCAAGGAACTTGACCTGAGAGTACTCTACCTCATTAGTCATCAGGGAAATGCAAATTCAAACCATCAGGTGACTAAACTGGCTAAAATTAAAATATTGACAACATTAGTATTGGTGAGGATGAGAAGCTTTGGGAGCGTAAATTGATAACAAGTACTTTGGCAAACTGGCATTGTTACTAGAGTTAAAAATACAGATACACTGTGGCCCACAAATTCCACTCGGGTATATACCCAAATGAAATGCAAGCATATGTTCACCAAAAAGACCTGTATAAGAATATTCATAGCAGCAATATTTGTAATAGCCCCAAACTGGAAATAACACAAATTGCTCACCAACAAAAAAAGGGACAAATCAATTGTGGTATATTTATGCAATGCAATTAAAAAAAGAACAAATAGTGTGATATCAGATGAACCTAAATGTCAAAGGGAAAAAATACAGACATAAAAGAGCATGTGCTGGATGACTCCATTTATTTGAACTTCAAAGACTGGCTAAATTAATTTATGATGTTAGAGGTCAGAATAGTGGTAATTTTTATGGGATGTGGTAATAACTGGGAGGGGGCACTAGGGTGCTGGGCTGCTGGTAATTTTCATAATTGATTTGGGTACTCTCAAAATTCATTGGGTTTTAATGTATATGTGTTATGATTTGATAAGAAAAATTCGAGAGATTGATTGAGTGATAAAGAGAAATGAGCTACCAAGTCACAGGAAAACACCAAAGAAACTTTTTTTTTTTTTTACACCAAAGAAACTTAAATGCATATTGCTAAATGAAAGAAGCCAACCTGAAAATACTATGGGCTGTATGATTCCAACTGTATGACATTCTGGAAAAGGCAAAACTGGAGACAGTAAATAGACCAGTGGTTGCTAGGGGTTGGGGTGGGAGGAGGGATGAAGTGGTGGAGCATAGAGGATTCTGAGGGCAGTGAAACAATTCTGTGTGACAGAGCAATGGTGGATGTATGTCATTATACATTTGTTAAAGCCCAAGGATCTATAATACCAAGAATGAAGGTATTAATACAGGGAAAATTGATTGTGGAAAGTGTATCAGAGAACTGTATGTTGTCTGCTCAACTTTTCTGTAAATCCTGAACTGGTAAAAAAGATAGTCTATTAAAAAAAAAAAAAAGTGAGGAGACCAGAGAAATAAAGTAACATTCATAGGACATGGTGGAATTTGGATGTGAATCCCATATGTCCCATTACCATGCTCTGCGTTCTTGTTGCCAGTTGTTATCCTGGGTGCTCACTCAGGTCTGCCTTCCCTAGGGAAGGTACCCGTATTCTGAACCTTCTCTTTGAATGTTATGCTTCTGCACCTAATTCCAGTGTATGGAGTTCTTTTCCCCAAACTAAGAAAATTCTCAGATACCAGCTGGGTGTCCTACAATTTAACTTAATTCTGACACTATCTCCCAGAGATAGCATCACATCCCATGGTCCTACAAGACTGCCCCTCTCCTCCAACATCCCCCTTCAGATGCCAATGGCAAGTCCAGAACCCAGAGAAACATTTTACTAAGTTACCAGTTTATTATAAAAGGACATAACTCAGGAAAAGTATGGGGGAAGAATCATGCAGCTTCCATGCCTTCACTGGGCTGGCCGCTCTGCCCCCACATCCAGCTATTCACCAACTCAGAAACTCTGTGAACCCTGTTCTTTTGAGTTTTTATAGAGACATCATCACTAGGCATGATTGATTAAATCATTGGCTGTTGGTGGTTGAACTCAACCTCCAGGTGTATGTAGGCGGGAATAGGATGGTTGGCTCTTTTGGCGACCAGTGCCTTTCTTAGGTAACAAGGGGCTTTACAAAAATTACTTCCTTAATATAACAAAAGGCACCTTTCAGTTTCATCATATAGGCAGTTCCCAGGGTTTAAGAACTCTGTGCCAGGGACAAAGAAGAAAACCAAATTTATAATTCTTACTGTAAGTCACAACATCACACATATTTATGCCAAAAATGTTGAAAAATTAGAAAGCAATGAGAATATTGATGCAAAGAAATAGCAGTTGAAGATCGTGCCTCTTCAGAGGATGTTCATTTGAGCCCAAATGAATGAGGCAGAATGAATGGACATACCCCAAGACAGGGAGGGATTCCCCTCAATCCCCCCCACCAGTCCTCCCACTGACCTCCTGCTATCCTAGGCCATTACTGCTCACTGACTTACACATTGTCAGATGTGTAATTAATCCCTATATACCAGCCTCCTTCCTTCTTTTGTCATCATAGCAAAAGCTTCTACTGTTTGGAGGGCAGAAAGGAAGTATGCAGTCAGGGTGAGGGGTAGGAAGCAATTTTTTGGCCTCAGAATCATTAGCTTTTGAGGTAGTAGTTATTTGGGATTGATTCCTGGCCATACGAAAGAGATTGCACTCATTTCTGAATTTTGAAATACATTCAATTGATCATCAGCCAGGATGTAACTATGACATGGTACCTGGCGTACAAAGAACCCTCAATAAATATCAGGTTTCCTTTTCTTACTAGGGTGTGGCACTGTTTGAGGCTCCATTGAGGGAATACAAAGAAATACAAGGCACTGACCCAGCCTTTAAAGAGCTTAGTGATGTAACAACATTCAGCTATGAACCCAACCCACCAGAATGAAGAAAAAGGCACCCAGATCCCTCTCCACTGAGCCATAGCCTCTTTGGAGGCATGGCATCAATATTGGCTTGCTAAGCCCTCTGCCCCTCTCTTCCCATTCCTCAAGTTTAATCTGTTTAATTTTTTCTTCATGTGTGCTCTAGAGAGCCTGTTATTTTTATGGGTCTGTGTCTATTAATTTTTCTTCCCCAACCTTTCCTCTTTCAGCAAGACCAGAGCTGTGCAGACAGAGGGCTGGAGTCAGGCTCCAGTGAACAGAGATTACCTAGATATATAGAGAGACGAGAGGAAGCAAGCAAATGCGGTTACCTCTGAGGCTGCAGAGAAGCTGTTAAGTGCTGGAGATTTAAAGCTTCATTCGGCTCTGTGCTAACTTCAAGCTGTTCTAAGCCCAGTCTCCCAGACGGCAAAACTCAGACCAGCTGTGAGAGAAAGGATATTACTCCCTCTGGAACCTCGGGTCTGATTTAGAGGGTGCTTAGAGGAGGCCGGCGGGAAGGAAGGAGTAGAACAGAGTTTTATTTCTGGGGAAACTTTCTCTGCCAAAGAGAAGGCTCAGGACAGAAAGAACGTTCTCATCAGTCATTTGTCCCCGATACGATGGATGAGATGAGAATTGGAGCCTCGGTGCGGGCAGGCGACACTCAGGTTGTAAGGAAGGACTCCTCATCCACAAGAGGGGTTCAACAGCAGTAAGACTGTCAGGAGATAGGGTAGAATGACTTTGTAAGATTTGGTTCATCACCTGTCCAGGAGCAAGAGGTGGGAACCAAAGACCTCAAAAATTTCGTTGGTCTTAAGAGCAAGGCAATCAGTTTTCCAAACGGGATTGGTGGAGTGGAGGAAGGAGGCCAGGGTGCAGAGCTGGGGGTACTTACCTGCTGAGCTCTCCTCCTGGAACAAGCAGAAATAACTCCGAGGATCCTGTAGTAGAAAAAAAGCCTGAATCTGAGAAACGAAAGCAACAGCAGAGAAGGAATAGATGGGCAGGCATGGAGCAGCTGAGGGGGAGAAAGGATAAAGAGAATGTCCCCCATTTGTTGGGAAACCCAGAGAATTTCGGAGATCAAACTGAGGGATCTTTCATGCCAGTGCAATTGGGGCTGAATTTGGGCTTGAACATGAAGCCCAAGGGCACCCTTCAGGACTCTGAGGGTCGGCAGGCTGGCAGTGCCATGTGCAGCATCCCAGAACCAGGTGTAGAGGCTTGATGTAATGAGGGGTTCTCTGGGATAGCTCGGTGGCTGGTGAGCACTGAGGCTTTAAGATCTACAGGTAGAGGGTTGCCTTCTTCTCTTGCAAAGGTGTGTGATTGCATGAAAGAGAAAATACTATATTTTCCTCAGACAGACGTCTGCTCCACAGATCCACGTGGAGCTTCCCTCCTGGAATGAGACCACTACAAGGAAGCACCTGGACATGCACCCAGTGGCCTGTAGAGTTATGGGCATGCCTCACATCCCTGAGCCATAATGGTAGCCTGAGTGCAGCATGGGGATTTCTCAGAAGGGCCCACTCTTGGCAACAAAGTCGAAAGCTTGTTTTTAGGGTTCGCCCTTTGCAGAAAACCTTTCTGGACACCTACCCTGTTTCCTTTCTTCTAGGGCTTCTCTATCAGTATTTTGCCTTCCTAACTAATGGTGGTTGTGTCAATGAAAAAGACACTTATTGAACCCACTGTTTGTCCAGCAAACATGAACAATCCATTCATATGACCCCTTATGCCTTGGCTGCCAGAAAAACAAAGGCCAAATTTGTTGCTAAAATATCAAAAGCAGAACATTCTGTGCTGGACACCATCAATTCCTTCTGATTCCTTCAGATTAACTCTATTTAAAGTGAACATAAACTATATCCTTTTTTTTTTTTTTTAAGATTTTACTTATTTATTTGGCACAGAGAGAGAGCACAAGCAGGGGGAGCGGCAGAGGGAGAGGGAGAAGCAGGTTCTCCACTGAGCTGGGAGCCCGACACGGAGGACTCTGAGTTCATGACCTTAGCTGAGGCAGATGCTAAACTGACTGAACCACCCAGGTGCCTGTAACCTATATCCTTCTTTAGAGGTACCTTGAATCATATCAAAAGTAGGTTGAGTACAAGATTAAATCAATTGCATATTAATTTTCATGCTCTGGACAATGCTTGGCAAGTGGACAGGACCAAGAAAATCACATGACTGCTAGGACTTTAGAGAAGGGAGAAGAGCCCTCTGCACAGGAGAAGAGGATTTGGTACTCACAATCCCAATTGAGGGTCTTTCAAGACTCCCAAAGGGATCTAACAGCAAAATTGAGGAAGAGTATTTTTTTAAGAAGGGAAGGTCGTCCTGGAACCCCTCAAATTGCTTGATGATGTAAGGCCACCTGAGTTGTTAGCTTGCAGTGCTAAGCAGTGCTTTGTTTCCCATGAGAATGGAGGTTTCTGTGGCTTCACCCATAGAAGAGCACAGCAGAGCAATGTGAGAGGAAGTGTTGGTGGAGAGGGAGTAACTTTGGAGAGAGACATTTTATAAAGAAAGGTCCACTTGAGACAGAAGAATAGTTCAGGGAGGGAAGAAAGGGGCAGGATGCTTAAATATCCAAGGCCAGCAAATGGGAGCAGAGGGACATGAACTTTCCTCTTGATGCCTCTCTGGGTGTAGAGTGAACTCTTTCTGGAAAGCTTAGTTCCTCTCAGCTAAGACAATGATTGCATAACCTTTCATTTTCAGCCAACTAATGGGCTGCATTAATAGCCTTTTTTATTAGCTTTTTATGAGAGGATGATATAGTCCAGAATCGTTAGTAGTTAGTCAAATTGTCAAGTTGCCCATAAACCAAGACAAATTAGAGTGACCGTCCTGTCTCCTGAAGGAGTCAGACACGCCTAGTGATGATTTTTTTTTTTTTGATTGTTCAGACAGGAAGGAGGGTGGCTGAAGATATAGTGGAGGTGAGAAGATTATCCCCTAGAGCTTATGCACTTTTAATTCAACAGCCCCAGGGATGGAAAAATTATTCAATTCTGGACTCAGTAGCAAGAGGCCAAATGCAGAAGCCAGGAGTTATGCTTTAATGAAACTTAATTAAGTGTCATTCCATTTGAGGAAGATTTTCTGGTCATTAATCTGTAATCTTCCTATTGCAACAGATTCCTCCCTGGAAGAAGCGGAGAAAATGTCTTCTTCCTTTTTCTTCCTTTTCTTCCTTCCTTCTTCTTCCATGGAGCAAAATGGTTTCAGGAATTTAATGCCAAGAATTCCCTTCTAAGAGAGTGTTTCAGAGCCCCATGAGTTCAGGTTAGAGTAGGGCTAAGACTAAGAGTTTAGTCAGAAGTGATATGCTGCTTTGGGCTGGTGGTTTCTAAATGAATTATATAAGAGCTAACAGACCTTAAAGATCAATTAACCTAAGTGCCTCATTCTACAGATGAGAGTCAGAGAGGAAAATGCACCTGCCCACCCATGGAGCAGAGCTGCCAAGACTCACTGAAACCCTGGGTCTGCTAATTCCCATTCCTTTCTTATCTCGGAACATAGCCTTCCTTAACATGGAAGGTAAACAGACTCCTTGGCTGGATGGCCCTACCGGGGAGGCACTCTTTCTTTCTTCTTTGGTAGTCCCTTCCTTCCATCCGTCCTCTTTATTTCTAGATCCTACTTATTCTCCTACACAAGTATTCATACCAGAGAGCAATGCTTGAGCAGGGTATTTTGCATCCTTGTGCATCCTAGCAATGCACAAAGAAGGACAAAATCCAAGAGATTCCATCTATGACTGGGATGCCTAGTCTTTCCCAATACTTGCTGCAATGGCTGATCTTGATTTAGAAAATGCTGGACACTCACAGGGCTAAATCTTTCTCCTACTCTTGCTTGCCTCCCTTCCTTACTCTGCTCTTCGCTCCAAGTCATTTATGCATCCATGTTGTTTTGGTGCTGGGCAGGTGAAACACTGAATGATAGAGTTCACTGTCTTCTAACTCCAGAACAGATCCAAAAGTGGCAGAAAAAAAGCTGTTGTGATAGAATTCAGGAAAGTGGCCCTAGCTCTATCCATTACCAGGAAGAGGACATTGGCCATAACCTACCTTTTTTTACAGAGAGAAATTGGAGACATAAAGAAAGTAAGTGACTGCCCAAGCTCACTAAGCAAGTCAGGGGCACTCTTGGGAACAGGATTCACATCTCCAGGCTTGTACTCTTTTTGTCTCTTTCCAGTACACTTCACTTTTAAAAATCCCATATTAATAGTCTCCACTTGATAGATTTCTTCAGGTATTATTATCTCTCACTTACTAGATTTTTGCAGCCATCTTCCCAAAAAGTTCAAGACACATCATATAGAGACATTGACTCTTGTCATGAAAGGGAAATAGAAGGCAAGGAAATTAAGTGGAAAGAAGGTGATAAGAAAACATTAATTCATGCTTTTATTTGACAGGTGTTTATGGGGGGTTTACTATTCTTTAGCACTGAGGGCTGGCTGCAGAAGGAGATATAAGAAAAATGCAAACCAGTATTTCCTCTCCATAGGCTCATACTTAACTGAAACACACAGAAGCAAAGATCAATGGAGCCTTGAGTGGTCAGGAAAGATTTCGCTGATGAAAAGAAACTTGAGGTAGACCTTGAAGGGTTAAGAAGTTTGGGGTGGTATGAAGAGAACAGGGAAAGAAAGAGGGTTCCAGGCAAAAGGCAGGGTCGGGGTTAGAATAGACATAACTTATTTCAGCCCCAACGAGAAGTAGTATTTGCCTTGGGAAAGGAATGGAGATGAAAAGGAAAATAGGTAGGGTAGGGCTAGCGCATTGAATGCCACGAGAAAGGGGGTTGTGAGCAGAAGTGGAAGGACTAAGCAATACTTAATTTAAAATTTCCAGCAAACGGAGATCAATATGAAAAAGAAGGAGCCATCCAGCTTGAAGGAAAGATTCAGGCGGGCAGTGCCCACCGCGACCTCGAGTCTCTCAGCGCCCGGGGCGGTGGGTGGAGGACCCCGGGCTCCCAGTGCCCACGGGCATCACCGCAGGGGGAGGGGAGGAGGTTACCATTTTCCTGCATGTGTTTGAAATCTGGACTGACAAGACGAGCTGGATAATTTTGCTCAGTTACGTATTGAATTCTCCTCTCTGTGGTACAGGATCCCCTTGAAGCGTGACAGCTGCAATGACTTCCAGATGTTCGCCTCCTCTCTTCTAGCAGACGAGGGTGGATGTGGTAAACTCCACGATGGAAACCAAAAACCCGGCCAGATGTACCATGTCAATGTCAGCAACACACACATCTGGCTTCAATACCGGCAGCGATAACCAGAACAAATGGCTGTTATTCCCGCTGTATTGGGCATGTCAGCATTCCCCGGTAAACGGCGGTGGGGGCGAGGCCGGGGAGGGGGTGCAGGCCGAGCAGCCAGGGTAAATATTTGCTCTGCGGGCCTTGGATGAGGAGCCTCGGCCGCCCCGGGAAGGCGTAGCTTTGCCTTCCCTGGTGGAGGATCTCCGGGTGCGAGGTCTCCGGGAGCGCGGACCTCCGCAGGCCGCACCCCTGCGGGAGCTGCCCGGTGCAGGGTGGCTCGCTCGGTGGCCGCCACCGGGCCTCCCGGGCGGGCCGGAGCGGGACTCCTTCCTGGGTGCAGCTTTGCTGCGGGCCGGAGTGGGACGCCAGAGCGCACACCTGGAGGGAGAGGCCGGGAAAGACCTGGCGCCAGTTGAAGACAGCCGAGGCGAGCCCTACTGGGCCTGAGGCCGCGGCGGCCGGGCTCCTCCCGGAGTCCTCGCCGCAGGCCGCGAGCCCCGGGACCGTGCGCGCGGCCCCAGGGAGGAGAATGGAGCCCAAGGCCGCTCCGGGACGGGACGGAGGCTGTGACCAGAGGTCCCCGCCGTGTCTCGGGCCCTCCTGCCACAGCTTGACTGACCTTCACCTCTCGGCCTCTGCCCCCCTCTCCTCCTGGGCTCACCACAGTAACGGTGCATGAGTGAATCTCAGCTGTTACAGTTCCTACAAAACCGGGCACGTCTCCGAAAACAGGAGCTACTTTGCAATATGGGCTTCTTGGGAAGGGTGGTAGCTCTGTCCCCAGGCAGCTGGAGGGGCTAGCCCTGGTGGGCTTGTGAGTTGCTTCTCTCTACCCATGTTTTTGGGTTTCTGTCCTGTTCCCATGCAACCAGCCAGGTGATGTGAGATAAATTTTGGTTTTCTTCTCTATAAGTTTTTTTTTTTTTTTTTTTTTTTTTTTATCCCCATAGAGTGTCTGTGACTCTTGAGAAATGTTTACAAACAAAAGTGAAGTATGTGTTGCACTATTAACTGGTTGTGTAATTATATGCTACTCGCTTCATTTCCCTGAACCTCAATTTTATCTCCTAAAAAAACTGGCTTGGGGAAGTGGAAAATGAAAAGGAGCTCTGAAAGGTATGGTGTGCTATATATCTGTAGGATTTGTTATATATTAATCTTTTGCAAAAGAAAAAACAGGCTCAGAGAAATGAAGTGACTTGCCCCAAGACCACATAGTAGATAAACAAGTGAAGTTTTATTACTTACTTTTGTTTGGATTAGGATGACACATAATTAGGTTTTATTTTATTTTATTTTATTTTATTTTTTTAAAAGATTTTATTTATTTATTCATTATAGTCGCACACAGAGAGAGAGAGAGAGAGAGAGAGAGAGAGGCAGAGACACAGGCAGAGGGAGAAGCAGGCTCCATGCAGGGAGCCAGACGTGGGACTTGATCCCAGGTCTCCAGGATAGCGCCCAGGGCCAGAGGCAGGCGCCAAACCGCTGCACCACCCAGGGATCCCCATAATTAGGTTTTAATCAGTCATCTCAGTATGGCTTTGCAGTTCATCCTTCCTTCTACCTTCAGTTTTAAGGGCAGACCTGTTTATTGCAGCTGACAAAGGAGTCTTGAGTTAGAATCCAGGTCAAAACAGCTCTGCATAAAGCCACTGGAGTGCTAACTCAGTAGCTTCCCTGGTTTCGACCAACAGAACTTCCATAGACAAATGTTCAGAAGTGATGTCTCTGCTCAGTCTTATTCAATCTCTTCCCCTCTCATTGTCTCTGGCTCTCTTACTTTTGGCTTGTCGTCTCTCCAAGAATACCATCTTTTTCTTTCCACTTCTTGTGGAATTTCTCCCTCTCTCTTTTTCTATAATTTCCCCAGTTGCTTCCCTTGCAAAATTACCCATTCGGGTTCTCTTGACCTTTTCTTCTGGATCTCACTCCATTCTCTAAGTTTACTTAGCCAGGCACATTCTTTCTCTCATCTGTCTTTTTAAAAAATTTATTTTTGGTCAATGTGATGTTTATTTTATTTAAAGATTTATTTATTTTAGAGAAACAGGGAGAAAGTGGGAGGAGGGGCAGAGGGCTGAGTGAGGAGTCCAATGTGGGGCTCAATCTCACCACGCTGAGATCATGACCTGAACCAAAACCAAGAGTTGGATGCTTAACCGACCAAGCCACCCAGGTGCCCCCATCGAAGTGATGTTTAAAGATTTAAAGTCAAAGATTATTATCAGGTCTGTAACAACAATTACAAGAAAAACAGTGATTCCTTGACCACTCCCAGTTACTCCCTGGCCAGAAGAAACCACTTTAAATACGTATCTGTTTTGTCTTGGTATTTATGTCCTTACTTACTAATAACATGCTTATCCTGTATTTCTCTGTTTATTAATTTTTAGGTATTGTCTTTTGACTTCCTGCCAGAAAAGTGAGAAAGTGAGACTATGCATAATAGTAACCAAAAACATGGACTCTGGACAGAAATTACCCAAGGTAAATCCCAAGTTCAATTTGTACTAATGTGTGATCCTACGCAAATTGCTTAACTGCTGCGTGCCTCAGTTTCCTCATGTGTAAGATGGATGATAATAGAATGTACTTCATAGAGTGAATAAAGACTAAAAGCTGAGTATATGATGAGCTTAGAAGAATTTCTGACACACAGTACAATATACACAGCTATATACATGTTTATCATAATTAAACTGATCTGCTAAAAAAAATGATCTGCTTTCTCTCTGCTCATTCTCCCAATATAGTTACATTTTGGCTAAACCAATATTAAGTATTTACATTATGACTATGTAAATATTATTCCCAGCTAAGCCACATAGAATCCTATAATTATGTTTCCTTCCTCTTTCAGCTTTTTGTTTTCTCTGGAATTAATACTTTTCTTTCTTTTTTTTCTCTTTTTTTGTATTCTGTTTTCTATGTACCTGTTATTAATTTATCTGCAAAATTCTCTGTCAGTACATTAAAATACAGGTATTCTCTTGGTTTTGTTATTTTCCTTGGTAACCCTCCTGGAACTTCTGTAGTGTTCCTGTTCCCATCTGGACTGGTTGCTCTGTGGCCTGACTCACAGTTCTGGTCTATGAGTGGGACGTTCTGGGATGTCCTTTCAACATTATTCTGTAATCTATTTTGCTGCTCTCTGGTATTGGAGTTTGTGTTGCCTGAATTACATATATGGTAGAAATTGCTGGTTATCTTCTCAAATGCATTCTTTCCTTCTTCCATAGTAATAGAATTGTAGTTAATATGTGGCTGTCCAGCTAAGGACTACATTTCCCAGCTCGCTGTTGAAGCTAAGGTTACCATGTGACCAGGTTTTGCCAGGTGAATGCAAGTAGAAGCAATGTGTGCCACTTCCTGGCCTTCCCATAAAAACCTCTACACATTTTCCCTATGGTGATCAGGAACATGAAATTACCTGCAGCCAAATCTGGATGATACAGAAAAGGATAATGCCCTAAAATAGTTCTCAAACTATATCAGCATTACCTAGAAGGCTTGTTTAAACAGATTTCTGGGCTCTACTCCTAGAGTTTCTGATTCATTGGACCTGGTGTTGGGACCTAAGAATTGACATTTCTAGTGAGTTCTCAAGTGATGCTAATCAGGAGGTTACTCTTTGAGAACCATTGCTCTGAGGGGGTGGCAGAGAAGGTAGAAGGAATCTGGTTCTCTGAATTACTCAGTGGAGCAGAGTTCCTCTGCAGACCTGGAATATTTATCTTAGACTGTTGTATGAGGGGGGGAAATAAACTTATCTCTTCATTAGCTGCTAAATTATTCTCAGATCTCCAGATTACAGCAGTCAGCTTTTTTTTTTTTTTTTTTTTTTTTTTTTTTTTTTTTTTTTTAAGAGAGTGAGTGGTGAGGGAGAGAGAGGGAGGGAGACTTTTTTTTTTTTTTTTTTAAGATTTTATTTATTTATGGGATGCCTGGTTGGCTCAGTGGTTTAGTGCAGCCTTCAGCCCAGGGCATGATCCTGGAGATCCAGGGTTCGAGTCCCACATCAGGCTCTCTGCAAGAAGCCTGCTTCTCCCTCTGCCTGTGTCTCTGCCTCTCTCTGTGTCTCTCATGAATAAATAAATAAAATCTTAAAAAAAAGATTTTTAAAACTTTTTAAACTTACAGTGCATTATAAACATTTTCACACATCATTAGCCTCCCAAAACATCATTTTTAATGGCTGCCTTTAAAAAAAGATTTTATTTATTTATTTGAGAGAGAGTGTGAGAGAGAGCATGAGCTGGAGGAGAGGCTGATGGAGAGGGAGAGGCAGACTCCCACTGAGCAAGGAGCCTGATGCAGGGCACAATCTTAGGACCCCAGGATCATGAACTGAACCTAAGGCAGGCACTTAGTGGGCAGAGCCGGGCACCCGTCATTGCCATTTCTTCTCCTTTTCTTTATTCTCTTAGTTTTAGCAAAGCACATCTACCAATAGGTTCCTGAGCAAAGAAGATAACATTTCTTGAGAATTTAAATGTCTGAAACTGTGTTTTTAAAAGTACACTTTATAGTTTGGCTGGGTATAGAATTATGTTTTCAAATCATTCCCTCAGAATTTCTCCATTGTTTCCAATTCTTCTGATTCTCTGCCTTTTGAAGTGATTTTTTTTTTTAGATTTCTTTTTTAGAAAACTTTTATGTTCTTTTTATTTCTGATGATATAAAATTTGAGAATAACATATGTTGGGTACGCCTTTTCTTAATACTGGTTGGACCCAGTATTAATTCTTGAGTGATTTCCTCCCATCCATTTTCTTGGTTCTCTCTTTCCAGGATCTCTGTCTCACAATTTTCTATCCTTTATATCTGTGGCTTTTTGTTGTTGTTCCACTTTCTGGGAGATTTCAACTTTGTCTTTCAAAAAAAGAGGTTTTCTTTTTTTCTCATATTTAATGACTCAGAGCATTTTCCTGCTTTCCAAATTTTTTTTCAGCCTCTTGTTCTTACTTTATGGATGTAATATTATCTCCTTAAAGGTTTTCTTCTGTTTCCTGACCTGTTTTTTCTGAGTTCCTCATTTTGGATAGTTTGTTTTGTTTTGGTGTGTTTCATGTTAGTGGCTTTTCTCAAATATCTAGTGATCATTTTCTGCATGGGGTGGGGGGTCCTTGTTAGTTGTTGAACTTCACCATAGCTTATTCAGAGAACTGACCTCCTTGGGGTCCTTTCCTAGTCTTTACTCTTGCATCTATAAATTGCTTGTAGAAGAATTCTGCAGTCCCCTGTCTGAGGTTGGGGAGAGGGACAGAAATGGTGTGAGCTGGCTGCCAGCATTCTGGGAATGAAAATGGGGAAGGGGGCTGAAAGTCTTACCAGTCAGTTGGCATGTCAACTTTCACTGAAAAGCCTTCCCTCTCTCTCCAGTGTCTGATATACCTGATCCAGAACCTATTTAGTTCAGATTTAGGGTAAATCTTGTGTCTCCTTTCAGGGTCAAGGCAGGATCTGGAGGGTCTAGCTGCTTCTTTTAAAGCCAGTCATAGATTTAAGTCATGGTGTGAATTTTTGCTTCCTGTGATCTACTAAGTCAGTTATCACTCATCTAGTCTGCTTTTCAGTTCTCAAAATTTTTACCACATCTTTTGGCTGTTGTCATCTCCTCTTTCATTCTCTTTTTCATTGTGGGTTTATGCTTTTGTTTTAGTTCTTTATTGTCACTTTAGTGGGTTTCAGAAGAAAGCAGAAATAATAAACATCTGTCCATCTTTTACTTGAAGCTTCTATTCTTCTAAGTAAAAATGAAAACATCAGAATATCTTAATCACCCAAATTATATTAGTAATTGTATTAATGTGGTAGAATTGTATTTGTTTCCTTGCCCTATTTTCTGTAATGTGTTTATATTCTTTTTAGAATGTTTTAATTGCATTTCTTTTGATTCAGTGGTTTGAGTTCTGGGAATTCATCCTAAGGCAACAACCAAAAATGTGTACAAAAAAGGCTCTATAGGGTGGTTCCTCACTGGGTATTAACAATATCAAATATTGGAAACAATGCAATTGTCTAGCAATAGGAGATTGGTTAAGTATTTTAGGGTACATTCATGTACTGGCATGCATGGCAGCAGCAGCCATTAAAAATGATGTTTTGGGAGGCTAATGATGTGTTAAAATGTTTATAATGCACTGTAAGTTTTAAAAAGGTTACCAAAATAGTATGTAAAGTATGCCCTTTAAAAAAAAAGAGTATGTTGTAGCTGGTGAGTCTTGTTTTTCCTAGGTTGTGAAAAATGATTTATAGAGTCAAAGGACTTCAGTAAGCAGATAGATTTGAAAGCTACTGAAATTTATAAATAATTTGATTGTGTATTACATTTTATGACTGTATCTAAACACATTGAAAAATGAAGGGTCTGAGAAATAAATGTTTGAAACTCCACACACATACACATGTGCACAGAGTGGAGCGTGTGTGATTGTATGGATATATAAATAATATGATAATGATATATGTATGGGCACTTACTCCGTGGTAATATTCTGATCCCCTGTGTAGATTGCCTTAGTTCGTTCTCACAACAGATATATAAGGTTAATGCTATCATTATTTTCATTTTACAAGTGAGGAAACTGAGGCCTTGATAGTTAATGTAATTGACCAGGGGCATAGAGAGCCATGATTCACATTCAGGCCAGGCCTACTGACTACAGAGTCTATGTGCTTAATCATAATCATTACATGCCAAAATATTAAGAAGTTGGTGGCCTTTCAAATGACCTTTATTTTCTTTGTGTACTTGGGAAATGAAGAAGAGGGTAAAGAGTTAAGAAGAGATTTGGAAAGGCTGACCTTTGTTGCAATGTTTTCTTTGCAATTCATCAGTGGAAAACTGCTCCCTTTCCCCATTTGTTAGATTCTGTTTTGGAAGTCTGGGATTTTAAAAAGTTTGTTTCTAATATATGTTTCAGGACAGTACTTTGTTGGTGTTTCTCACTTATCATTAGATGATAAATCGCTTCAGGGCACAAGCCACCTACTTTAAGTCAGATGCCATTAGAAACCAGACCCTGAAGTACGAATCAAAACCACAAAGAAATATTATCTCACACCTGTTAGAAAGGCCATCACTGAGAAGACAAGAGATAAGTGATGGTAAGGATATAGAGAAAAAGGAACCCTTGTGTACTGGTGGTAGGAATGTAAATTGGTGCAGCCGCTGTGTAAAACAGTATGGAGGTTCCTTAAACAATAAAAAATAGGACTACCCTATGATCTAGTAATCCCACTTCTGAGTATAAATCCAATGTAAATGAAATCATTAACTTGAAGAAATTTCTGTACCCCCAAGTTCATCGTAGCATTATAACCATAGCTGACCTATGTTGGAAGCAATCTAAGAATCCATGATGAATGGATAAGGAATGTGTGATATTGTGAATATGTGATAACAGAATATCATTCAGCCATAAAAAAATAGGAGATCCTGCCATTTGTGACATCATGGATGGACCTTGAGGGCATGATGCTAAATGAAATAAATCAGGCAGAGAAAGGCACACGCTTATAAGTAGAGTCTAAGAAAGCCAAACTCATAGAAGCAGAGAGTAAAATGGAGGTTGTCAGGGGCTGAAAGGTCAGGGAAGTGAGATGTTGGTCAAAGAGCACAAATTTTCAGTTATAAGATGAATAAGTGCTGGGGCTCTAAGATATTGCATGGTGACTGTAGTCCACAGTCTTATGCTGTCTACTTGAAAGTTGCTCTCACAGCAGAACTTTTAGTGTTCTCCCCATAACACTACCAAAATGGTAATGATGTGATGCAAAGGCTGTGGTAATGAACCTTATTCTGGTAAACATTTCACAATGTATTCTGTTTCCAATCCACACACTGTATACCTTCAACTTACACAATATGATATATCAATTATATCTCAATAAAACTGGAAAAAGAGAAAGAAGAAACCAAATGCTGTAACATCTGTAACAAGAAATCCAAGTAGCAAAAAGATGAGCAAGTGCCACTTATTTAGAGGAACATGCTGTTGACTTAAGTTCCAGAATAGTAGAATCTGGCCCTTTCTTTTTGCTGGTATTTTTCCATCAGACCTCGTTTGGAGTGGTTTATAGGCTCTCAGTGGTTAAAGGCTGTTGATCTGCTGACTAGTTGTCCTAGGCAGTAATCCGAGAAACCCACCCTGCTGTTACCACTTCCCCTCCCCGAGGTTCACACCTACAGCCTAGGACTCAAGGAGCTAGGTTTACTGCCTTTGTTGTGCTATAGTCAAGGACAGGTGCACTCGGGTTATTTGTGAGATGCTTGCGCCTGTCATCCTCTCCAGGAATGCTGTGTGTCCCAGCTGAAGCTGATTAACGGTTCTTCCTGATGCATGGAGCCCTGACCCCCACCAGTCCCATCCTTGCCCTGTGCTGCTTGAACTACCTCATTAAGATGCAGCAGGTGTTCAATATTGTTTTGCTATAAAGCTAAATGGGCTTAAAGTGTTCAGAGATAATGCATTCCCATATCAGAGTATTTATGAAAGAGTAAAGATATTCTGGTTTGGCTCCAGTCCCAAAGGACGCTCTTCTCCAGACTCCACACATGAAAAACTGTTTTTTTCTTTCTTTCTTTTTCTTTTTTTTAAGTGTCCCTTCTGCAGTGTTTGCCTCTGATTAATATCCTTGTGCTCTCTGAGCCCCTGAAAGTGGTTTAGTTTTGCTAGGACACTTTAACAATATCGTGATTTACGGAGCAATTCATCGGAGCCAAGGGGCAATGTAATATAACAAAGCATTTTTCACAAGCTTTCTCCCATAGTTACCACGAATGCAAAACGACTGATAGGAAAAGCTGACATGCAGACAACACAGGACTAAGGTGAATTCACTGAAAAAACAAAAGTCATAGGTTTCTAAAGGCCGTTTTGAATAATGAAACATTTAGCAGGGACCCACTAAGCCCAGGTAAACCCAAGGCAAGTGAAAAGCAGGCGGTGGGGAGTTCTCTTCACTGTGAATCCAATCTGAGATACTGGTATTGCCACTTAGCTATGTCAACTGCAGAGCGCATTCAGTTGGCACCACTGCATATGTCTCACTAGCATGGAGCTGAATACAGCTTTCTTTCCAAATCACCAACTGTTGTATGATCTACCACTAAGGAGCAGACTAGAACCCGATCCATATGACTCATTGGTGTATGCCATGACATTGTGTGAGGCAAGTGGCCCTTCTGCTCTGCTTCCCATTTCAGAGCCATGTCACAAATCACAGAGAGATTAAAAGGAAGTCCTGCTTGTTATGACCATTTCCTCTGGAAGCATTAGTGCTTGCCTGGCAAACTGCACACAACCAGCCCAGGCTGTGCAGAAACGAGGCTTCCAACAGCCTCATGAGTTATTGGAGAGATCAGTGCAGGAGAGGCAGGATCATTAGCCCGAGCTAGATGTAGCCGGCAGCCTCTGAGCCTTGGACTAAGAGCCAGGCTTCCTCCTCCAGCTGGGATGAGCAGCTGCCTATGGCGTTTTGCTCTAGGCTTGACTGATGACTCATCTGACCAAGTTTTTTCCTTGCTGACTCCTCAACTTCCCAGACTATAAAAAGGAGGATTTGAGGAGGGCATCTGAATCAATCAGTTCAGTGAATAACTCCTGATTAAACAGCTCCTGTGTATCCAGCATCAGGCTTGCTGCTATGGCTGTTTACAAATAAAAAGACCTATGTTCCCTTCTCATAAGGAAGTTATGATCGAGTTGAGGAAACCATCTAAGTACATGTGAAAACAATCAGGGCAATAATGAACTGTGCTGAGCGTACAGTGTTAAGTCTAGATGCAAGTCTAAGTCTAGAAGGCTAGAGGACTGCCATTGTCCATTAAGGGTTCATAAGTGGGAATGGGATGGAATTGCTAGAGGTCAAAATACAGGCAATAATGTTCACACACTTTCCTACACCGTAATAAATTGGCAAAAACTGTATGAAGAGAAAGTATCAAGGGTTGAGCTGTCTTTCCTTTCTGGGTGTTTAACAGGTGCACTATGGGATGGAGTGGTCACCAGAACTTTCAGTGTGCTATCCATCTTCCAAGCCCACCTTAGTGACCCTACCTTCTGACATTCACTCTTGGGTGGTTCTTTCCACTGTACCAGGGTTGGTCTATGTGACCAGTAGAATATGGCAGACATAATGACATGCCACTGCTGAGATCAGGGTTTAAGAGATGCCTTAAACTTAAGACACATGGCTTCCTTTTGTGCCTTCTCTCTGTATCTGTCATGTGCATTGAGCAAGGCCAGCATCCATGTCATGAGCAGCCCTATGGAGAAGTTCACATGGCAAGGAACTGACACTTTCTAGAAAGAGCCATACGAATGAACTTGGAAGCAGCTCCTCCAGCCTCATTCAAGTCTTCAGACAACTGCGGCCCCTGCCAATGGTTTGACTGCAACCTCATGAGAGACAGTGAACCAGAACCACCCTGCGAAGCCGTTCCAACATTCCTGACCCAGAAATATGTGAAAAAAAAACAAAAAACATATATTTTTTGTTTTAAGCCACTATCATTGAGCACTTTCATCTTCTGGGCCACCCCCTATGCTGTACTTGTCTTCAGCTCAAGCTGTGCTTTTGCAGGCTCAGTAGGACCAGGACATTTGATTGCAGCGCTCTTCTTCCTGAGATCAAATTTGTACTGGCTCTTTCAAATTCAAGGCTGTCCAACCTCCTTCCAATAATTGAATCAGCCTCTGCTACTGCTCAGGGTTTTGAGGAGTAGCCAGAGGGTCTTGGCTGGGAGTGTTAGAATACACCAAATCGTGCCATTGAGTACAAGTATCGTACAAGCTTGAGTCTTCAGCCTGCTGATCAGACGTGACTTGCAGTCTTCTATGTGGCTTGTGAAAGCCACAGCTGGAAAAAAGTCTGCAAAGGAACAGAATCCCCCGCCCACCCTCCCCCCAGTTTCCACGCTAGTGGAGATGAGAGCATGAGATGTTCATTCAGAGACATTTCAGTGGCTTTTGCAGTTCAGAGAATAGTATGAATCAGGAATCATGGAGCTGCCCACAGACATTATGGCGAAATCCTATTGTAGGCAAAGCACTTAAGAACCCTCTGTTTTCTCTTGGCCAAAGCTGAGAGCTGATGATGCCTTCAGTGTGGCTGGACTGTGTCAGGGCTTGTCATACTATTGGGAGGATAGCAAAAACCAAGTTTTTGCTGGGAAAGCCCTGTAGACCCTAGGGGGAGGGAAAGCAGCCATGGTTCAGTATCATAGACACTTCATTTTATGGCAGTTACTGTCTACTAGCATTCTCTGCCTTGGCCAGTGGCGGGAGTACCTAAAGTACCTAAAGTGGCCAGTGGCTTTAGTTTCCTAAAGCCATGGAAGAGAATCACTTTGGAGCACGTACACATCTCCATCCCCTTGTACAGTCATCACGTCTTACAGAGGACCTCCTATTTAACCAGCTCTTCTCCCATTCTCCATTCCCACTATCCTTGTCTTAGTTTGGGTCTTTGTCATTTCTTGCCTGGATTATCACAGTCACCTTATATCTGGTGATCAGAGTTCTCTCTCCAAGATAACTTTCCAAGAGTTATCTATCCAAAGATCTGCTAGTGTAATATCTCTGCTAAAAAACATTCAGGGTCCTTTGCCTACAGGATATAATCTAAATTCCAGAGCATGTGAACGGGGCAGAGTTCTAGCTCCATTACTGAAAAATTAAAATAGCTCAAAATAGGCTTTCCACACATAGTATGAAGAGCTTGACTTGAATTCTATTTCCACCACTTATCAAGGTTTCTAGGGCTCAGTTACATCTTTCATAGAATGAGATAATAAGGCTTGCCTTCTATAGGGTCTGGCCCACAGTAGGCATGCCACAAATAATTGCTGAATGAGAGTGTATATTTTCTATAAACATGTAATTACCTGTTATATGTAGTAGTGGTGTTGGAGAGAGTGATTGTGTGTATTAGATTGCCCTCTTTCTTAATTGTAAACATTGTTACATAATATTGTACATAATTATACATACTACATTGTGTGTATGTGTATGTGTATGTCACTACCAGTCACTGAGCAACTTCTTATAGACTCTGACCTCTATCTTTTTATCCGTATTCAAGTACAGTACTCATTCTTCCAATTTGTCCCTGATTGATTTGCTTTCTCCTCATGTGGTTGTATTATCTTCCTGCTCCTTGTGAACTTTTTTAGGTCTGTTTGGTTTTTTCTCTAGATGTTGACTGAAATCCTAGTGAAAAGGAAACCTATCATCCTGAGTATTGGTCAGGCCTCTCTACTCTTCTCTTCTTACATTAGTAAGCACACTCTTTGTGCCCTCCTGATTTGATAGAAATATCCTGGATTCATCCCTACAAGTCATTTTTTAGATATTCCTTCCTCAGCAAGGAGGTTGTCAACATCTTTTGTTGGTCATGAGTCAAGCAAAAGTCATTTGCAAAGCCTTGGGTGAATAGAACCTCTCCTCTGACTCCAGAGACCCCAAGATCAGGAGCAGAGAAAATTATCTGTGAAGACGCCCCACCTAAGATAAATTTTATGTCTGCAAAATAGTAGAAAGCATAAGAAAATAAATTAATGTATGTAAGTTCCTGGCACAGAATAAGTATTAAGGACTCCATCTCCCATTCTATTCCTTTCATATTTATGTCAGACAATGTTTACAGGTTGCAAACAATAAGACCAACTGTAGCTAACTCAAGGAAAATGGAATGAATTGGAAAGATTCTGCCCAGACATTGTGCGGAATAAATGCTCTCTAATTTTTTTTCTTTTGATTTTCTCCATTCCATCTTCAAAGTTCCAGGAGAAAGAATTTTGGTATTTCTAACATGGCCTAGCTTGTGACAAGTGCCTAACCTGTGGGTATTATTAGGAGTGAATGGATGCTGGGTGGTCAGAAAGTCAACATACATGTACTACAATGACAGGTAAGAGTCTTCCCAGCCTGGGAAGAGCCTCTATTTGCCCTCCTGCCCACTTGTGCTCTGATCTCTCTCACTGACTCCTTTGTACCCCATGGAGCGTTTGTTATTTTATTCCCTCTGCTTGGCATCTCCTTCCTCATCCCTCACTTTAGAGGTCCTACTCATCCTTCAAACCACAAATGTCAAAGAACAAAACAAAACAAAACCACAAATGTCATCCCAAGATGATAAAAAGACAAGAAATAACAAATGTTAGTGAGGATGTGGAGAAAAGGGATCCCTCATGCCCTGTAGGTGGGAATGTAAATTGGTGCAGCCAATGGATGGAAAATAGGATGGTGTTTCCTTAAAAAGTTAAAAATAGAGCTATCATATGATCCAGCAATTCCACTTCTGAGTATTTATCCAAAGAAGACAAACTTACCATCTCAAAAAGATACCTATATCCTCATGTTCATTGCAGCATTACTTGCCATTACAAGTGGCAAGACATGGAAAAAACCTAAGTGATCCATCAACAGATGATGAATAAAGATGTGGTGTATATACACAATGGAATATTGTTCGGCCATAAAAAGAAGGAAATCTTGCTGTTGGCAACAACATGGATGGACCTTGATGACATTATGCTAAATGAAATAAGTTAGATAGAAAAAAAAATACTATATGATCTCATTTATATGTAGAATCTGAAAAAACAAAACTGAACTCAAAGATACAGAGAAGGTTGCTGAAGGAAGGGGAGAAGGACAGGAAAAATAGGTGAAGATTGTTAAAAGGCATAGACTTCCAGTTTCAGGTAAATAAGTCCTGTGGATGTAATGCGCAGCATGATAACTATACTTAAATTTTTTTAAATTGTTTTAATTTTTAAAAATTAAAAAAATTAATTTTTAGTTGTTAAAATTTTTTAAAACTCAAGTTTTATAAACTACTGCCTCACAAAACTAGGATATATATATATATAATATACCCTTCGATAGTTTCTTTCAAGGAAAATAAAAATTTTAATAAAGACTATTATTTTTTAAAACTCAAATGCTATCACTTCCTAACTACTTCTAGAACAGTGGCTCTCAAATTGGACAGTGGTTCTCAAAATTTAGTGTGAATAAGAATCACTTAAGAAACTCCTCAAAAATACATCTTCCTGGAGTGCCTGGGTGGCATAGTCAGTTGAGCATCCGACTCTTAGTTTTGGCTCAGGCTGTGATCACAAGGTGCTGAGATTGAGCCCTGAGGTCGGCTCCATGCTGAGCATGCAGTCTGCTTAAAACTCTCTCTCCCTCTGCCCTTCCCTACCCCTCCCTCTCTCACACACATACACTCTCTTTAAAATAAATAAATAAATAAATAAATAAATAAATAAATAAATAAATAAATAAATAAATCTTCAAAAAAATTACATCTTCCTCGGCCCTTCTCTCTGAGATTCTGATTTGGAAGGTCCTGGGATGAGACCTGGGAATCTGCATTTATTACAAGTCTGAATTTGATTCAGGTGGTCGGCACGTAGTCAGGGTGGTCCTTCCACACTGTACCCATAGCTCCTTGGACATAGGACTAGAGCCCTCACCTCTGGCTCCTTTCCTGGAGAGGAGTCTGACCTCAGGTACCTAGAGTCCTCAGCACCCAGCAGGGTACCTGGCATGTGACTGGGTGTATTACACTTCCTGAATGAATCACTGTCTTTCAAGTCCTGATTGCAGTTGCTAATAATCAAAAGAGACTCACAGAGTGTAATATCCTAGGAAGGACTGCTCTAGAGATGAGAGGCACTGACCTAGCCTATGGGAAAATCCACAGGCAGGGCAGCCCCACTCCCCGGGGGGTGTGGGCTTCATGGGAGCTAGAGATAATTTCAGATCCTGCAGGGTGGGGGTGGGTGGTGATTGTGGGAGATCTGGAGAGAGAAGAAAGAAGAAGTTTATCAGTAGAAATAACCACCACCCTGAAATACCAAGTGAGAGAAAAGGGGAGGCAGATGACCATTTAAGGTCAGGAGGTAGAAGGGTCCCCTGGCTTTTCTGAATGCCTCAAAGGAGCTTCTCCTTACTCAAAGGAGAAAAAACATCCCTGCCAGAGAGGCAGGAAGACAAGCTCAGGCAGTGCCGCCAGCCTGGGGGTCTGCCAGCACCTGGGGCGCCCCCCCCCCCAGGCACTGGGGTGGGGGTGGGGGTTTGTGAGGAAACAAGAACAGCGAATAATCCTGGCTGGCAGGGCGCTCCCGGAGGAAGTCAGGAGGCTGGCCTGTTAGCGGCCCTCACTTCCCTTATGCCGGTGTGTTTGTTGGCATCGTGCTCCTGTTAATTAAAGGAAGTGTGTGTGCCTTCGGCGCTGGTACCCTGGCCCCAAACATCATTCTTTCCAGGGGTCTCTACCACACTGCCGCCACCGGTAGAATCAATTAGGCTCCCTCCCAAAAGTCAGGCTGCTTTTCCAAGCCCGGAGGTGAAACAACTCCCCCTCCCTGTTCCCTGCTGCCGCTTGGGGCTCACATGTCAGCCCCACGTTTCTCCCTGTTACCATGGCCTGGCAGCTCCAGAGCCTTCTCTGGGGGGGGGGGGGGGGAGTGGGAGTGGAAATCTGCCCAAACGAATAGAAAAATAACTCTTGGGGGCCAGCCACCAGCCTGCAGATACAGGGGTTCCAGGGCATCTGCTCGTGGGGCTGGAGTCTTATAACCCATCCCCAGCACCCTGCTGCACTGGTGTAACTTTATTTGAGCCTGGCCTTATAAACAATATTTTATGAAGCCAGAGTAAAGGTGCCCCAAGCGAAGGTGAGCAGGCTTCCCTAGGAGTCAGTAAAAGTTACACCTGAGGTATAACAGTCTTCATGAAAATGCCACCAAGGAACTTCCAACTGTCTGGCTGGCTCTCCCCTCCCTCCGCTGAAGAGCCAAGGTCGGGGACAGACCAGCAGACACTGGTGGAGGGGACCCAGAGCTGACGGGCTGGTCAGATGGGCCCTGGGTATACTGGAGGGGAACCCTGATCAAACAACAAGCACTCAGACCCTTTTCAGTTAAATATTATCATGGGAAAGGCTGGTCCCACAGTAAGCTGGGAGCAGCCTGGTGGACTCAGAGGCCAGCTGTTGGGGGGGAGTTCCTTAGGCCTCAGTACTGCATCAGCCTGTGGCAAATCCTGGGGCCCTGTCTTCTTTCCTTCCTCCTTCCTCATGGCTCCTGCCCTTAAAATGTACTGACATCCATAGAGTCATTACAGAATATGTTCATGGACACGCACATACACACACACTTAAATATTAATCGTTGCCTTAGAATAAGATGGGAATGGTTACTACCAATTTACAGATGAGGGAATTAAGGCAGGGAAAGGGAGGAGAGGGAGAGTTCATCTCTATGCTTTGGACTCCAAGCGCAGCATTCTCTCTGCTAAACCACATTGTTTCTCTGGGCTTCCTGCTCTAATTAACTCATTTACATCAAGTGTTTTGGACTTGGTGTGCTTTGATTTCAAAGACTATATGCATTTTACAAGTGTGTTCCAAATTCCTCTCTTTTCTTCCTCCAGCAATCCTAATGTGATGGCTAATAACAGGAACGGAATAGCAGATGTCACTGAGGGATATTATTGAGGGAAGGTGGCCCCTAAAATGATGCCACAGAAGCAGTTCCTTTGAGTAATTTCTACCTTAAAAAGGGGGGAGGGGAATAATGTAGAAAAGCAGCCCTCAGGTAGTTTTCAGCTCTCATGATGCTTTTTAAGTGGCAAAATTTGACTCTTTTGTTTGATTGGTCTGTTCTGCCTCTCCTCAAAGTTAGCTAAATGAAACGAGTAAGAATGTGAAAGTGTGAGAGAAGATGTGCTTTAAACCCCTATATCATGACCAGTTGTCAAGGAAAGGTAGAAACGGTGAGGCCATGAATTTCTGGATGGTTGGATACTCACCAAAAAAGAAAAAAAGGGAGCGTGAGGGACCCAGATGTCCTTGAATTTGTGGAGCAAGCAGTCTTGTTCTCTACTTCAGTAATTGGAGGGCTGGGAGAGGCAGTTTTTGCTCTTCGTCACACCTTGAAGGGATTTTCTATTCCATGGCCTGAAGGTGAGTTGCATCTTTTCTAAAACTCAACCCCTTACCTGGGAGGGCTGTGGGGTTTTTGGCACCCCTTCACTGTACATTTCAGGGAACTGTTGACAACCATCATCCCAAGAAGAAACAGCTTGTCTTTGGGTTCAGATTTTGTGATCACATTCCACGAGTACTGTGAGTGGGCTCGCCGGGTCTCTCCTGCAGTGTCTCTAGAAGAGGGGGTTGTATTCCATGTGCGTGGAGTTAGGGTCTTGGAACACTTCATGATGCTGAGTTTTAGCAGTACAGATTGTTGTTCTAAGTAGGCCTGAGCTTTATTAATGAAATTCAAGGAGAAAATGAGGTTAATGAAGAGATATCAATTAATACCCCTCACCCCAGCCCACCAAACTGGTTGTTGGATTCTTTTGAAACTGGAATATTCTGGGTTTTGTTCTGCTTTTTTTGTGTGTGTTTCTGTTAAAAAAAAAAAAAAAATTCTTTCCAGTGGCATGATTCTGCATCTTGAGACCAGTCTGTGGGTAAATATATGACGAGGCTCTCCACCCCAGGCTGGCTAAGCTTTCCTGGAAGTGAGGTACACCACAGAGCTGCTGAAGCCATGGAGTCAGCCGGGACCAGGTGCTCTTAGCCAGCAGAACTTGAAAACGTTTGAAGGAAAATACTGTGCTGCCCACCCTGGCTGAATACCTTCCTTTCCTGGAGCCTGTGGACTGGGCTCTGCTTAGCAGGAGAGTATGAACCACTGACACGGCTCTGTGAGGTTTACCACTGTATAAGGAGGTGGGGTGGGGTGCTTACTGCAACCTCAGGAAACACAGTTTGGAAACTGCAGTCCTGTTTGCCAAGCCTGCCTCAAATGCAGCCATTGTGCCCGAGAACCAAAGGAAGGCCCTGTCTGCACTGGCATCAAGGACAGCAGTTTTGTTGACAGAGCTAGGCCTGATGCCCCCTGGCCTGGATGAGTTCCCTTTGACCGCCAAGGAAGCGGAGGAAGAAAAGTGCAAACACCTTATCCAGCAGGTTCTTAGCATTTGACCAAAATCTTGGACTTTGAGTAGAGAGAGAGATGGAAACAGAATCAGTTTAAAAAGAGCATCTCGTATCGAGTTGTTCCAAATTCACCAGAAGCTCCCTACTTTGTGTCTCTTAGAGGAGTTTGTTGTACCTAATTCAGAGCCACATGGATTTCCCTTAAAATATACACAGCTTAAAACTGAAAGAGGAAAGGGCCCAAGACAAGACATGTTTGGATTTATGTCAAACTCAGAGCCTTTGGGAGGCAGCATGGAAGGCAGGATGTGGTTTTTTTCAGACTTTGCCTGTCATCTACCTCTTCCATTTATGTCTGTGGCACACTCAGGCCTTTTCTCTCCCCTCTTTCTGGGAGGGACTTCCCATGTCCAATATCTGCAGCTGCACTGTTTTCAGAGCCAAACTGAGACTGCCCTCAGAGTTCCAGAAGTCTCCATACACTTAGCCCTGCCATTCTCAAGAACCCCAGCCTCACATCTCCCCCACTTTATCCAACACCATAGAATGGCCAAGGAGAAGGGGCATCGGAAACCATTAGCCCCAACTCTGTGCTTCAGAAGAGGAAACTGAGTCCCTTCAAAATCCCTAGGTAGGCCCCTATGTCCCCTCACCAAAATACCTTTATTTCACTTTCAATAGTAAATGGCAATTTATCTGGGTATTGAATTTTAGGTTGACAGTGATTTTCCCTCAGCGCCTTGAGAAGGATCTTGCTATAAGTCTTATTATTGGCCCCTTGTAGACCAAACATCTTTCCTTTCTGGTTACTTTAAGATTTTATTCCCCAATGTTCTACAGTTTAGTGTAGTATGCCTAAGTATGGATTTATTTTTATTTATCTCCCATGTGATTCTTTCAACAGTTGTTTGAATCTACCAACATGGGATAATTCCCATTATTAGCAATAATAATCATATATCTTGTTTTGATAATAATCATATATCTTGTCTTAATAATAATCATATATCTATGTTTCTTGTATGCCGTGCTCTACATGTGTCATCTCATTTAATTTTCACAATAGTCCTATAACTAGCCATTGTACAATCAGGGAAACTGAGTCACAAGGAGTTAAATCTTTTGTCCATGCTAAGGCAGTAATTGGCAAGGCCATGTTTGGAATCCTGATAGTAGAGTTTGAGTATTGTTTCTTCTTCCGGTTGTCTTCTTCTGGTACTCCTATGAGACATAGGTTGGCTCTTTTCTTTCATCCTTTCTTTTAACTTGTTTTTTTTCTTTTTGTTTGTTTGTTTGTTTTTTAGTTTCTATTTATTTATTCACGAGAGACACACAGAGAGATGTAGAGACACAGGCAGAGGGAGAAGCAGGCTCCCCATGAGGATTCCAATGTGGCACTCCATCCCAGGACCTGGGATCAAGACCTGAGCCAAAGGCAGACACTCAATCACTCAGCCACCCAAGCGCCCCCTAGCCTGTTTTTTATATATCTAATCTCTGTCTCTCTCTGGAGCATTCTGGGCTATTTCCTCACATCCCTTCTCCATTTTATTAATTCCCTCTTCTGTATGTCTAATCTACTATTTAATGTATCCCTTGCCCTTTTGGTTTCAGTAATCATATTTTTCATTTCTAGAAGTTTCCACTGGCTCACTTGAGATCTTTCTACTCTTCTTAAAATAGTGTCTTGTACTGCTTGTAGGAATATCATTTGATTTTAAAACCATTTAAAAAATACTAGTTTTGTGGTCTCTATCCAATAGTTTATCTATTATCTAAAGTTTTGAGGAGTCTAACCCCTCCTGTTTATTTTGACTGCTGACTCTTGTACATGGTAGATTATTTCTCTCTCTGTTTTTAAAATTTTTTATTGTAGGCAGAGCTTTATTTTCCCTGTGGGAATTCTCTGTGGCCTGGAGTGTTGAAGTTTAATTCCAGTGGTTTTATATTTGCTCCTGCCAGGTATCCTAGGGATATCACTGGCTAAAGACCAATGTTACGTTAATTTCTTGGCTTGGGATTTCCTTCTGATGCAGGTAGTAGATATTTGGGCTCTAAACTTGTGCCAGGCACAAGACTGGGGTTTTGATTTTTTTTTTCTTAGGGGACTGTTTTTTCCCATTTAGAGTCAGGGCAGAAAAGAGCTTCCTTGGTGTCTTTCTGAGTTGATGGCTTTTCTGAGAGCATCTGAACTATACGTTGGTGACTGTCTAACCCTCACTTCACCAAGGCTTGAGGCATCATCCTGTCCTGTATGGGTGTGAAAAGCCAAACCGTTAGCCTTTGCTGGATTAGATCATCTGCCCAGGACCATGGCAGTGTAAGTTTCAGAGTCTGCTGTTCAAGTTATGCCTTTTCACTCCAGCACCTTTCCTACCTATCAAGCTCATCTGTGCTTTTCTATTTATTTTAATATTATTTTTTAAAACTTGTGGTAAAATACACATAAGATTTACCATCTTAACCATTTTTAAGTGTACAACAGTTCAGTTGGCATTAAGTACATTCACATCATGCAACCATCACCACCATCCATCCACACAACTCTTTTCGTCTTGCAAAACTGAGACTCTGTACCCATTAGACAATATAGGTCTTTATTCCTCCCCCTGCCAATCTCTGGCAACAACAATCCTATCATCCGTGTCTATGAATTTGAAATCATACAATATTTGTCATGTTGTGACTGTGTTATGTTGTTTAGCATTTCTTCAAGGCTTATCCATCTTGTAGCTTGTGTTAGAATTTCCTTAATTTTTTTTTTGAGAGACATAGAGAGAGAGAGAGTGTGTGTGTGTGTGCGTGTGTGTGTGAGTCGGGTGGGGGAGGGGGAGAGGGAGAGGGAGAGAGAATCTTCTTTTTAAAAAAAAAAATTATTTATTTATTAATGAGAAACACACAGAGAGAGGCAGAGACGTAAAGGAGGAAGCAGACTCCCTACAGGGAGCTTGATGCAGGACTCAATTCCAGGATCCCGGGATCATGACATGAGCCAAAGGCAGAGGCTCAACCATTGAGCCACCCAGGTGCCCCAGGAGAGAGTGAATCTTAAGCAAGTTCCACACTCAGCATGGATCCCAATGCAGGGCTCAGTCTCATGATCCTGAGATCGTGATCTGAGCCAAAATCAAGAGTCAGAAGCTTACCCAACTGAGCCACCCAGGTACCCCAAGAATATCCTTCATTTTTAACACTGATTAATATTCCATTATAGGGACACCTGGGTGGCTCAGTGGTTGAGTGTCTGCCTTCAGCTTAGGGCATGACCCCAGGGTCCTGGGATCAAGTCCCACATTGGACTCCCTGCTTCTCCCTCTGCCTATGGCTCTGTGTGTCTCTCATGAATAAATAAATAAAATCTTTTTTAAAAAAATCCATTATATGCATATGGCACATTTTTTTATCCATTCATCCATCAATGGACAGTTGGATTGCTCTACTGTCCATTGATTATTGTGAATAATGCTGCTAGGAACATGGGTGTGCAAATATCTTTTCAAGGCCCTGCTTTTAATTCTTTTGAGTATATATCCAGAAGTAGAATTGCTGATCATATGGTAATTCTATTTTTAATTTTTTTAGGAGCTGTCACATGTTTCCCACAGTAGCTGTATCAATTTTTCCACATTCCTGCTAACACTTGTTATTTCCTGTTGTTTTGTTTTTGTTTTTATAGCAGCCATCCTATGTGGCCTTCCTATATAGACATCTTAATGGGTGTGGTATCTCATTGTGGTTTTGCTTTGCATTTCCCTAATGGCTAGTTGAGTATATTTTCATGGGCTAATTGACCATTTGCATATCTTTGTAGAAATGTCTATTAAAGCATCTGTCCATTTTTTTTAAATCAGGTTGTTGTCATCATCATACATTTAAAGAGTTTTATTTCATAAGGCATTTCTAATTTTTATATGGGAGGATTTCTATTCTGTCCTATGGCTATTTTGCTGGATCAGGGAGCCTCCAAGATTCCCCTTCTGATGCCTTTCAAAACTGTACCCTCTGTAATTTTCAGTTCCACAGCCAGGAACTCTCCCTTTTCTAGAATGTGCCTTCTCTGCTTCCTTATCCTAATTGGCCTGACTTTGCCCTAATGATACCACTGTCCTTGAAACTCCTCAGATGAACACTCCCCTCCTACCCTTTCAAAGCACAAAGGCATCTTGGATTCAGAGGTAGAGTTGAGCATTTATTAAAGACATTTAGTCTTGGGGCTATTGGGTGGCTCAGTTGGTTAAGTGTCTGACTTCCACTCAAGTCATGATCTCAGCGGCCTGGGATTGAGCCCTACCTTGGGCTCTGTGCTCAGTGGGGAGTCTGCTTGTTGCTCTGCCCCTCTCCCTGCTCATGTTCTTCTCTCTCTCAAATAAATAAAATCTTTGGAAGAAAGAAGAAAGAAAGAAAGAAAGAAAGAAAGAAAGAAAGAAAGAAAGAAAGAAAGAAAGAAAGAAAGAAAGAGAAAGAAAGAAGAAAGAAAGAAAGAAAGAAAGAAAGAAAGAAAGAAAGAAAAAGAAAGAGAAGAGAGAAATTACATTTTTCTCCTCACTCCAACTTCTGTATCCCCTTCAGTGTCCACTAGGCACCCAGTAACCATGGGAGCCTCAACCTCACTGGGGTGTGGATTGAAACCCAACTTTGGAGATACAGCTATAGGACTTCAAAATTCCATTTCCCTAGGGGCACTGGGTAGCTCATTTAGTTAAGCATCTGCCTGCAGCCCAAGTCATGATCTCAGGGTCCTGAGATTGGGCCCACATTGGGCTCCCTGCCTGCTTCTCCCTCTCCCTCTGTTCCTCCCCCCTGCTCGTAAGTGCTCATTCTCTCTCAAATAGATAAATAAAGTCTTTAAAAAACAAAAACAAAAACAGGGATGTCTGCAAGGCTCGGTGGTTGAGTATCTGCCTTTGGCTCAGGTCATGATCCCAGAGTGCTGGGATCGAGTCCCGCATCGGGCTCCCTGCAGGGAGCTTTCTTCTCCTTCTGCTTATGTGTCTGCCTATCTGTGTGTGTGTCTCTCATGAATAAATAAATAAAATCTTAAAAAAAAAAAAGAAGCAAAAAAATTCCATTTCCCTGATCACCATGGTTCCTAATCACTCTGCACTTTAATCTTGTCACCAACAAAAACAGATGGGATAAGAAGCCTACCTTAAGAGCCTGGCTTAGGAGAATTAAATGAAATAGTGCACTTCAGATGCCTAGCCAGTTCCTAGCACATGTGAGCACTTATGAAGTTTATTTCAAGTTCACTTCATTTTCACTCTACCTTTATCAACCTCTGGCTAGCAGTTGATTTTTATTCTCACTCAAACAATTCTCCTCTTGCTCTGTGACCCTATCTTCATAACCATTTGTATAAGTTTCCTGCTATAACAAATTAGCACCAACTTTGTGACTTAAAACAACAGAAATTTATTTTCTCAAAGTTCTAGAGGCCAGAAGTTCAAAATCAGTGTCACTGTCTGTTGGCAAGGACACATTTCCCTCTATCAGGAGGCTGTAGGGGAAAAATCTTGCCTTTTCCAGCTTCCAGGGGCTGCCAGCATTCTTGGCTTGTGGTCACGTCACTCCAATCTCTGCCTCTGTGGTTATAGTACCTTCTCTTCTCCTGTGGGCTACATCTCCCTCTATAAGGACATGATTGCATTTAACCCACCTAGGTAACCCAAGATAATTTCCTTGTCTCAGAATCCTTCACCTAATCACATCTGCAAAGTTCATTTTTAGTCATGTAAGGTAACAATCACAGGTGCTAGGGGTTAGATTGTGGTTATCTTTTTTGGGGAGAGGGGTTTCTGTTTAGCCTGCCACACCTGCTCTACCACCCTCTTTCCCAGTCCTATTGAACCTGGTTTTCAACCACATTATATTATCTAGTCATTCATTACTTCCTGTACCTATAACTTTTCATTCTAGATTCACTCCCCTTCTCCTCACACCTTCTCCTTCACAACTGTGCCCCATTGTTGGTCATTTCTACCACATTTTCCTCAGAACCTCCAGTGACCCCACTGCTTTGGCTTTCTGCCATCCTAGTCCTTCTCATCCACCCAAAGCAGCAGAAGCCATGAAGTGGGAGCTCTCTTAACTCCTTTCTTTTTCCTCTAAAGTAATGAATGTATTTCCTCCCTCTCCCTTCCTTACCTTCCTCCCTCCTTCTCTTTATCTCTCTCCACGTTGGGTTGTGGACTGTTTAGGGAGTGGGTGAGTGAAAGAGGAATGGGGAAGGAGGTTGTCCCAATTGCAGACCTGATTGATAGTAGGCTCTAAGATATCTGGAAGTATGTTGGTTTAGCCAACACAACTATCAAACTGGCCTTAGTCAGAGCCAACCCAAGAGAAAATGTTGGTCAAGCTCTGGTTGCTGGGAGTGAGGGTGGAGTGCTATCACTCACTAAAACCAAAAAAGCAGATGATGCTGTAGACAAGTCTGTTTTCTAATAGGTACTTGCATTTTTCTGGTTGTCATCTGACATGACTAAATATCTCAGAGAGTGGATGAGAAGGAATCTTGCATTTCTGATCCACTCCAGGCATTTAAATAGTCAAATCCTTAATAATACTCTAGGTTATACCTGGAAGGCCTCTGGCCTAGTGCATAGAACCTCCATACACGCTTGGCAGTAGAGACTGGAGTGTCCACATTTGATTCTTCCTGAACCTGATCTCTTACAAACCTGTTGCCTGGACTCTCTTGAGGCACCTGTAGTGTCAGGATAGTCCAGTTGAGAAGGATAATATTTTTCTGAACTTTTGGGGCAAGAAGATTATTTTAAAGGCTCAAATTCCTTTTTATATCTGCCTCTGTTCCTCGCCCACCCCCACCAAGTATACATACAGTAAGTGCAACCATTTCTCTGGCCAAAAGAAGACTAGTAAGGCATGTACTTACCGAGATCATTCGTTTGGGTTCAAATTAAGAATGATTGCTTTTGAAGCCTAGAGACACCATTTTGAGGAGGGCCCAGCATCCTGTGATAATGACATACAACCCTGATACAAACCTCAGTTCAATTCTCAGGTCTTTTTATTGGCTCAGAAATCATATCTTCTCCTTCCAGCTTCCCCATTCCTTTCATCTTGCAAGCTGCAGCTGAAGCCAGCTCTAGCACTTGGTGCAGAGGAAGGGAAAGAATCATAGAGAGGATGACCTTCCTCTCTCAGATGGGCTTGGAGTTTCCACTGGGCAAGCCTGAGAATGCTCTGGCCTGCCCCGCCTGGACCCAGCGAGGGCACTTTAAGCCAGAAGGTAGGCTCCCAGATCCTCAGTCAGAACCAATAATGAAAAAAAGGACTGTCATATTTGTCTCTCTTGCAGCTCATACCCTGTATTCTGCCTTTATACATTTATACTCTGTCTCCCATGCTATTTCTCATCCCCTAACTTCTTGACTCCTGGACTTATTTCTTTTTATGATTTCATATTCACTGCTTGGATCAGATGTTTAATACTAGTCCTCTAATACTAATACCACTAATACTCAGTGTCTTCTTCTGTACCAGGTAATCATTTTTTCCTGGTCCAGGTAACACTACCGTGGCCAGTACCCCTGCCAGGAGATATCTATTATTGACACATGGGATCCGGACAATGCCAACCTCTTATAACCAGTGCCTTCTGGATAGCTTCCTCAGGATATCTTCTAGGCATTATTCTCTCCCCTGAAAACCTGCTCTCCATCCTGTATTCTTTCTGTTTGTTAATTATGTCATTAATGACTCAGTTATTCAAGCCAGAAATCAAAGAGCCACACTAAACCCCTCTTTTCACTTAGCCTCACTTCCAGTTTCTTATTAATACTACCTCTCAAAAGTATCTCAAATTTATCCCTGCCTTTCTCTCTTCACTCTCCTGCCTTAGCTCAGACTCATCATTTTAACCTAGATTTCCTTACTGGTCTCTTGAGTTCAATCTTTCCTCATCCCATCCCAATGCACCTTCCACAATGCCATTGAATGGTATGTAAAATGCAGACTTGACTCAGTCTACTTCCTAATTTAAAATACTCTAATGGCTCCTCAATTGCTGCAGAACACATCCAAAATCCTTGACATAGTAGAGAAAGAAGATCCATCATGTTCTGGTAGTTGCTTTGTCCTCCTGCTGTATTTCTTGCCATTTCCTCCTGAGCACACGCAACTTACTACAGCTTGTGCCCCAAAACTGCCAAGTGCTTTTACAGTCCCCTTTTGTATATTTCCTTTGCCTTGAACTCTCTTTCTAACCTCAGCCACCTTTTGTCAGGTAAATTTCCACTCATCATTTAAGACATGGATCAAATGTCGTCTCCTAATTAACATCAAACTAGCATCACTCATCTTTTGGTGGGAAGGGAGTTATGGTGATTTTTCACTTTCTATGTCACATATTTTGTTTGAATTTTCTTGAAACAATGTATTGCTGTAATAATTTTTTAAAAGATTATTTTTTTCACCTTCTCTTTGAAAACTTCACTGTCTTTCCCCTCCAGATAGAATTAATTATGCTGTCTTTCAAGGCATATATACATATATTACTTTCATAAATGATTTTAGAAAACTATTTTTTATTGTTATTGTTTATATATACCTTCTCAGACAAACTGTAACAATCTGAAGACAAGAATTGTGTCCTATCCAACTTAATACCTCCAGCACCTAGCATAATACCTAATACATAGGAAAGGCTCCCAAAATGTTAGTGAAACAGGAATAAATTGCCTGAGTTCACTTAATTGATTAACATTAGAGTCTATATTAAAATTCAGGTCTCTAGATTTCTACTCCACTCTTTTTCCCATTTTGCTATATCATTGTCTGTGGAAAAGTGTGATCACACAGCTGCATGGTGTCTTAGCAAGGCAGCACATGTGAGAGGAAAGAGTACTCGCCTCATTTGTTAAATCGAAGAATTGCCTGCCTTTCTGCCCATTCTTTATGAGGACCAACTGGGGCAATGTTTGTGAACCCTCTTGGTAAAATGAGAAGTTGCATATAGAAAAAAAGGATCATTATAAACATTTAGTTCACTATAGCTTTCATCTTTAACAAATGGACTATAAGTTAGAACAAATGTTTCCATGTTATTCTAAAGTAATCAAAAGAGAGCTTATCCTTTATTCTCTGATCCTCAAGGACAATAAGTCATGGATGAGAAGCTTCCTGCATAGCTAGGAGACAGTGCCATTCTGGGTTTCTGCACTATTTTAGTACATATATTATGCTGGCAACACCTCTCCTCCATCACTTGAAGATGGTTCACTATTCACTTTACCCAGGTGTGTAACTGTGAATCCCAAAGATGGTTTTATGCGTAGAAAGCAGAGCCACACATTTTCCTCCTGACTGTGGATTTCCAAAGTCCTCCATAACATACAATAATGTACTCTTGAGACAACTATACAAAAGACCTTCTGAAAACAGGACAAGACCTTAGAAATTACAAGTAAGATAACAGAGATGAAAGATTTAATAAAAGAGTTGGAAGTTAGAGATAAAATCACCCAGAAAGTAAAACCAAAAGACAAAGAATTGGAAAATAGAAGAAAAAAAAAAAAAAGAAAATTATAGGACAAATCCTTCAGATGCAATGTCTGAACAAAAGGTTCAAAAAGAGAGAATAGGAAATGCAAATCAAAACCACAGTGAGGGGAGCCCCGGTGGCTTAGCTGTTTAGTGACGCCTTCAGCCCAGGGCATGATCCTGGAGACCCAGGAACGAGTCCCGCATCGGGGTCCCTGCATGGAGCCTGCTTCTCCCTCTGCCTGTGTCTCTGCCTCTCTCTCTCTTTGTCTCTAATAAATAAATAAAATCTTAAAAAAAAAAAAAAAAAAAAAAACCACAGTGAGATGTCACCTCACACCTGTCAGAGTGACTAGTATCAAAAAGACAAGAAATGGGGGCGCCTGGTTGTCTCAGTCAGTTAAGTGTCCAACTCTTTTTTTTTTTTAATAAATAAATAAATTCATGAGAGAGCTCTCTCTCTGGGCTGAAGGCGGTGCTAAACCACTAAGGCACCCAGGGTGCCCCTAAGTGTCCAACTCTTGATCTCAGCTCAGGTTTCAATCTCATGGTCGTGAGTTCAGGCCCTGCACTGGGCTCCAAGCTGGGCATGGAGCCTACTTAAAAAAAAAAAAAAAAAAAAAAAAGACAAGAAAAGACAAGTGTTGGTGAGGATGTGGAGGAAAGTGAATCACTGTGTGCTGTCAGTGGGAATATAAATTGGTACAGCCACTATGAAAAACAATATGGAGATTCCTCAAAAATTAAACATAGAAATACCATATGATCCAACAATTCCATTTATGAGTATAACTCTGGGAAACGAACAAGGGGTAGTGCAACAGGAGGTGGGTGGGAGGATGGGGTGACTGGGTGATGGACACTGAAGGGGCACTTGATGGGATGAGCACTGAGTGTTATGCTATATGTTGGCAAATCGAACTCCAATAGAAAATATACATTACATATGTATTTATTCATGAGAGACAGAGAGAGGCAGATATACGGGCAGAAGGAGAAGCAGGCTCCTCGCAGGGAGCCCAATGTGGGACTGCAATCCAGGGGCCCTGGGATCATACTTTGAGTCAAAGGCAGATGCTCAACCACTGAGCATTTAATTTTAAAATTAAAAATTTTGAATTATTTTATTTTATTATTTTTTAACAAAAATTTTTAAAAGAGAGTGAACAGAATAGTGGAAGGAGGAAATTGTTAATGAAATAATTCCATTTCTTAGACTCTAGGGCTTGCATTTCTTGATTAAAAGGGTTCACTGAGTACCTGGCACAGTGGCTGAAAATAAAACTACACCAAGTATATTATCATGAGATTTCAGAATGTTGGGATCAAGGAAAAGATCCAAAGAGCTTTCCAAGAAAGAGAGAGAAAAAAAATCTCATGCAAATTATAAGTATCAAAATGGCATTAGATTTCTCAATAGCAACCAGAAAGTTAGATGACAATGGAGCAATTTCTTCCAAATTCTGAGGGAAAATTATTTCCAGCCTAAAATTCTATATCCAGCCAAACTCCAGGAGAGAAGAATGCATTTTCAGATAATCAAGGTCTCAAAAGCTTTGCTCCCATGTACTCTTTACCCAGAAGATCCTGGTGGGATAGACTCCACAAAAATAAGGAAGGAAACCAAGAAAGTTACTAAGAAGACCATGGATCCAACACAAGGGAAGGTGGGAATCCCCAGGCTGATGTGAGGGAATCACCCTAGGGCAGCCTTGATAGAGTGACAGTCCATGTGAAGGTCCCAGGGCAGTGGGAAGGATTTCCTCAAAACATTTCTCCAATTGGGAGAACAATCTGGGGAAAGTGTGAGGTTGAATTATTTAGATAAGTACATAAACAAACTAAGCAAACAGAGAAGATACTCAGAATGTGAATGTTGACTTAACTGCATTTTAACAGTGTTGGGATGATGTCGGGGGCTGGGGAGTGTGAGCTTTTGAGGTGTGGGTGGTGGTGGCATGGAAGAGCTAAATCCTATTTTCCATGGTAGGAAGTCAAGAAATGATTAAAGCTGGAAAATGAAGAAGCAGCAACATAATCATGTAATTTGGAAATATGAGGGTAAATATTAGATGAATCAGCTCAGATAGTTGAATTTATTATTTCTGGGAAGTGGGAATAAGGGAGGTAAGACTTGGTGGGGAGGGGGTTGCTGTTCAGTTTAGGGTGGTTTTAAACATGCCTTGTAGAATGATCCCCCTCAGACCTCTGTGAGTGGCTCACATCCCTGCCGTATCACCTGGGCTTCTTCAGAAGCCCCATCCTTGGGCTGTACCTCCAACAAATTTTTACTTAGCTGGCCCGGGGTGAAGTCTAGGCTTCAAGGTTTTAAAACATTTTTTCCAGATGAGTCTAAACTTCAGGCCTGTTTGAGAAGTTACATGTATAACTTTGATACAAATTAAAACTAACTATATATAAATAAACCTAGGATAGTTCTGGGCACTCTATCCTTAAATGTTAATACTTCCAATCCGACTAAGGGTGGCCTGAAAAGCTCAAGGCTTGGCTTCACTCAAAACCTCTGGCATTTGAATTTCTTACCAGTCAGAAAAGCACATGGCATTGTCAATCAGAAATTCTTTAGCGGAGGAGAGCCTTTCATGGGGGGGGGGGGGGGGGGGCAGGGGTATGGATGAAGCAGAATACCTGGGAGCTGCCAGAGGATTAACTTTACATGGAGGTGTGAATGGCATGCATCTGATCCTTCCCCAGAAGGGTCACGGAGCAGAGGTCACAAGAGTAATGAGAGCCCGAGATGGAGAAGAAGGGGAGGAGACTTCAGGTGGGGGAGGGGAAGAAAGAGGCAACGCTGTGGAACTTCCACCACTTTTTCTCCAATTTCAGACAGCCTCTCCTGCTCTCTTAAGAAACCCTTGAAGAAGCCAATTTGAGTCTGCCCACGAATTAATGGCCCTAGCTGGTGGCTTTCGGGAGACAGCATCGTTATTCTCTGTTCTCTTTTCTGGTCTCTGGGTCAAGGTGAGCTGTGTTCCATCCTCTGGAGGAGGGCGGCCGCCTGCCGCTGTGGGTCACCTTGGAAGAATGGCCTTATTATTCCCGCAGTCATCACTATCTTCCCCGACACATCTACAGGTGTACCCTTTCTTCGGGTGCCCCTTGCAGGTTTCTCTTCTCTGCTCTTGGCCTCCTATGGATACAGGAGCCTGCCTGTTATTCACCATACGGTGTATGGTTACCCTCTTTGATTTGCTGCTGTTTGAACCAGATGCTGTCTGTCTTGTAGCATTTAATCCCTTGAAAGGTTGAAGGATGCAATTTATGTGAATGATGGCTCTTTATAAGAAGGCAAAGTCATATTGCACTTCATGCTTATCTCGAACAGATTTCCTTGTCTCCACTCCCATCCTAATGAAGAGATTAATGCATCAAGAAGTACCTCTTGGTGACTTTAAACTGCCGATCTCCTGAGGAATGCCAGCACATTCTAGTGATCACTAGGAGTCTGGAGGCTTCAGTCGCTGCTCTTCCCCTTCTGCACTGAGACACCTCAACCATATCCTGCATCATAAATCTAGGGGAGTGCGAAGCCTCTGTCTAGAGAAACGGCACTCTTCCTTGTGGCATTTTAAATGTCTAGATAGGAACAGACATAGACCAGAGAGGTGGCTTTTAAAATAAATTTCTTTGTATTGAATCATTTGTGTATTTGGTATCATTTTCCTCTGACTTCTATTCAAATTTTCAGATATATCGAGGATGGAGCTGACATAATAAAATCGCCTTTCAAATTATTCGATTAGCATTTTTAAAACCTACAAGAAAAAAAAGAAAAAAATCTCACTCAGATGAATGAATCATAGATATGATAGGGGTGGAATCCTCAGATGGACAGGAGACAGTTGCATTTATTGACTCCTAGACACTACAATTAAAAGTTACATTGCATCCTCTGAAACCTGAGCTCTTATACTATACAGACATAAGAGCATTTCAAATAATCAACATCTGAGAAAAACAGCTTATACAAATAAGCCTAATAGGGAAAAAAGCACTTAAAACAGTGCCTAGCACATAGGAAACACTCAATAAACCTATTACTGGCATACTATTTTATTTTTTTAAGATTTTATTTATTTATTCATGAGAGACAGAGAGGCAGAGACATAGCAGAGGCTCCCTGTAGGGATCTGCAGGGACTCTCTGCCCTGGGGATCTCAGGACCCTGGGATCACACCCTGAGCCAAAGGCAGATGCTCACCTGCTGAACCACCCAGGCGTCCCACTGGCATATCATTTTAGCACAAGACCCTGGTATAAAATTGGCTACAGCCCTTTGTCCAGGAAAATGTTGGATTATGGCTCTGCCCTAAACCCCCACTATGTGGGCCCAGACCCCATGCAGGTTCTGAGGATGCATGACTCCTGATTTGGCTAGAGAGAGAAGACATTGCCTACAAAGAAGGAACAATCCATTCTTGGGCGAGGGGGAGGGGGTTATTAGGAAAACCTGAGATGTTTTCTGAAGGAAGAAACCCTCCTTCAATCTCAAGCCCAATGGGAATAGGAGTTCATTGGCCAGATGGGGTCAAGGGAAGCCTTTTCCAGGCAAAGGCAGAGCTTACCTAGGCTTGAAGGGAAGCGTGGCAGGGGGAGAGGGTATTTTTCAGGGAAGCAGGACAGATGAACCTAGAGGGTAAGCAGTAAGTAGATCCTGGAGAGTCCAATGCACTGGAAGGAGTCTGGCTGGACTTGACTCAGTGGGGCTGCAAGAGGGCTTTCAGCAGATGGTGTGTTTGCATGTGTATTTGGTGTGTGTGGACTGGGTTAAATCACCGTAAACAGTAAGGCTCTCTGGAGACAGCGGGACAATTCAGGGAAGAACTAGAGATTAAGTGAAGAGGCCGCATAATAAAATCATGATCAAAAGGAGCCCGATAATCTAGGGACTAGGCAGTATGGCACAGATCCGGAAGGAAGAGGTTAAGGATGGGGGAATCTTCCCGGAAGGGAGGGACTGGTAGAAACTGCTGGATGCTACAGAGGCAGAGGAGATAGAGAGCGAGCAGCTTTCACATGGTGTTTATTTGGTCTCACGGATTCCCTGGGGTGAGTGGGGGATCAGGAGAGCAAGCCTGGGAAAAATGCACTCCTGAGCCCTGCCCTGGGCCAGAGAATTGGCATGTGCAACCCACTCTGCAGATGATTCTTAGGCACACTGAGGCTTAAGGATTGCTGTGTGACTCGCGGGTATTAGAACTCGGAAGAGGCCGGAGAGGGCTTTGAAGGGAGAACTCACGCCTCCAGCTCGCCAGGCAGGGCTGGCATTCAGGAGAGAGGCAGCCTGCAGGTTTACCCTGGATGAAGCTGGGCTCTGCACACCTGCTCCTGTGGCCTGCGTATAGTCTGCGTGTGAGGAGTTCTCACTCCAGTGGGGCTGAGCTCTGTGCTCTTCTGAAAATGGCCACGTTTGTGTGGTGAGTAAAGCCCAGGCAGAGGAGAGAGAGCCAAGAGCAAAGCTGCAGGAGCGGGCTTACAGCCATCGTACCATTCCTTACTGGCTGTGTGGCTAGAAGCAAATTGCTTGCCTTCTCTGAGCTTCCAGCTGATGACTTTTCAAAAGAAGACAGTGGAATCTGTCCCAGCTCCCTCACCCAGCTGTCCTGGCTGTTAATTGTCTGGTTGTCCAGAGGGTGTCTGGGGGAGGGAAAGATTGTAGCCTGAGCTGGTGGAGAGCAAGAGAGGCAATGAGGCAAGACACTCCAAAGTGAGGAGAGAGTCTAATGACATTAGCTATTCATAGGGGGGCTTTAAACGTACAGTAACAGGACAGGCATGAAGAGATTCCTTATGGTCTTGGAAAAGGTCTATATTCTTGATTTGGGTGGTAGTTAAATGAGGAGTAGTTTGATAAATATAAATATATGCTTAGGATTTGCATATTCCATTGTATGCAAATTATACTGCAATTTAAAAAACACCCAAAAGATAAAAAACATCTGAGCAGAGAGTGGTTGGCTCTGTTTTCATCTGAGGCATGGCAGCAGGCAAGGCCATAGGGAAAAGCCTGTGGCCCAGCACAGGTCAGGGCCAGATCCTCATTCTCACATCCTTCAGTAATTTCTAGTTGCTTAGAACCTGCTGCTTTCAATGCATTTTGGGAAAGTTTTTGGCTTTTAGAGACAAACAGGATGACCTGAACTGAAAGGAGGGGGAGACTCAGCTCTACAGCTGAAGTAATAATGAAAAACACAGCCACAAGTTAACTAGTAGAAGAACAAATGCCCTGGAACATTCTGGCAGAGGGGCCTAGAATTCTGGAAAGTCGCTCATGAAACGTGTATTGGTTCACTGATTTGTGCCTTCCGAAAGGAGACGTTTCTATAGTGAAGTTTCTGAAGACAGATGTGTAAGTGCCACAAGCCTGGTGCCCCAGGGCTGTTTATAGCACCCTGACAACCACTGTCATTTCCCCTTGGCTCCCGGAACAGTGCTCTCTGCTCAGGGAGGGGGTTTCTGTCAGCGAGGCTGCCTAGCCATGGCTCAGTGTCCTTAGCTACCCACAGGAAAACACATCTTTTCTCTCTAAGCCACATGACCTCCTCTGGTGGAACAGAACAGTTACCTAAGAGTTTACAGGACAAACATTACAAACCGCCTCCCTGAGGGGGTGTTAGAATCGTCACTGGTCCAGGCAGGAAGCTTGGAATCTGAGCAGCCACCCTTCCTGCAGAGAACCCTGGAGACAGAGACTCCAGGCCCACGCTTATCTCCGGAGGCCAGAACCCTGCGGAGAGAGAAAGAACGAGGGGGGCGGGGGGGGGGGGGGGGGCACGGTGAGGGGAGGAATCCAGCTCTCTCTCCAGAAGACAGGAGTACAGGAAAACGATCCCACTGCTCTTTCTCCTGGGAGCCACTGTAGGGGTAATTTCAAATTCTCCTTTATGGCTGCTGTAATTAAGACAATAACTCAAAAGTTTTAGAAATGCAGCCAACATGAGAAGTCAAGGACCCGAGCCATCCAAATGTTCACAGTACCTCCCCATGTGTTCTGAAAAAGGGAACTTTTCAAGTAGAGCACCGGGAGAGGTACTGCATGTGGGGGCAGGGCAGCGGGCGGGGTGACGGGGTGGAGGCCGCAGGGGCCCTGTCTGGAGCACCCCAGGCAGCATTCCACTCCTTTCCCTCTGAGCCATCAATTGCTCTCCTTTAAACTAGCAAAGAAGCACTGATGCCCCTCTGTTCTTCCAGGACCCCTCGGAGGCTGGGGGCTTCTTCTGGTTCACGAGGGGCTCCCGCCTTTCTCCTACCGGCTAAAGGGCTTAGCTCCTGCTTTATTACCGGAATGTGAATCCCATAATCACTTTGCTCCCGCTGTTGAGTTGGCTGACCCCTTGAAATGGTGGTTTTCATCAGAGAAACACCGTGAGCTGCATTGGTATTCAGAAGGATGTGCTGCCAAACCAGGGTGATAAAACTGTTCAGAGACAGTTCACGGATACAAAACCGTCTGGGCCCTTGTGGGAACAGTGGACAAGTTCCTGGTTCCCCCACCCGCAGAATGGCCAGGAGGACAGGCAACAGGCATGTTCACTGCACACAGACTTTTATGGAGCTTAACCCCAAGCTGACAGCGAGATGTCTGGCATTTTTACCTATAGGCTCCTGCAGAAATTTCAATTCACCTGATTGCAATCAGGACAGATGACTGGGCTCTATTGCAGTCTCCTGCTTTCTTTTCTGACTTGGTAATGTGGTCTGAGGGCTGGTTTTAAAGTCTTTGGGATAGGACTGATGCCAAAGTGCCCAGTTTTTCCATTCGTCCATGGAGTTGGCTGCCTGCAAAACATGTCTAAAATTATCCCTAATTCCAAGTCCTCTCTACACAATCAACCTCTCCAATATAATAATTCCAAAACCTTTCTTGATTCCTGCTTTTAATAAAGTACATTTACAGAGGATATGAATTCCAGATTTGATTTCAGACTCTAGGGATGTATATTCCTCTTCTGGAACTTGTATATCCGGTCCTGGGATAAAGAAAAAGGGTGGGGGGAGAAGGAAAAAGAGAGGGGGAGAGAGTCCATAGCATAACAAGCATTCCTTGTATTTTTGTCTTTTACCCACTGAGCGTGGAGGAGAGAGACAGGCTGATACAGAGCATCTGGTTAAAGTCAGGTAAGTAACACTCTGGAGGGAAAAGCCTGAAGACAGTTGCCAACCTCTTTCTCTTTCTAATATGTTTTTGCAGATGGATAAAAACTGTGGCCAATAAAGGTCTCAGTTTTAGGTGATAGTTAGGAAGAAAAACAAGAGAGAAGGAAAAAGAAACACTCCATTCCATCACTGTCCTGTCAGCTCTCTTCCATTTCGAGGATCGGGCATGATGCAAGGGACCTAGAACAATGCCATCCCCAAGCCGCCCCCAGATGTGGATATGCCACAGAAACAGCAGCAGCCATAGGATTCTCCTGAATGAAGACCAGAAGGTGTGACTGGGGCCCGAACACAGGAACTGAAGCTGTGCTTCTGAGCATAAACACCTTTCTAGGGAGACAGAACATAGACTCCTGACTCTGGGAAACGAACTAGGGGTGGTGGAAGGGGAGGAGGGCGGGGGGTGGGGGTGAATGGGTGTCGGGCACTGAGGGGGGCACTTGACGGGATGAGCACTGGGTGTTATTCTGTATGTTGGTAAATTGAACACCAATAAAAAATAAATTTATTATGTAAAAAAAAACACCTTTCTACATTGTTCTCCTGGCCCATTTACCTGACATCTCCTACAGAGTCATGAGCTCTAACAAGAGAAGCGTGTGGCTGCAATCAGGAGGTATAACTCCTACTGTGGATTTGCTACCCGGTTGCCTTCTGACCATGGATAAGACAGTTCATCGCTGGATCTGGCCTCTACACAAGCAAAATGAATATAATAACATCTGCCTCCCCTGGTTCCATGGTCTTTATGAGCCTTTCCTGCTCAGAAAGGAGAAGTTGTACTCATTTGCTCTCATTTGGAAATGCTCTCATTTGGTCAATGAGCCCCCATCCTACTGTGATGTGAGAAACTAAGTTACTCCAATCCTCCAATCTCAGTCCAAACTCATGCTCTGGAGCAGCCTTCTTTCGATAATACAGCTTTTGTTTTGTTTTGTTTTTGGCAAAATGCCCAGAGTTTCACATGTCTCTCTCCTTCCCTTCTTTCACTGGGAAGGTGCCTGGGAGCATGAGGGGGCTTATGGGCGGAGGGGGTGCAGGCCTGAAGCCACATGATGTTCTCTGGGTCCTCCCCAAGTCTGTTGTAGGGTAGCTTGTCTGGGCTGTTCCCTGGACTGGTGACCACTGACGTGCAGCTTGTCCTAATTCTTGGCATTTGGCTAGCATTTGCTGGCAAAGGCTCTGGGCCAGGTAGTTTGTGGTTCCTCTTTCTTAGCTGAATCAGAACCCAGGTTCCTTTTTTCCTGAATGTGGCTCCCTTTGGCACTCCCTTGTGCCTTGGGTCCCTGGGTCTGATTGTGAGGTCAGGGCCTAGGCAGTTTATTTCACATCCCTTGGCCAGGGTGCTATCTTGCTCCCACCCCAGTCATCCTTCTCTGGTATGTTTTCTAGCCAGATTCAAACCAGCACCTGTGCTTCATCTCCCCCGCCCCCCAGGGGGTGCACAGGAGATACTGAGTTTCTTCTATACCACACAGGAACTGAGGGTAGCTTGGGAAAGCTAACTTCTACCCCTTCCACTGTCTAACCACGCTGTACTGCTGAGTTTACTCTGATGTGGCCACTCCCCGATTGGTGTGGGGAGCCTGTGTTTCCATGCAGTCTTCGATGGGGGAAAGTCCTTGTGTTAATTTTAATGAACACATCTTCCTTCTGGCAGCCCAGAGACAGAAAGTCAAGACCAATGTGTCTCTCCAGCGTCTGTCTCCCTTTTCCTACTCATGGTCCTTTGAGACCAGACATGGGCAAGTTTCCTAACTCTATAATTTGTCATGCTTCTCTTACCCTAAACCACCTAGCCTCCCAGCCTACCCATTGTAGACAGAATCAGTTCTGTACACATGGAAACAGTTCTGTGATCTGAGTCCCATCTCTAGACTTGGTTCTTTTTTTTTTTAGACTTGGTTCTTGGTATGCTAAATGGGAGCTAAAAAAACTTAGAGAATCCCATTTTACTTTCTTTCTTTTTTTTTTTAAAGATTTTATTTATTTATGCATGAGAGACAGAGACAGAGAGAGAGAGAGAGGCAGAGACACAGGCAGAGGGAGAAGCGGGCTCCATGCAGGGAGCCTGATGTGGGACTCAATCCCGGGACTCCAGGATCACTCCTGGACCAAAGGCAGGTGCTAAACCGCTGAGCCACCCAGGGATTCCCCGCATTTCATTTTCAACAAAGCCTGTTTTCTATGACTATTATTCCTACAAAAATCCCATTTTGGTTTGTGTGAACCTGAATATTACCCCCCCCCCTTTTTTTTTTTGCATTCATGCTGTAGAAATCCAAAGATAGATTTATGTCTCTAACAAAATAAAAGTATATAAATAGTATTCAAAAGAATGTTAGCCCTATTTCAACCAGATAACCTTCAGAACTCCTTCCAACTCAAAAGGATTTAATTCCTAATGGTGCCAGAGAACATAGTTCGGAAAGTATGACACACTTTTCAAATGTGTACATATATACTAACTTTATTATTATCATTATTATATTTCCAAAGTACTAGTCTCTCAGAAAGCTGCCTGGGGCAACTTTAACTTTGATGAATAGCCATTTAACATGCTGATTCTGAACAATGCTTAGCAGTATCCAGCAACTTCTCTTCTGGTAAAAACTGTTTCATGAATTATTTTAAAACATCTGCCTTGAACTACTTTCCACTCTCTAATGTATTACTTTGGAGATTATAAATCAGTTTGCACTTGCTGTTGTCTTTCACTCAATAACTCATTTTCCCCTCAGTCTTACCCGCCATTATCATACCCCTTTAGAGACCAGTTATTGTGACCCCAGGAAAGAATCAGAGAAGGTAGGTTCCTCAGCTGTTGGAGAAGGTGGGCAAACGGACAACTCTACTACAGAAAGTGAATTGGCCTTCTTGTAATTTCCTGAACTTAAAATGAATTTGATGTTGGCATCAAGTATTGGAGAAGTAGCTATCCTGGAGTGAGGCCACTGGATTGTTCATCAGAACTACTGAATCAACTAGTATTGGTTTGCCTTCTGGTCTGATGCCAGTGACCTCCACTTAAAAAACATTATCAAACACTAAACTCTGGGGTACCTTCTATAGGAGCAAAAGGAGTCCAAGAAGAAGAGTACTCTGAAAACATTTCCTAGAAAACTGGAGGGACACCTGGACTGGAATAAGCATGAGAGAAGAGAAATAACATAATAGGAAAATAACAACAAAGGCACAGAGATGAAGAGATGGACATGTGTTGGGGAATTTGAGGAGACCTTCTTAACAATAGAAGAAAGGAGAGAGAGAATGGATTGGTAGGAAAAGTAGACCAGACTGCATAGACAATAGGATGCCATTGTGGTTTCATAGTGTGCAGTGTGATAAGGACAGCTATGCTTTTAGGATGGTTGGGGACAGTTGCACTTCACTGTGGAAAGTGTCTAAAACTAGAGAGGTCATTGTCTGGACATTCAACCAGACTATAATTGTAGCAGTAGGACAGAAAAGGGAAAGGCAAGTTCTGGATACATACACAACCAGGAAATAGGACTTACTGATAATTGACTGGATATGGAAACTGAGGGAGAAGGGACTTTATGGTTTTTAGGAGCAGAAATAAGAGAAAAAGTGGTGCCATCGTGAAGAAAAAGTCAGCTGATGGGAAAGGAAGGTTCTCATGGGGCGGGAGAGAGGCAGGTGAAGAACCCCATCGAAGAGTAAAGCAATTGGTTCCAATTGGTTATTTGTTTTATTTCTACTGGTTTTTAGTTATGTCTATTAGTTTCAGCTTGGCCTTTCAACTGTAACAATCAACAAGGACTCAAATGGTGCCAAATATCTTGGCAATGTGGGTAGTTCTGTGTACTATCAACTGGACCAATGGTTCTTCCATCATCAGTCAAAGAAGTCACAAACTTGCCTACCTCACCGGATGGTTGTGAGGACAAGAGCCTGCAGAGCACTGTAGTTAAGGCACTGGAGTCATGTTGATTGTTTCCAAATCCTTGCACCACTACTTACTAGCTGTGCGATTTGGATGAATTACAAAAGCCTCTCTGTGGGGATACCTGGGTGGCTCAGTGGTTGAGCATCTGCCTTTGGCTCAGGTGGTGATCCTGGGGTCCTGGGACTGAGTCCTGCATCAGGGAACCTGCTTCTCTCTCTGCCTATGTCTCTGCCTCTCTCTCTGTCTGTGTCTCTCATGAATAAACAAATAAAAAATTTTTTAAAACCACAAATACATCTCTATGCTCAGTTTCCTCATCTATAGCAATGGGAACACTAATACCTGCCTCATAAATGAGAAAAATTATGTTGAGCATTTGATAGTCAATATAATGACTCAACTTAGTAATGAGTCAACAAACATTAGCTATTTTTCATCAAACAAAATAGTAAGTACTAAAAAATTTGTAAGTTTCTAAGCTTTCAAGAAAGAGGAAGTTGTTTTTTGTTCTGTTTTGTTTTTGTTTTGTTTTTTGTAGAGACACTGGGATGGATTAGAAAAAGCATTGGACCTGGAATCTTTGTTCCAATCCTATATCCAACACCATCTAGCTCTGTTACTCCAGACAAGCCTCTTAACCTCCAACTCTTAGCTTTCTTATTCTCTTGATGTAAATAATGATGCCCATCCTCCCTACCATAGCATTCTGAAAACAAAAGAGATACTTCATGTGAAGCTATTTCATAAACTATAAATGTTTTGCGAAGGAAAACCATTAATTAGCTGTTATCATCATTAGTATATCCAAGAACTATGCTTCATTTATGTGTGATAGTCAGAATACTCAATTCATTGCAAATGCTTTCACCCTGTCTGGAAATAGCATTCCATTAAAATCTTATTTGCACAGGTTCCATGATTTAATTGCCTCAGAGGATATTCAGTAGCCTCCTGAAGAGAAGTGAAGTCTTGGGTTACTTTACATTGGCTTGGGCTTTGGAAATGGGTGGCAGTAACTCTGAATAGAATCCCTGTTGAGCTTTACACATTTACTATTTATTCTGGTAGAGGCAACCAACAGCATGGAGGTGGAATTCGATGGGGTGGAGATAGAGTCGCCTGGTAGCCGGTTAAACAGAATTCCAGTTCTAATCAATACTTTTATGAAAAGCCCCAGCCTCTCTCATTTCTAGTGAATGTCCATTCTGAATTGCATCCCTGCAAAGGCTCCCACCTCCCCCACTTCCCCAGCCCAGCAATGCTGAGTCATTAATATGGATAGTTCATATGAAAACAAAGCTTTGAAAGGTAGGACAGAAACAAACTCTGACTCGACCTCAGACTGCTCATGAAGCCCAGGGTTCGTGTTCCCACTTGGCACATCAATCTCAGCTCCCGGGCTGGCAGGGCAGGAGCAGAGTTCGTGGGCCTTTCAATCAGGTGTGATGCTTTCGGCAGCAAGGACAGCCATTCATTATGTGAGCTCCTTAAGAGTCTGTTTCTTTAGTCTCTTTGTTTTCCTTCACAGAACTTAGCTTTAATGGCCTTGGACTAGAATGAAGCAGAGATTTGAAGTCAACATCACCTTCCTCTGGCATATGAGAAAGACAACCTCCTCTCTCCTTCCCTTTCATTGTTTTGTTTGTGCAGTTTTAATTGTTTGGAGATCACATGCATTTACTTATTAAGTTCTATTTAGCGCTGAGAACTCTAATTGTGGCTTGCAAAAATGGCACAAGCCTCCTAACTTCTGCCGTGAATATTCATTCAGTGAAGCTATGGTGCTCTACCTCTGTCACAGACTAACCTGAAATAAATGTGGGTTTTCCACACAAGAGGTACCATTTATAGCTGCATGAACAGATGCCCATCCAGGGCCTCATTCCTCCTGGTATGTAGCAAAACTGGCTCCATTTCTGGCTCAGGCCTTGGGTTCCGAGCAACGGGCTTTGCCTGCACCCAGCTCTCAGGAATCTTTCTATCAGCAGCCTTTGGGAGTAAAGCACTCTCAGAGTGCCTAAAAAATAAGTAATTGTGGGACATCCCAGGATGTGGGACCTCTTCTTTCACTTCACAGAGTATTGCAGTGAGATTTGGAAATCATACTTAAAGTACACTTTTAGTATTGTTGATATGGATTTTAAAAGGTAAAGAACCACTACTACATATGTTCTTGCCAATATTTTTCAACTGACACTATTCACCCTCTCCAAATCCTTTATTTAGTCAGGGCAGGAGGTCAGAAAACTGGCTCCTATTCTAAAAGCACAGACACGTACTTTCTCTCTTTCTTTTTATTTTTCAAAGGGAATTTTATGTATACTATCTGCATATAATTACAAGCAAACAATCTGTTCATTCTTGTGGTTCACATGTAATCATATGTAAGTTTCTTATCCAGGTTTTTAAAAAATTCCATTATAGTTAACATACAGTGCTATATTAGTTTCAGGTGTACAATATAGTGATTCAGCAATTCTATGCATTACTCAGTGCTCATCAAGATAAATGTACTCTTAATCCCCATCACCAATTTCACCCATACCCCCACCCACCTCTGCTCTGGTAACCATCAGTGTGTTCTCTATAGTTCAGGGTCTATAGTTGTTTTTTAATCTCTTTTTCTTTGTTCATTTGTCTTATTTTTTAAATTCCACCTATGGCTGAAATCACATGGTGTTCATCTTTCTCTGACATATTTCACTTAGCATTATACTCTCTAGCTCCATCCATGTCATTGCAAATGACAAGATTTCATCCTTTCTTCTGGCTAAATAATGTTTCATTGTCTATATGTATATAGACCACCTCTTCTCTATCCATTCATCTATCCACAGACCCTGGCCACTTCCATAGCTCAGTTATTGCAAATAATGGTGTAATAAACATAGGTGTGATTGTATCTTCTCAAGTTAGTATTTTCAGATTCTTTGAGAAATACCCAGTAGTGGAATTACTGGATCGTATGGTAATTTTATTTTTAAGTTTCTGAGGAACCTCCATACTGTTTTCCACAGTGGTTGTAGCAGTTTGTATTCCCACCAACAGTGCATGAGGGTTCCTTTTTCTCCAGATCCTTGCCAACATTCATTGTTTCTTCTGTTTCTGATTTTAGCCATCCTGACAGGCACGAGGTAATATTTCATTGTGGTTTTGATTGCATTGCCCTAATGATCAGGGATGTTGAGCATCTTTTTCATCCGTCTGTTGGCCATCTGAGTGTCTTCTTTGAAGTATCTGTTCATGTCTTCTTCTCATTTTTAAATTGGATTAGTTGGGGTTTTTTGGCGTTGAGCTGTATAAGTTCTTTGTGTATTTTGGATACTAATCCTTTATCAGATATGCTAATTACAAATATTTTCTCCCATTCCATAGGTTGTCTTTTATTTTGTTGTTTCCTTTGCTGTCAAAAGCTTTTCATTTTGATCTAATCCCAATATTTTATATCTGCTTTTGTTTCCCTTGCTCCAGGAGACATATCTAGAAAAATGTTGCTATGGCCAATGTCAGAGAAATTACTGCCTGTGCTCTCTTCTAGAATTTTATGTTTTAGGTCTCACATTTAGGTCCTTAATCCATTTTGAGTTTATTTTTGTGCATGGTGTGAGAAAATGATCCAGTTTCGTTCTTTCACATGTAGCTGTACAGTCATTTTCTTTTTTTAAGTGCATTCAAAGGAAAAATATATTTGCACTTGGAATTTATCTCCATTTAAATGGATTCACCACTATAACATCTGATGTAATTATTTTACAGCAGTGTACCTGGGAATGAAGCTGTGGTTTTTTGGTCTTCCAGCTAGCCTTCCCAGCAGAGTGGATTTAGACAGAGGAAGCCGAGTGACTTAAGTAATTTGTAACGAGATCCCATTTCTCTTGCATCAAGAAGTTTTCAATAAGGGAAACTGCACCTTTTTGATTTTGAAAATAATTACCTTGTAAAAATTAGAAACCCTGAGAGACTTTAGCATAAGAGTTCTGCTAAGTAGCAAAGTAGAAAAAAAATTGGGTTCCAGGAAACACTTTCATCTCATTGTTGCCAGAATCCTGGCTCTAAATTCACAACGAATTCAGAGAGGTGGGTTTCTGCAAAGACAACTTTACACAGAAGTATAAACACTTAGCAATTCCAGCCCAGGGAGTCATGAGAAGATTAATCTAACACTGTTCCTTCTTTCTTCCAGTTCTAATTAGAAGGCAGTAGGGGGCCATGAGGAATTAGGTTATGTACATCATTCTATGGCTGTCACCTGAAAACCACCTTACATCAGGCTAACCTGGCAGAGGAGAGATGATAAGTTTGACTTTTGATCACCATAAGCCATGTCATCAGTGATGACAAAAAAGGAAGCTTCTCCTCATTCCCTTTCCAGGTTCTTCTCTGTCCGATTTATTTAACCGTAAATGACTTTGGATGGGGCAGCTACGATGTCAGGGTTAGAAATGGAAACTGTGGTACACCTCCGTGGCTCAGTAGTTGAGCATCTGCCTTTAGCTCAGGTGGTGATCCCAGGGTCCTGGGATTGAGTCCTGCATCGGGCTCCCTGCAGGGACCCTGCTTCTCCCTCTGCCTCTGTTTCTGCCTCTGCCTCTTGTCTCTCATAAACAAATAAATAAAATCTAAAAAAAAAAAAGAAAAGAAATGGAAAGTGCAGCACTGACTCCCCTCACACCAAGGTTGTTAATTCATCATTTATGGTGCATTTTGGTGAGCCTTCCGTGGTGGCTATGTACGTCTTAACTCCCATCTGGATAATTTTGCATAGAACCCAGAAACACTCAGGTTCTTTTTTTTTTTTTTTTTTTTAACACTCAGGTTCTATGCAACAAAACCCCAAAAAACAAAAACCCCACCAAAAACCAAAACCAAACAAAAACAAAACAAAACAAAAACAATACAGACCAGTTGATTAGTTCTCATCATAGTCTAGCATTCTGTTCATCTGACCTAAGGAGCATCTGTCACTTTCTAGGAAACTACGGGCATGCCACCAACTGACACAGGCTCTGAACCAATGAGGCCAAGGTACAGGATCAACTGGGAATGTTTACATACTTGGGTTGAGCACTGTGCTCCGCTGGCCTGGGTCTGGAGTTTGGTGTGCCTGGGATAAGCACCTCTGAGACTGTCACCTGGAAGTTCTGCTCTGCCTCCAGGCATCCCACAGGAGACTACAGGAGTCCAGTCTTCTTCAACTTGGTCATTTGAACTGCCACATTCCTTTTGTCCTCTATCTTGCACCATAAGCAGCCTTTGCCTCCTCTCAGTGACAGGTCTGATGGGTGAATGGCACGCCCCTGTCAGTATCATTAGTGTTCACTAGATAATTGCATTGGTTAGAATAGGCTAGGTTGTGCTGTGATAACAAATTAACCTCCAGTTCCCAACATCGAAGACAAACAAGATCCATTTCTTGCCGATGTCCATTGCAAGTCAAGGCTGGTGGTATGTGTGCTGGGAAAATTCAGCTCCAGCAGTCACTCAAGGATCCAAGCTGGAGCACATGGATGGCTCAGTCAGCTGAACATCTGCCTTCGGCTCAGGTCATGATCACCAGGTCCTGGGATCGAGCCTTGAGTTGGACTCTCTGCTCAGCTGGAAACCTGCTTCTCCCTCGTCCTCTGCCTGCTGCTTCCCCCTGCTTGTGCTCTGTCTCTTCTCTCTGTTAAATAAATTAATAAAATCTTTAAAAAAAAAAAAAGATTTAAAAAACAAAAAAGGATCCAGGCTGATGGAAGCTCTACTATCTGTAGCTGCAACATCTAGCATACGTGACTCCTTTGGTCTCCTCAGCTGGGAGATAGAGGCTGGACCTCTCACCTGCTCCCAGTGCTTTCCCGCTTCGGTAGGGAAGTGACAGATGTCACTGCTGCTAAAGTTCTATTAACCTAAACAAGTCACATAACTGTCCAACCACAGAGGGCTGGTCAGTCCAGTCTTCTATGTGCCTAGAGAGGAGAACCAGATATTGGTGAGCACACTAGTTATATTTATCACGACGTTTTTACTTCGCTCAGCCATGAATTGTTTATTTGTTTGTTTGTTTGTATGTTTATTGAATGTGATGAATCTCTCCCAGAACAGTGAGAGTTTCATAAGTCCCAATCGGTTTGCTTCGGGAGCGCCAAGCAGGAATATGCCAAGTTCAGAGGGGGGTTTTTGTTTGGTTTTTTGTTTCCATTGAAGAGGTCAAAGACCAAAAATATATTGAGGAGCGCTGTTTTAGATAGCCATGCTCTACAGCAGCAACAAGAAAACCCTGAATAGTGGGGCCATGGCCGCACTCAAGAGCCTCTGGCTAATTAATCCTGTGGCAGTCTGTGGTTTCATCAACCCGCAGGCATGCAGATTCAGCCCTCATCTGCGCTCAGAATTCATCTTTAGCGTGGCAGGCTGTGCCAGTTCTGAGATGCTGGAGTTTAACTTACTGGAACAGAAACCACATCAAAAAGCCAGTCACATGACAGCGCCAAGGAACTCAAACCCCACATCAGAACGCATTGGCTAGTGTAGAAGTCCTGAGATGCAATGTGTGTTCTTCACTGGGAATTAAGAACATGTGGGCCCAGTCCTAAGTATAGCCTATCCTTAAAGTGTTTTTAATTAGGAACTTGGACTTTAGTGGCCAAAATTGAACTGGCTCTGAGATGAAGGCTACACTTCAAGTGTCTTCTAGAGAACTTAAATGACCTGCAGACAATAGGTGCTCAGAAAGCCTTCTTCATGATGATAATACGTTGTGTGACTTATGGTGGTAGGGATAAAACTTGGTTGTATTTACTCTGCTGGTTCTGCTGGTTCCCTCAAGGATATAGACACATAGTCAGGTGCTGCCTTAACTTCTTGGCCTTACGTAGGAAAAGACACTCATTCTCAGGATCTGAGAACCACCATCAGGCTTTAGTTATCATCAACAAAACAATAATAATTTATATAATTCATTGTATGGCTGCTCAGTTCTAAGGCACTGTCTGAAGAACTTTACATACATAATTTCGTACATTATCTCAACTAGCCACGCATAAGATGCAATTTATTATTATCTTTTTCATTCAAATGAGGAGGCTGAGGTTTTAAAAAATCAAGGAATTTGTCAAAAATCACAAATTTAGGAAGTGGAGCTGGGTTCTAACATAGATCAGTCTGATCGCAAAGTCCATGTATGTTTCCAAATAATTCCCTTTTAACAACAACTGATAGCAAAATCTAAATATCAGAAAATGAACAAGGAATGAAAGACATTTCCTTTGTAATCCACTATCCAGGGGTATTAACTGCACAATTTGGGGTATGTATGTATATCTTGGATTTTTCTTATTCAGATGTTACTTACAGGTGACTCAAACCTCAAACTTGCTTAGGCTCCCTTTGCTCTTGGCCTGCATCTACCTTTGACACATTTACACCAAAATTACCTGGAATCATCCCTCCTAAAGAACACAATCCAACACCAAAAAAGAATTGTCAATCAGTGTAGATTTTACTGAAGGGTTTGTGACAATCTGCAGGAGAATCCCCTCGGCTCATGTAGCAAAATTATCCCTGACTCACACATTTAAACTACTCATCCTCTCTGCTTCTGCTGCCCCCAGACAGCTCTTCCTTTTCTCCTGAGAAACAAATTTTCATTATCTCACTTTTTCTAATATGCTCCCTTATCCATCGCCCTGCTGGGGAAAACAACACGATCTTCTCAGGAGCCTTACTTTTTAACGATACAAGCTAAGACCATCACTAGTGAAAAATTTTACTCTTGTCTCCCTCACACATATTTTCTTACAAAAAAGGGTTTATACTGTTTAGTAACCCACTTTGTTTTCCTTAGGAGTATGTGTTATGGGAGAAATCTTAAAGTTCTGTTTGTGATTATTTTACTTGATTGATGTGAAAGGAAAGGCAGGTGTCAGCCTGTGCACTGGGAAATTTCTGGTAGAATGCTGTTACAGTCATTTCCTTTGCATCATAAAAGTCATTCTGGCTATATTTAGGTTAATTTTCTTTTTCTTTCTTTTTTTTTTGTTAATTTTCAATATATTTTGATTTAGAGTATACCTTTGTAAAGGAGATCTTTTTTAAAAGGTCACCAAAACTAAACCAGATAAATGTTTTATTTCTGCTATTAGTCAAACCATTTTATTAAATAAGACAAAGCAGTGGTGCCAATAAGAGTTAAACTCTATTTTCCCCCACATTGTCATGCATATATTCTTCTGTCTATGCTTTTGGATTAAAAAGGCCATTAAGAGAAAAGCCTAAGCCTCATTTCTGATGAAACAGCTTTGAGGAGGTGCAGTGGAAGCAGACCAGCTTCTGACGGCCAGGAATTCCTTATATAAGAGAGCAGAGCCCTAGTCTGGGGGTGGAGCTGCTAGGACACATTCTCTTTATCTAAATTAGTGGTCTTCAAACATTTTTGATCACATGTGGTGAATTAAAGATAACCACACAAATACCTAAGGATAAATTTAACCAAGGAGATGAAAGACTTGTACTCTGAAAACTAGAAGCTGTTAATGAAAGAAATTGAAGATGACACAAATAAATAGAAAGATACACTGTACTTTGGATTAGAAGAATTAACACTGTCAGAATGTTCATTCTACCCAAAGCAATCTACAGATTCAATGTAATCCCTATGAAAATATAGTAGTATTTTTATTTTTTTTAAAGATTTAATTTATATATTCATAAGAGATACATAGAGAGGGGTAGAGACATATGCAGAAGAAGAAGCAGGCTCCTCAGAGGGAGCCTGATGCAGGACTTGATCCCAGGACCCTGGGATCATGCCCTGAGCCAAAGGCAGACTCTCACCTACTGAGCCACCCAGGTGTCACTACGTTGTATGCCTGAAACTAGTGTAGTATTGTTGGTCAACTATACTTCAATAAAAAGTTTTTAAAAGGGCAGCCTGTGTGGCTCAGCAGTTTAAGCACCTGCCTTCATCCCAGGGCATGATCCTGGAATCCTAGGATCGAGTCCCACATCAGGCTCCCTACATGGGGCCTGCTTCTCCCTCTGCCTGTGTCTCTGCCTCTCTCTCTGTGTGTCTATCATGAATAAATAAATAAATAAATAAATAAATAAAATCTTTTAAAAAAAGTTTTTAAAAGTTTTAAAACGTAGGCTAAACTAATACTTCATTTTAAAATGGCAACTAGGGCAGCCCCGGTGGCGCAGCGGTTTAGTGCCGCCTGCAGCCTGGGGTGTGATCCTGGAGACCCACGTCGGGCTCCCCGCATGGAGCCTGCTTCTCCCTCTGCCTATGTCTCTGCCTCTCATTCTCTCTCTGTGTATCTATGAATAAATAAATTTTAAAAATCTTTTAAAAAGTAAATAAAAAATAAAATGGCAACTAACTTTTTTTTTAAAAGATTTTATTTATTTGAGAGACAGAGAGAGCAAGTGTGAGGGGAGTATAGGGGCAGAGGGAGAGGGAGAAGGAGAAGCGTACTCCTTGCTGAACAGGACTTTCAGGGGGACAGGACTGATACGGGACTTGACCCCAGGACCCTGGGATCACGACCTGAGATGAAGGCAGGCGTTTAACTGACTGAGCCACCCACGTGCCCCATAAAATGACATCTGATTTTAAAAACCTTATTTTCTTGCTGTGAAACTGAACATGTTAAGTTTTCCATTATTGGGTAACAAGATACTTACTTATAAAGCCAGTTACAAAAAAAGAAAAAAATTTAAATTAAGATGGTCACAAATTCTTTGACAGACCAGTCACTGAGAGATAGGTTCTATGCTTCTCCCCTGAATCTTGAATGGACTCCTGAATAGTTTTTACCAGTAGAATATAATGGAAATGATACTTTGGTATTTTTTGGCTCCAGGCCTTAAAAGACCTCTTGTCTTTTAAAATATTCCCTCTCAGGGGGTGCCTGAGTGGCCCAGTCAGCTAAATGTCTGTGGCTCAGGTCATGGTCCCAGGGTCCTGGGATTGAGCCCTAAGTTGGGCTCCCTGATCAACAGGGTGTCTTCTTCACCCTCTGCCCTTCCCTCCCCTCGTGCTCTCTCTCTTTCTCTCTCTTGTGCTCTCACTCTCTCTCAAATAAGTAAATAAAATCTCCAAAAAATAAATTAAAAATAATAACAGTAAAATAAAATATTCTCTCTCAGAACCCAGCTACCACTTTGTGAGGAAGCCCAAGCAGCCCAGTTCAGATGCTATATGGAAAAGAACTGAGATCCCCCCGTCCCATAGCCAATCACCCTGGCTGAGCCCCCAACTGATAGCCAGCACCAAGTTGCCAGCCAACTTGGGAGCCATCTTGGAAGTGGATCTTCTAGATTGAGTTGCAACCAATGCTGCAAAGATATAGACTGCCCAGGAGAGTCCTTCACAAATTTCTGATCCACAAGATTGTGAACAAAATAAAACGGTGTTTTAAGCCACTCAGCTTCCAGTTTGTTTGTTACACAACAATAGATAACCAGAACACAACTTTATAATCAAAACTATTTAGCAATCTTTGTACACTTATTTGTTATATATTATCCAGTTGTATTACATCCATTATTAAAAAAATAACAGAAATAGAAAATAAAAAAGTTATTCATAAATAGAAATGCTAAAATTTTCTTCTTAAAACCTAGTGGTTTGTTTTAAGCATATACACATTTTGGTGACCAGTGGTCTAGAAGAGACAATGCTTGAAACTCAACTCACTGGCAATAAATAATCTTCAAATACTAGTGAAGTATTTGAAAATGGAGTGTATTGACAGCACATGGTCCAAGAGGGGATAATTAACCACGTATTTATGGAGAACCAAATATGACCCAAATAAGAATACCCAAACTGTAAAAAATAGAAGGGCAATTTTTGCCATTTCTATATTTTTCCTATTTTAATTACCACAACCAATGAATAGGGTTTTTGTTTTGTTTTGTTAAAAAGCATGGGGTTAAAAAAAAAAAGCATGGGGTTAAGAATATGGATCTTGAATATGAATATGAATAGAATATGAATCTTGCTGTGGCCTAGGGAAAATTTAGGTGTGCTCCTCCAAAGCCATTCCACAATATGTGAATATTATTCCAGATCAGTAAATAAAAGTCTATATCATTATTTTAATAAATATATGGTATTTAATAGGTGGACATATTATTTTTGATGTCATTAGATATCCAGGTTGTTTTCCAATTATTGGTGACTATAACAGCCATTCCTACACCCAAATCTTTGCAAAATCCTTTTTTATTTAATTATTTCCTTCATATGTATTCCTGAAAGTAGAATTGTTGGTTAAGGACAAGCACTGGTTATGAATAAGCACTGTCAAATTTCTCTCCACAAAATTTGCACCAATTTATAAATTCCTCAACAGTGTCTATTTCCTAGCACCTTCAACAATACTTGGTATTATAATCTTAAAAATGGTTTGTCAATTTAATATAAAATTGTGCCATATATATATTATATATATAAATAAAATATGTATTTTATGTATTAAACTTACCTTTGAGGGGTGGCTGGGTGACTCAGTCAGTTAAGTATCTGACTCTTGATTTCAGCTCAGGTCATGATCTCAAAGTTGTGAGATCAAGCCCAGTTCAGGCTCTGTGCTGGGGGTGGAGCCTGCTTAAGATTCTCTCTCCCTCTGCCCCTCCTCATGCTGCACTCACACAAGTGCTCTCTATCTCTAAAATATTTTTTTAATTGAAACTTACCCTTTGACTTTGACTTTTTGCCTATTTTGTCTACTTATTTTTATAAGATGCCTCAGAATTTTTTGTGGAAAGGAACAAAGTGTACTACAAAGAAACAGTTTTTTTTTTTTTAAGATTTATTTATTTTAGAAAAAGAGAGGGTGTGTGTGTGCATGTGAGTGGGGGTAGGGGCAGAGGGAGAGAGAGAATCTAGAGCAGAGTGCAGAGCCTGAAGGAGGGCTTGATGGGGAATGTGGGGGCTCAATCTCATGACCCCAAGATCATGAACTGAGATGAAATCAAGAGTTGATTGCTCAACCTACTGAGCCATCCAGGTGCCCCTACAAATAAACAGTTTTGAAGAGGCCATTTCCTAGTTCCAGGAGAGACAGAAATGGCAATATTTCTTGATCAATATTTTATTGATCAACAACTTCTTTGCATTTGTATGTGTCATAAATACAACTCTAATTGGCTTAAGTGAAAAAGGAATCTATTGGCTCACTGAAGAGTTTCAGGTACAGCTGGACTCAGTGTGTCAAATAAAAACATCAGGACCCTCTCCATTTCTCAGCTCTGGTAGCTTTTGCTTGCCTATATTCCCAATCAGACTCTTGCTTCATATCAGGAAGAATCCAGAAAAAAAGAATACATTGTTCCTAAGAACTTTAACAAAAGACCCAGAGAAGACTGTGATTGGCCAGCTTAGATCATGTGCTCATGCCTGAGCCAATCATGTGGCCAGGATAACAGAATTCTCTGATTGGCCAGGTTTATAGTTCCCTATCTACAGTTAGGGATGTGGTAAGTTCTACCACAGCCAAAGTAGATGGATACTGCAGATTTGGGGGCTGGGTGGTTCCCAAAGGAAGGGATGCCAGGCAGAAAAAAAAAAAAAACACATGTCCATATGAACAGATTTGATGGGATTTGGCCCACCCGCAGCTCTTTCTGGGTTGTAATGAATGGTGATTTGATGTGATAGAAATAGGGTCAAGGAGCCAGGAAACCTGGAATTAGCTATACGTTTTTGCTACTACCTGTGGGAGCTCTCTGAGCTTCAGACACCTTATTTATCAAAGGGAAAGATTAATCATCACCTTACCTACCTCGGATGATTCTGGTAAGAGATTATGAATGTAAAAGTGCTTGCTGAAAATAAAATGTCATGCAAATATACCTCATATCAAATAAAAATAAAACTAGGAAATCATATGTGTTCCCCATTGTGGTTTTGTCTGAGCACCCCCTGCAGTAGTCAAATGGAAAAATCAGTGCTGTGGATCTGAGGCTTCCACCCTGCTTAAATTTGGCTCAGCCTAAGCTGTCTATTTTAATTGTGCTGGAAGTCATATTGAACTGTTGTCCTCAGGAAGCAGGAAAGGGTGGTGGCCATAATCACTGCTAAAAGTTGAAAATGGTACTGACATCACACATGCTGGTGTCCTTCTAGGAAAATTTGTATCCTGTCTGTCTTTGCCTTCCATCTAATTAACAAGTCTGTGACCTTCCCCAGCACAGGAATGACCCACAGTCCAATATGAAGCAGCAGGAAGCACTGAAGTGGATCCAGGCAGCCATGGAATTGCGATCCTGCTGAATCCCAGTTCAGGGCAGGGCCAGAGAAAGAAGCCAGGTATGGAGGCTCTCTGAGAAGCTGAGGTCTTCTGCTTGAAAAATTTGTTTGGAAATAGCCATACGCAGGCAGGGAATTATGCATGGGGCCTGTCTTTCACTCAGGAAACCTGCACTAATTGTTCTCCACCAACAACATAGACTAGTTTGTGCTTTGCATTGAACAGAAGGCAAGACTTTCACAGATACCCCTGCTCACACCTCACCAGAAGATGGAAGGAGATGGGGTGCCCAGCCAAAGGAAGTTACAACGAGCCTTAAACCAGGGAATGTTCACGTGTACAACTGTCTGCAGAGTGGTGATTTGAGAGATGTACCTACCAACTCACAAAATGCACCCCTTACCCCTTCAAGCCCACCACCACCTTACCCCTTCAAGCCCATTCATTCAAAGGTATTACAGGTATTCCCCCCAATATCTGAAAGTAGGATGTTCCTATGAAACCTTTTGTAAGAGGAAATGGTGTAAAGCGAAACAAACCAAGAAAACTCCCCAGAAATTCAATTACCATTGATAATTTTGAACATTCTCGGATCCTGAAAATATCCTATCTTGGGCTTTTCTGATACCTTAGGACACATCTAGCTAATGAATGCACAAAATAAGTCAAGATAAGCACAATTGTTCATAAGCACATAGTTCAAGCTCTGGTGGCTTGATGCTCAGGTGACTCCTGGGGGAAAGGAGTTTGGCCCAGGGAGTGTACTGCCTCACTAGTGGCTGCTGCCAAACAGATGCTGAATGCTATTTTTTATTTTGCTTTCTACCTTCATTCATAAAAGCAAACATAATCTGAATTTCCTTCAGTTAGTGAAAACGGGTCTTTTGTAAAAGTGAAGTGGCATAAAGCGAACTTTCTAAAAGCAGGGGATACCAATATCTCTGAAAAGGCCTGTTACATGTAAATATGGGGAGACAGTAGGATAGTTGAGGAAAGGACTAGCAAATCCATTAAATTATTATCTTTCAAGAACAGTAATCGGTGGGGGCCAGAATGAGAGCACCGGATATTTGAGGGAAATGAAGTCTTGAAGATAATTTTGGCCCGTCTCTGAGGCTGGGCATTATGTATTAAAAATTATTTAAAATGCATCACTGCAAACTCTCACTTCTCCACGCACTTGGTCACGTCTGACCTCATGTCTTGATTTGAACAAAGAGGACAAGACAGCAGCCTTCATCTGTCATTTTGACCACGGATTTTGCTAAATGATTGTTTATATCTTAGTGCCCCGTTGGAGACTTCTGAGTTTGAGAGTCCCTGGCTGGAACTGGTTTTCGGTGCAAATCAGTAAAAATAAAATCTGAGTTTTGTTGATTTCCAGATGGCATCTGTTAACGTTACCACGGCTGCCTCAGGAACACTTTGGAGCTTATTTTGTCCTCCTAAATAAGGGCAGCTTCCCTCCATTTTGTGCTGTTTAGATTCTTCGTGGCCTGTTGTTTTGCTCTTTCTTAGCAATTCTTTTGCCTCTGATTAGTGACTAGAACTGTATTTGCTGACTGTCAAGTCACTGCTTTCATTGGCGGTGGCGCCCCCATTCAGAGAATCCGTATTACCTCATGACATATGGCACAGTGCACACTTTGAAAGCTAAGAACTGGAAAGTTTCTCTTTTGGCAACGTTTCCCCCAGTCGCCCAGGCAATTTCCACATGCAACACTTTCCATACTCATTGAGCGCAGAGATTAGAAGGTTTGAAATAAAAGACTCTCAGGTTTGTGGGGCTGGCTGGAAACAGCCATGTCCACCAGACGCCAATGTAACTGGTCGGTCCAAAGCATCATTCGATGCAGGGGAATTCAGGGGGCTCATGTCTCATCACATAGGTCGCCTTAATAGCAGATGTCCCCCTCCAACACACCCTCCCCGCAGGCTGACATTTAGCCCAGTTATAAAATCAAGCAATGAGACGGGCAGCTTTTGTAACAGTAGGACTTCTGCTACTGAAAAGGAATGCAACCAGCAATGTTGCTGAGAGAAAGACAAGAATTATCACTGGGATGGGTGTCTCTGTAGCCAGGGCAGCAGGGTAGAATCTTGGCACTGCGGCCCAATGGCAGTCACAGACAGACCTCTGGGGGGCATGCAGCAACAGGAGAGCCAAGTCAATTTATTTGGGAGTGCGCTGAGCTCTAGTCAAGCCAAAAGAGGCCAGAGCATGTATCAAACAGCCTCCACTTTACCCGAGAAGGCCATCAGAGCAACCAGGAAGACACAGGAAAGTTCGCTAAATCTCCCAGGACACCAAGGATGCATCTGAGGGCCTCCTTCTAGTAAGTCACAAGGGGCTCTTCCCCTGTGACTCAGACGTTATCTTAGGGTGAGATGGAGGAGGAGAATTTTTATCCATGAAAGACTGAACTCTACTCAAAGGGGACTGTTTAAATTATTGAAGCTTTAAACTAAGTTGGACAGTTAGTTACTTTCTCCTCCTTCTAACCAGTGGGGGTGAGGAGGACTGAGGAGGAAGGCTAGCAAAGTTACAGACAAAATAAAGTCATTGTACCTTCTCTCCACAGCCCTGCTGCAGTGTGGATTGATTCTGTCATCCTGCAACAGGAAAAGCAGGTCTGACCCCTCTGTTCCTTGGCTCCTGTTCCTACACCCTCACCGGGAAACAGAACCCTCTGGGCTTTTGCTCTCTCCCAGATCTTCCCTGTTGATGACTGGCCGTGATATCACTCAGTCCACTGCCAGAGATTTGGGCTCTTGGGCTCTTCTGTCCCTCACTTGCACTTGCTGCGATTTGCTCACACATTTGGTGTTTGCTTATTTCCCCTCTGCACATTCTCTTCCCAAATCTTGTCCCTTGGGGAGTTCTTTGGTCTCTTCCACTGTTCCAAGGGGGCAGGGCCAGACCTACAACTCAGACTGACCCCACAGTCATGAACGTGAATGCAGAGAGAAATCCTCGAGAAGTGTCACAAAGCTACAGGCAGACGGACAAATGGCAGGCTCTTTTAGGACATCTCAGTTAGAAAGGGTATTTAAAATTAAGCCAACAAGAGGGGCACCTGGGTGGCTCAGTAGTTGAGCATCTGCCTTTGGCTCAGGTTATGATCCCAGGGTCCTGGGATGGAGTCCCACATTGGGCTCCCTGCAGGGAGCCTGCTTTTCCTTCTGCCTGTGTCTCTGCCTCTCTCTGTGTGTCTCTCATGGATAAATAAATAAATAAATAAATATATAAATAAAAATCTTAAAAAAAAAAATAAGCCAACACTAGACCTAGAATTAAGGCCATGAAAAGAAGAAAAGCCTATTATGTTTCTAAAGATTCGCTGCTAAGGACAGTGGCCCCTCCTTAACCACATCTCCAGTACTCTATCCCTCCCTGGCATACTGTCCTTCCTTTCTTTTTGCACATTTTGTTCCTAAGGACTCTTAATAAAAATAGTAACGATAGCGAACACTTACTGAGCACTTACTATGCGCGGGCTCTGTGTTAAGTGCTTGTCACATGAAGCCACATAATATCATCTGAGGTTGAAAAAATACTTAGGATTGAAAAATAAGCAGAGGAAACTGTGGTGGGGGGTGTGGGAAGGCAGACGGAAGTTGCTGGGTTGGAATATGAGCAAGACACATACTCACACACAATGATGCTGGACTCTCCTCCTTTCTAGCTAATTTCCAGACTTTTCTATCTCCTTTGTTGCCAAAATCCTCCACATTGTGGCCGACACTCAATGCCTCCATCTCCTATTCCCTTAACCGCTGACTTCCGCCCCCACAATTCTATTGAAACTTCTCTTGTCAAGGTCACTATGACTTTCTTCTGGCCAAATACAATGGTTTTTTTCCTTAGCCCTCATCCTTTCTGACCCCATGGTAAAATTTAATATTGTTAGTTACCCACCTCCTGCACAGGCTTCCTTACCTTCTTCTTTCCTGCTTGCTCCTTTGCTGGAACAAATCTGATGATGCAGATTCTGCAAGGGCTCCTTTCACTTAGACATCCCCTGGCTCCTGGATTCAACTAGCAGATATCTGTGTGACTCCCAAATTTACCTTTCCAGCCCAGACCCTGTCTCGATGCTGCTGGGTGCTCTTTTTTTTTTTTTTTTTTTAAGATTTTATTTATTTATTCATGAGAGACACAGAGAGAGAGGCAGAGACATAGGCAGAGGGAGAAGTAGGCTCCCTGTGGGAGCTCCATGTGGAACTTGATCCTAGGACCCTGGGATCACGACCTGAGCCAAAGGCAGATGCTCAACCACTAAGCCACCCAGGCACCCCTAAAATAAATAAATTTTTTTAAGATTTTATTTATTTATTCATGAGAGACACAGAGAGAGAGAGAGAGAGGCAGAGACACAGGCAGAGGGAGAAGCAGGCTCCACGTAGGGAGCCCAACATGGAACTCGATCCTGGGTCTCCAGGATCATGCCCGGGGCTGAAGGTGGCACTAAACCGCTGAGCCACCCGGGCTGCCCTAAATCTTTTTTTTTTTTTTTTAAAAAGGACCATGCTACTCTTGATCTCAGGGTCATGAGTTAGAGCCTCATACTGGGTTGTAAAGATTACTTAAATAAATAAACCTAAAAAAAAAAAAAGAATCTTACTTAGAATGGATATTGGATGTTATGGAGAAACGTTCACCCTATATTGTTAAATGAAAAATGCAGGCTACAAACCGGGATATACACCATGACACCCATCTCAACCCACTCTCCTCCTTGCTCATTACATCTTAAAAACATTCCTTTTCTTCAGTTCTAGTAAGCTCTTTCCTTCCCCAGTGCCTTTGCACATGTCAGGAAAAAACACAAAAGCCTTTGAAAGGAGAGAAAAAGAATTCGTGGGTGTCCTGACTAGCTTACCTATCCTGGTTATCTCCCTCTTTCATTTTCTGTGAGGCTAGTTTATAAGTCTGAAAGCTGTAGATAACTGAGAGTAGTGTGAATGATTATTTCCATGTGCTAGTAAATTCTGTCCAGGGGAGGGGCAACTGATTTCCTTCACCCAACTTGGCATCTATGTATATATATCCTTGGCATTCTCCTATGAAACATCTGTAACATCTTAATGGTTATCTCATTAATTGAGTTAAAAGAAACAACTTTTGGCATACGTTCATTTTATATTTGTATGATTTACCTTTTTATTTATTTATTTATTTATTTTATTTTTAAGAGATTTTATTTTTTTTTATTTGAGAGAGAGAGCACACACATTAGTAGGGGGAACAGGGGAGAGAGAGAGGGAGAAGTATCAGCAGGGAGCCTGATACAGGGCTCCATCCCAGGACCCATCCCAGGACACAGAGATCATGACCTGAGCGGAAGGCAGACACCTAAGTAACTGAGCCACCTGGGTGTGCCTCATTTACCTTTTTAAAAACTCTATTCCCTAACACATACCTGCCTCTTATACTCTCTCTCGTCTCTTCACCTGTCCAACCCCTACCCACTCTTCAGTCCTAGTGTAAAGGTCATAGCCCCAGAAAAGCCTCCCTATTCAAGTTCGGGTCTTCCATTATTCTCTTCTGTATCCATGCCTTCCTAGTGCTTGTTACAAGTGTATAATTATATATTCTGTACGTTTACATATGACTGGGAGTCAAATTATCTGTGATTTAAATTTTCTTCTTTATATTTTTCTTTATTTTACAAATTTTCCATAATGAATATGTACACTTTTATAATTTTTTAAATGTTATCTTTAATCACTACTTTCAAAAGAAAAAAAAGAACCACAGCATATTTACTGTCAATTGCCTCTTGCATCTCCAGTGAAGTCTCCCTACTCCAGCTCCTCTTGCCCACCCAGGTTGCTCCCTTACACAAACCCCTGCTGCAATCATATTCTGTTCTACACAATCATACTTACTAAAGCATTCAGTAACAATATAATGAGAAACTAACAGTGTACAGCAGTTCTAGAAGCCGCACACACACACGTGTGTGCGTGTGTGCGTGTGTGTGTGATGAGACTCTAAGAAAGGTAAATTGTGCTTCCTACTCTGGAGGGGTTTATAAGTCACAGGGTAAGACAGGACAAATTAAACCACAATGTGAGATATTCTTTAATGAAGTCCCAAGCTCAACCTAAATGTTTAGGCTCGAGCTCACTGAGGGCAGGATGATCACATGGCCTTCTATTATGCTCTCGGCCTTGCATGTTTGCTAGCCTTGTGTGTTGAACTAGAACTCGGCCTCACAGAAGCCAGGACTGTTTTGGCTTCTTTAACATGACCCACAGGACTGAACACAGCCCAGACACATGGCAGAGGCTCTTGTTCACGGGCTCATCTGTTGTCCATGATGACTGGCTGGGTCAAGTTGTGGCACTTAGCTTATCTGGGAAATGGAAGTTTCATGGATACAGCAGCCCAGAGTCCAGACAACAAGAGTGTCTCCAGGAAGGGGGGCCTTTGCTGAAGCAGAAGCTGGAAGCCAATCACCTTCCCACATGTGGGTGGGATCCTTATTCTCTAGTCTAGTCATGAGGGTGTCAACTGTTGGAAAACAACTTGCTTACGACTCTAGTTCGGAACATTCAGGGCAGGGCTCTGCCATCATGCTGTTTTTTTACATCATGTAGAACATGAGTCTTCTTGGGGGCCTTCCTGAAAATGTCTCCACTCTCCACAGTGGAACTGCTGGTAGGGAGACAACCCTGGCCACTTGCATGCTGGTGTTTGCAGAATAGCCTGTGACAGAATCAACGGACATGGGGGTTAGGGATTGAAGAGAGGGTTACTTTTTCATCATAGTGGTCAACATGTTGCATGCCCTGCTTCTCCCAGGAAGCCTTTAGAAACTGGCTTTAAAATGTTTCTTAACCTTTGACTTCAAACTAGTTTGCTACCTCCTACATCCTTCCTCACCCTCCCACCCTCCCCGCCCTTAAGCTCCCCGTCTGCACAATCTGACCTTCCTTGTGAAATAAGACACCAACCCTGTAGTAGCTCTCTCTTTTTCTCCCTCAGTTTTTCGAGGCATCCCATCCCTTAAGACTGACGTCAAAGGAGTCTTATATCATTCCCCAAATTCCCTCCGATGCTGCTTTCAGCAAAGAGTCCTGGGGAGGGTGGATCAGGATCTAAACCGGTGTGGCAGTGATTCTGGTCGGGACGGGCGCCGCCCGTCAGGATGCTGGGCAGGGAAGACAGAGGGGCTGGGTGGTGGCCGGGAAGGGCGGCCAGGGTCCTGAGGAGCAGACTCCGAGGTGCAGTCGGAGAGCCAGTGCCCTCGCTGTCTCTAGAACACTGGGGGTCGTTTCTTCCTGAATGTGAAAATCTGGAATCCCACAGACGCAGCCAGATGTGGGCCGGAGTGCCAGGGCAATTGTACTCCCCACTCACAGAGCAGCCTTTCATCTGAGTCCAGGAAAGGATAAAAAATTGTCATGTAAGTCCTGCAACTTGGCTGCGACGATTTCCACGCATGCATGGGGGCCGCATTGGTCTGCCTCTCCCGGCGGATCCTTGGCTCTCAGGGCCGTTTGGCGCGGGCAGCGCTGGTGGCTCCCTGTGGGCCTCCCTGCGGGTCGGCTCCGGGCCTGTGTCCCCAAGCCTGATTAGCGCAGCCCGGCTTGGCCCAAAGACGCCTGGGGGGGGATTTGAGTCGTTCTAACAGTCTAATTGACTGATCACTTTTATTTCGCCTGTGCTGTTGACTTCCTGTTTACTGCTCCTTCCAGCTTAGACGAAGCCATTTGCAGCCACATGATGTTTTAAGGTTCCCTTCATTCAGCGAGAGCCAAGAGACAAAACTGCAGTCCCCCTGACAAAACAAAAGAGGCAATGGCTCCAGAGAGCAGGCTCTGGGGACCGGCTGAGTCCTGCGTTGCGGGGGTGGCAGCCGACCACTTTGCCCTGCGATGTGATGATTGCCAGTCATTATGCCTGTCTGGTAGAGGGGGAGGCCGAGTGAGAAACAACAACAGTCAAAGGGAGATCAGTGACTCCCGGGGACTAAAGAACCGTGCAGACAAAACAACCACCACCACCACCACCCAAATCCCCTGCGCTTGGTTTAGAGTTCATAGCCAGGAGGATAAACACCACTTAATTTGCCTCTGATTGCCATTTGGAGATGATAAAAATTTAACTGTTGCTGGAAGAAAAGTTTCCACGGAAATCGCAAGATCCTCCATTGAGAACATTTGTGAATTCCTCCTCAGCCGTCTCCTGAACCTCAGCTCACAACTGAACTCCGGAACATCTACTCCACAGGCAGCTTGGGTTTGGTGTTTTACAACAAGGCCGGGATTCTCCAACCAGGGTGATTTCACCCCTCCCTTCCCCCCAGGACATTTGGTGAAGTCCATAGACATTTTGGGTTGTCACAACAGTGTGTGTGTATGTGTGTGTGTGTGTGTCGGGGAGAGGGCTGTGAGTACTATTGGTGACTAGTGTGCAGAGGTCCAGGATGCAGTTAAGCATTCTATGATGCCCAGGACAGGCCCTCCACAACAAAACATTTGTGTACATTGAGAAACACCAGCAATAAGGTATCTGAAAAGCAGAAAGGAACAGAGATGTATTTGCTCTACATTCTAACTTTCTACCTGGACAAAGATGGGGTACAGGCAGGGAATCCATCCTTTCTGGAAACACAGAGCTGACATCTACAGAGCTGGTGTTACAGGCTTCATGTGATCAGAATGTCTTGTGGGCCTTCTGGAATCTGCGTGAAGGTGAAGATGAAGGTGTGGGCTCTCATCACCACCTTCTAGGGTCTGACCAAGTCGGGGAGGCATCCACGCGTGTGCAGCCACTGCCCCCTAGGGGAAGACACGCGCCCTTGGCGTGGGTTTCTGTTTCCAAGGCGGCCACCAGCTCTCAGTCCCCTTCTTCCTTCTAGCAGTATACAGGAAAAAACCCTCATTTTCTGGTTAGGAGTGATGGTTTCAAGCCCCAATTCTTACACTGGGTTAGAGGCCAAGCCTCTAACCTCTCTTAGCCCCATTCACCATCTTGGGACGTCCCAGGAAGCATTAAAGCATTACAAAAATAAATGAACCCGGCTGCTGTCCCTACAGAATTATAAAGTCAGAGGTGTTCAACTACCAACCAAATAGTTATGGAAGGCCTGTCATATGCCACGCTCTCTTATAATTGCTGAGTATATAAAGTAGACACTACAAAGTCCATTTTGGGGGGGGGGGGAGATAATAAACAATCAGCAAATAAGATAAGATGTGATTTCCCAGAGTGTTCATTGCTAGAGGATGGCTGAGGTGGGAGGAGGCCACCCCTGCAGTCAGCCAGGACAGTCAGGGAAGGCCTTTCTGTGGCTGAGACCTAGTAGGAAGTGACCTTATGAACAGCCCTACCCTTAGACCAAGGCTGCAGGGGTCCCTGCCCAGGGCCCCCTGAATTGGACCACACTGATCGTTCTCCTTACTTAACACTGGATCCCAGCGACATGCTTTTCCACCTCTGCTCCTACATACAAACTAGTACAGAGAGGATGGGCATGCAGAAATGCTTAGGTAAGAGAAAGGACAAATTAATTAATGTGTTAAACCCTGCTTCTCTGATAGCATCAATGCAATAGATTGTTGCGCAAAGAGTCATTTCCCCGGGGTGGCTAGGTGGCACATTTCCTTGAGCGACTTACTCTTGGCTCAGGTGCTGATCTCAGGGTCCTGGGATCAAGTCCTATGTGGTGCTCTGCGTTCACTGTAGAGTTGGTTTTAGATTATCTTTCTCTCTCTCCCTATGCCCATCCCATTCATGCTGTCTCCTTCTCACTATAAAATAAGTTTTTAAAATCTTTTTTAAAAAAGGAATTGTTTTCCAGAGAGTTTCTGAGTGTTTTTGTTTTATTTTATTTTATTTTGCTTTTTGTGTTTGGGAGACGCTCATAGATTACAGCAGTATTTGCAACATTTGCACTTGGTTTGGGAGGAACATTTTACAAAGTTAAATAATTTATATTTCTCTTAAATTCATATATGTTTGTCTAGATGCAAGATGCTTGAAGTGTACCAATTCTTTACCCTAACAACCCCATGGACATTGAACACTAATAATGAGAATCATATTTTAATAAGAATATTTAATATAATTTATTAAATTTTCCAAAAAACTTCAGCTCTATTTAAATAATTCTAATTTTAAAATTTCACACTCACTAATTATAACATGCATTTGTTTACTTTAAAATAATTTTGCATGTTGGAAAAAAGGAACTTTTGGAAAGCATATGGGAAAATCATTTTAATTTTTAATTGTTTATATTGTACCTTCAGCTATAGTTCTTTTTCATTCTTTTTTTTTAAGATTTTATTTATCTGAGAGAAAGTGAACATGTGAGAGAGAGAATACAAGCAGGGGGAGGGGCAAAGGGAGAGGGAGAAGAAGACCCCGCTGAATAGGGAGCCTGACAACTTGGGACTTGATCCCAGGACCCTGAGATCATGACCTGAGTTCAAGGAAGACTGAGCCACCCAGGCACCCCTCAGCTGTGTCTTTATTTTTTTTTTTATTTTTTTTTAATTTTTATTTATTCATGATAGTCACACAGAGAGAGAGAGAGGGGCAGAGACACAGGCAGAGGGAGAAGCAGGCTCCATGCACCGGGAGCCCGATGTGGGATTCGATCCCGGGTCTCCAGGATCACGCCCTGGGTCAAAGGCAGGCGCCAAACCGCTGCGCCACCCAGGGATCCCTCAGCTGTGTCTTTAATGATAATATATTCAAGTTTTGTACACTTTGAGAACAATAACATTTAAAAAATCTTTTATATCATTCATCTCAATTGAACAGAAATTATTTGAAAATGATTACATTAGTGATTTCACTTAAATGAAAGCAAAGAGTGAATTTCTATGGAATAAATATGTAACAAGTTATGAATAACGTATGTCTCTACTTTGTTACAATATCACCAACCAGCCAACAGAACACTCAAATATGAGAATAATAATTACATTCAATTGTCATGTATAGTTTGCTAATTTATAGTCATAAAAACCATAAACTTACACATATTTTTCAATTTCATCATTATGAAGGCATTTGTCATGGTTAAGAGGAGAGAACATATCCTACCTAACAGTTCTTAGTGGTATGGGGGCCCCCATTTGTGCCCTTACCCTGGGCCCCAATCATGCCAGGGCTGGGCCTATGTATGAAGATCTGGGGGAAGAGGCAGTAACAGGTTCAAAGGCCCTGAAACAGTGAATGTTTGACATATTGGAGGGATATAAAGGTCAGCATGGCTGCAGCCTGGAAGGTAAGGTTGGAGAGGTGGGCAGGGACTTCAGATCCTCCTCTAGTGGCAGTGAGAAACCATTGGAGATGAAGATGGTTCTGGCAGCCATAAAAGAGAATGATGTCCAGGGAGCACAAGAATAGAGGCAGGCACCCAACTGGGAAGCTGAAGCTTTAGTCCCAGCAAGATGACAGTGATTTTGGCCTGAGTTCTCACAGTGAGAAGTGGTCAGACCAGGGCTATGTTTACAAATGGATTGCGTGTTAAAGATGAGGGAGGGAGAGAATGATTTCCAGGGCTTTGGTTTGAGCAGCTGGTGTGTGATGGCGGGAAGCCCAGTGAGGGGCATGGGAAGGTGGAGAATACCTTGTATTTGGGACAGAAGTTCTGCTTTTGTAGAAGTGCTTGCATTACTGATAACTAACCAAGTTGGAGAAATTTTACTAGCGTACCTTCTTACACTCTGTCCACAAGTCTCACACTGGGGGTTATTAGCCAGCTGCCGTCAGAGCTGTCCCATTCTAGTTGCCCATCAACCACCGCCGCAAGGTTTTGACAGGATAGCTGAGGTGTCACCACTAAATTTCTATCGGCCTCAAAATTCTCTGATTTTAAGGTAACAAAAGGGAGACCCAGAAATCTTTGAATTTTAAAAGACTTTTTAAAGATAGAAGAGGAATCCATCTGTAATGATAGAAACGTTGGCATGGCACTGCTCCAGTTGTCCACCACCCACCTTGCTAGCTAGCATCCTGACCCCCGATCCTTGTCTCCACACATACTTGGGGCACATTTACATCTGTGTCTTGTTTTCAGAATGAGCACATAGGAGGTGCTCAAATGTATCTTTGTCATATGAATGAGTGATATGAATGCATCAGTAGGGATTATGTGCTGTGTTTCCTCCCGAGCTTTCTCTTATTTGCCAGACCCCAAATCTGATTGGCTTGGGTGCCAAGGAGGAGAGTCCTGGAGGACCCTTCACAACGTTGTGCTTTAGTGCTTTAGACACCTCCTTTCATCCCCACAGCACCCTTGCAATCAGTATTGCAGATCTATGAGCTCTTACCCAAAAGCCAGGTATGCTGCAGGATTCCGATTGTTTTCGGATTTTAGGAAGCTAACTCTGCATATTATACCTTTTATTATATCACACCCCCGGTGGGCAGGGAGGGGGGCACTTTGTAATTAAACAGAGAAACCCTTTTGCAGCGAAATGTAAGAATATTTACACTAAGTAGGAAAATATATAATAACTTCAGGTCACTTTAGGTCAGGTCTTGCTGCCAAGTGAGTTATGAAATGCTTCTGGTTTTCTGAGTGTGGGAGTTTGGAAACGTGGACAAGAGATTCTGGACCTGGGAAACCCTCACTTTTTGGATGAGGTAGCTGAGGTCCAGAGAGACGAAATAGCGTGCCCAAGATCACACTGTACTAAGTAAGGCAAAGAGTCCGGATTAGGATACGGCTGCTCTTTCTATGGCATAATTCCGGGCTGTCCTGTCTGCCGCTCACTGGAACGGAGTAAATGGCAGCCACTCTTGGGGTTTAGCTCCAATACTGAAGACCAAGTTTGGGAAGAGTTTTCTTTCTGGAACAGCAATACCTCCATCTACTGGACAGATGCAAGAATGACATCTGACCCACTGGGAAAAATGAAGTTTCTTGGACTGGTCTTGGATTCTAAAGAAGAGCAGCTGAATTGTCTTTCTCTTCTCTATCCATGCATATCATATTTTAGGGAAAGAAAGCTGCTTCTACATTACCCCTACATATTCCATCCTTTAAAATAAAACAACAGGGGCGCTTAAGAGGCTCAGTCGGTTAAGTGTCAGACTTTTGATTTCAGCCCAGGTCTTGATCTCAAGATCATAAGTTCAAGTTTGGCTTTGGAACTGGGTGTGGCATCTGCTTAAGAAAAAAATTCTAAAATTCTAAAACAAAATAAAACAACAGCAATAATAATGAAACCTCTTCCACCACTCGTCAGGAATTCTAGAGTGAAAGTACCAGTGTCCATTCTCAATACTTCCAGAACATCGCTTCTAAAACATGACATTCTCTTGCTTCAAACTTTTCGGTGGCTTCCATCGATTATGGAAGTGATTCCACAGGTCTTCTTGTTACCACACCTGCCATTCTAGCCATTCCCCACACCGTTCATTCATTGTCTCAATGGGGTCCTTATACTATCTGTATTTCCCATTATAACACCTGGAACTGCCAACATTTATTTGTTTGCTTGCTTCCTCTGCCAGACTTTTGGTTTCTGCACCTTTAAGGGTACCCAGAATAAGTAGAAGTTTGATCATTTTTGAGAGATGAAAAATCCGAGTGAAGTTATTACAATAGCTTAAGGTAATCAAACATTTATTAATTAAATGCGCACACAGTAATCAGACAGTAATTTTTTCCTAAGTTTCAGGATAATCACACTTTTAAAATCCTTTTCCCAAATATGAATTTTGGCAGAGGACAGAATGGGAAAAGCTTGGGAACATTGGTTTTCTTAAGGAAAGCAGATTGTCGAAGAATCAAAATATGCAGAATAATTTGCTCCTGTAAGAAATGATTCTTTCCTTGAGTCTCCAGTATCATATTTTTCTTTTCTGAGTGTCTTGAGTTTCTCAAAATAAAACCTCAAAATGAATTAGCCAAGGAAATAAGAAACTGGACTTGGAATACAGTGGAATACAGCACTTTGCAGGGTCGGGTAGGTTACAAAATAAAACAGATACAGTTACTTTTTTTCCAGGTACGTGTATTGTTTTGCAATAGCTTTATTTAGATATCATTCATGGACCGTAAATTCACCTATTTAGAATATACAATTCAATGGTTTTTAATATATTCACAAAGTTGTGCAACCGCTGCCACCATTAATTTTAGAACATTCTCCTCAGCCCCTAAAGAAACCCTGTAGTTTTTAAAAAGATTTTATCTATTTGAGAGATAGTGAGTGAGAGGGAGAAAGTGCACACGTGAGGGGCAGAGGCAGAGGGAGAGGAAGAAGCAGACTCTCCGCTGAGCAGGGAGCCCAACGCGAGACTCAATCCCAGGACTCTCAGATCATGACCTGAGGCAAAGGCAGATGTTTAACCAACTGAGTCACCTAGGCACCCCAAAACCCTGTGGTTTTAACTATCAACCCCAGCAACACCACCTCCCCAGCCTTTGGCAACCACTTATTTACTCTCTGTCTCTTAAGATTTACCCATTCTGTATAGGTCACCTAACTGAAATCATATCCTATGTGGTGTTTTATGTCTGGTTGCTTTTGCTTAGCCTAGTATATTCAGAGTTCACCGAGGCCGTAGCACGTGTCAGGACTTATTTCTTTTTATGAATATTATTCTATTGTTATAGCTATATCAACTTTGTTTATCCACTCATTAGTTAAACATTTGGGTCATTTCCATCAGCAGCTATAATGCATACTGCTGATGTAAGTACTCGTGTACAGATTTCTGTGTGGACACGTTTTCATTTCTCTCCGGTATATACCTAGGAGTAGAATTGTTGCATCCAATGTTACAGATATGTTTCTTTCCTCCCCCTACTAGATTACAAACAACCCCAGGGCAGAGTTTGAGGCATTTGTCTCCTGGCCCAGACTATGTACATAGACATTCATTAAATGTTCATTGCCTGGAATGAATAAGTGGATGATATTTGCAGTTCTAACATGGAGCATGGGGATTTGGACGACTGGACAGACAGCATGAATAAAATGAATCTTTTCAAAAAACTCAAATCATGAAAATTCTTCTTTTTTTTAATTACAGGCAATCTTGACAATGACAAGTAGAATTGCAAAATATACTTCTCAGAACCCCAGCATCCCTTCTATAAAATGAGAGAAACTGAATCTTATGGAGTTGTTGTCTTAAAATTGTTTTCCATCTGAGGAGACCTCAAATGGCTGGCACCCAACCTAACACTATATAGCTGGTTAAATTCAGTATGATCTCTCACCTACAAACCAATCCCAGCTTCGGCCTTTTGTGAAATCTTGTCTAGCTTTAACCTTGAAAAGATGGGGTTTTCATTTCACCTTCAGCTCTGTCTTTTGCTGCCCATAAAATTATTAGGCGTCTGTCTACATTCATGATATCAAAGCTGTTAGTTTAGCAAGCGGAAAGAGGTGACTGACTAAGCTAGTGACTCTTGCTCTCAGGTAAGAATCAGAAATGCCGATCTTGAAACGGGAGGTGGAGCAGAGCTGCCTGGGAGCGACCGAGCGGGCCACCGCCGCTGCCATGAACCCCAAATATGACTACCTATTTAAGCTGCTTTTGATTGGTGATTCGGGTATGGGCAAGTCATGCCTGCTTCTGCAGTTTGCTGATGACACATACACGGAGAGCTACATCAGCACCATCAGGGTGGACTTCAAGATCCGAACCATCCAGCTGGATGGCAAAACCATCAAATTCAGATCTGGGACACAGCTGGTCAGGAGCGGTTCCAGACCATCACTTCTAACTACTACCGGGGGGCTCATGCCATCATTGTGGTGTACGATGTCACCGACCAGGAATCCTAGGCCAACGTGAAGCAGTGGCTACCCGAGACTGACTGCTATGCCAGTGAGAACATCAATAAACTCCTGGTAGGCAATAAGAGCGACCTCACCACCAAGAAGGTGGTGGACAACACCATAGCCAAGGAGTTCGCAGATTCTCTGGGCATCCCCTTCCTGGAAACAAGTGCCAAGGATGCTGCCAATGTTGAGCAGGCATTCATGACCATGGCTGCTGAGATCAAGAAGCGGATGGGGCCTGGGGCAGCCTCAGGGGGTGAGCGGCCCAATCTCAAGATCAACAGCACCCCTGTGATGCCGGCTAGTGGCGGCTATTCTAGGAGGGGCACCTAGGGTGGGACAGGAGGGGGCACCTTCTCCAGGTGATGCTCCTGGAGGGGACAAGAGGTGCCCCCCTCTCCTGGGGCATTTGAGTCTGCGGCTTTGGGGTGTCCTGGGCTCCCCATCTCCCTCTGGCCCATCTGCCTGCTGCCCTGAGCCCTGGTTTTGTCAAGGTCCCCAAGGGAGGACACCCAGGACCTTTGACTGGGGTGGGGATGTGGGCTTGCTCTGCTGCTGCCTCTAAGTAACTTTAAAAGATACCCCACCACACACCTTTCTTTGAGATGAGGGCTCCTCTTTCCCTCCTTTGCCCCCCTATGTATGCTCAGTGGGTTTCTCTCATCCTTTTCCATCTCCACCCCACCTCTTCCCCAAGAGCTGGGAGCCTCCCTGGCCTCTATAGTCCCTGGCTGCAGTCAGCGTCAGGGGCCAGGAATGGGACCAGGGGATCCAGGACCCAGGATCCAGGGCCCTGGGCTGGACCTCAGGAAGGGCATGGGGGCCACAGGGGCCCAGCAGCCCACCTTTTCCTCTCCTCCCTGACTCCTCCCTGCCCCTTCCATACTCACAGCTCCAGCTGTCCAGCTGCAGTGGAGTCTGAGCACATCTAGAGCAGGTGGGCGGGCAGCCATGCTGGGCCTGTGCCTTGAGCCCAGAGGGAGCCTACTCCTGCCACCCCCTGCCATGCCAGAGCCAGGCCCATGTGTTGCCTGTCCACCGTGCCCCTCCCCAAGGCAGGCAGAGGCGGAAGGCCCACTGTGCCAGAGGCCGGGCATCAGCCTTAACCCTCACTCTGCCAGCATCTCTTCCCTTTCCCTGAGGCAGCACATCTGGCTTATTCTCTTCCTTCTGTTTGGAGCCTATGAGGGCAGGTCCTCATACCCTGTCACTATTTCTCCTCTGGGGAATGTGGGTGCAAATCCAGGGTTGGGGGCCTCTCCCTTCACCCCCTCCCACCCAGGATCCTAGCCCCATGCCCTCTGGCATAGCTTCTTCCTGCAGAAAAACAAACTTTTGGTCTCTACCTGAGAAGCCATGTCCCTTATGCTATCTCTTGTCTGTCCCACTTGTGCCCTGCCCTCCAGCTTGTATTTAAGTCCCTGCGGTGCCCCTCACTCCCAGGTTCCCCTCTGGTGTCATGTCAGGCATTTTGCAAGGAAAAGCCACTTGGGGAAAGACAAAGGACAAAAAATAAATTTCCACTGGCCCTTGGGTGAGCCAAGGGTTTTTGCAAGGGGAAAAAAAAAAAGAATTAGAAATGCCACCCTACTGGGGTACCTTGGGTGGCACAGTTGGGTTAAGCATCTGACTCTTGGTTTCGGTTGGGTCTGATCTCAGGGTCATGAGATGGAGCCCCCGCATGGGAGTCCAAGCTCAGTGCAGAATCTGCTTGAGTTTCTCCCTCCCTTTGCCCCTATGCCCCACTCTATCGTTCTCTTTTTCTCTCTCAAATAAATAAGTATTTTTTAAATGCCACTCCACCAGTTCTGCTTGGCAACATTCCCCCATCTCTGTGGTGAGTTGTGTCCACCACACTGCACACTCCATATCTGGGGAATTAGACTCTTGCCCTCATTGAGGGGCATGGTCAGTCTTTTTAGAACATAGTTTGTCTATTGTTTAGATGTCAAATAGACTCAGTCTGTCTATGTCCTTTCAGAGTGTGATTCTTGAGGTCGTTTGGGGATAAAAACCAAGTGAGGGAGTATAGTATATTACATATACTGTTATGTTAAGAAACAAAATGGGCAACTAGTTAAATACTCTAATGATGGGTTAAATTTTGCTGATTATGATTATTTCCACACAAAACCAAAATTGAAATGACAGACTCTCCAAATTTCAGAATATGAACACATTTTAATTACTTTCGAGTTTAGGTACAAAACTCAAGCTAGGAATAGACAAAAAATCACCTACGTTAGTCTCGCTTTGCTGACTGGATAACAATATGTGATTAATACATCAACTCAAAAATCTAAAAATTGCTACCCTCAGCCTATGTATTATTTTTATAAATGAAGGAGAGTTCTAGAACATTTGAAATTTTCTAACCTCATGAACTGGCTCCCCCCAAATTATTCTTATCTTGCTTACACTATTAATTTGTTTATTACTCCCCTTCTTTTAATAAACAGAGCAGAGGGGATGTCCTCATTTCCTGTTTGTGAGCAAATCCCCAATTAGCACTGTGAGAACTACTGAGTTTTATTGCAAGAGTCAACAAGACTCTAAAGGTTCCCAATTTGTGGTGGCATTTGACAATTCACAGATGTGCCACCCTCTGGGTGATTACCAACAGCTGAATCTTACAATGGCTTCTCACCCCAATGCACCCCCACCCACGGCCTCCAAGAATCACAACCAGCACACTTGCAGCCCCATCCCTGAGGGGCTGAGGACACGGTTTGTTATGTGCAACCAGACTCTCTTGGGAAAGGTAGCCGTGCCTGTGTCACCATCATAGAAAGACCTAGAACTAAGTGAGGGCTTTGAAGACCAGCCTTCCCGCTCTTTACCACACTCCTTGCACCCTGCACTGTGAGTGGAGATGTGAGCAGGGACAAGGCTGACCTAGACCAGAGTTTAAGGACAGTTTCACTGTAATCTTTTACCAGTTATTACTGTTGTTGTTTTTCCATTAGAAGAGAGGGGGAAAACAGTCAAGAGAAATATGGGTGTGTATAGTTCTTGAAATCCAGAGGTTCAGATGGAAAAAAAAAAAAATCTATCAAAAATGTCCCTAGAACAAAGCTTGGCAAAATAAATAGCTTTTAAAAAAAAGATTTTATTAATTTATTCATGAGGGACACAGAGAGAGGTAGAGACACAGGCAGAGGGAGAAGCAGGATCCTTGCAGGGAGCCAGATGTGGGACTTGATCCCAGGACCCTGGGATCCACCCTGAGCCAAAGGCAGAGGCTCAACCACTGAGCCATCCAGGCGTCCTTTTTTCTTAAAAAAAAAAAAAAAGAAGAAGGAAAAAAAAAGCTGAACGTTGTAACAGGAGAAATTTTCTCACAAGGAGAAGTTGTTCCTGAGCCAAGTTGAGGCAGAGGAAAAATTTTCCAGCATGTCAGGAACGAAGCTGACGTTCCATTAAGAACAAAAAAATATTTTTTTAAAAAATGTGCTAAAGGAAAGCATCAGCGGAAACCAGAGTCCAGACGGAGCTTGAAGCTGCCGACGGGGCGCGGCGGGGAGAGCCCACGGAAGGCCGGCGCTGGAGGGAGACGCGGGCCCGTCTCCCCGAGCTCCCAGCCCCCGTGGACATTTCCTGTTCTGCCTCTGGAAGTTCAAGCCAAAAATGACAAAACATCCTTTTCCCTCTGACCGAGTGCTTGGTTGGGAGACCATCCCCTTCCCAGGCCAGTGACCTCAGGGCCCGCCCTCGCCTTCCTTCCGCGGAACCCCTCCCTGAGCAGCGGCGTGGGCTCCGGGGAGCGAGGACGGAGCCGCTTCCCCGGGAGGGATGATGGAGCTGCCGTAGCAGGTGGGGCCAGAGGTGGAGAGAGACCACGGGGACCCTGGCCCCAGAGGTAGGAACCGGGCAGAGGGAGCTGGACGTTCTTGCGGTCGTTGGACAGTCACTGAGCACCAGGAGGCGCTTGCCCTTTAAGCCTTGGGCTGTGAGGGCTCTGCCCGTGGGTGCTGTGCTGGATGCGCGCGTGTGCTGGCTGGGTGCGTGCGTGTGCTGCCCGGTGCGTGCGTGTGCTGGCTGGGTGCGCGCGTGTGCTGCCCGGTGCGTGTGTGTGCTGCCCGGTGCGTGCGTGTGCTGGCTGGGTGGGTGCGTGTGCTGCCCGGTGCGTGTGTGTGCTGCCCGGTGCGTGCGTGTGCTGGCTGGGTGCGCGCGTGTGCTGCCCGGTGCGTGCGTGTGCTGGCTGGGGGCGCGCATGTGCTGCCCGGTGCGTGCGTGTGCTGCTTTGTGCGTGCGTGTGCTGGCTGGGTGCGCACGTGTGCTGCCCGTTGAGTGCGTGTGCTGGCCGGGTGGGCGCGTGTGCTGGGCGGGGGGGGGGGGGGGGCGTGTGCTGGCGGGGGGGGGGGGGCGCGTGTGCTGGCCGGGTGGGTGCGTGTGCTGGGCGGGTGGGCGCGTGTGCTGGTTGGGGGGGGGGCGCGTGTGCTGGCCCGGTGGGTGCGTGTGCTGGGCGGGTGGGCGCGTGTGCTGGTTGGGGGGGGGCGCGTGTGCTGGCCCGGTGGGTGCGTGTGCTGGCCGGGTAGGCGGACTCTCAGGCAAGAAGGTCAGATGTCTTCTCTCTCCCTCTCCTTCCCAATTGAGCTTGAACTCTCCGGCTCCTGGAAGCACATGTTTTGTTTGGGTTCTGGTATGGAAAATGTCGTGGGAGGACTCTGAGAGTTCCTTGATTTCTGTTTTGTGTGTGTGTGTGTGTGTGTGTGTGTGTGTGTGTGTGTATTTTGTGGTGTTGTCTGAGTCCCTGGAAGTCAAGGAGCGTTCATTGTACCTTGAACTCTGGACAGATTGACAGAGAAATGAGTGAAGTGCTGCAACCAGGACCCTATGCTCTGCTGCTCCCTTCACCCCCAAGGTGGTCACACTCTGCAGCTGTCCCTCCAGGTATGGGGATGTGGCACAGACCCCCAGGGCCCTGGAGCACCAGGGCTGTGCATTCATGGAGTTTGAGACACAGGTGACGGTGGCAGAGGTTCCCATCCACCCAGGAGGCCCTTAGCTCTGCTGGGGACGCGCTCGTCAGTCCGGGGCTGGAAGGCTAGGCTTGGTGCCATACATGCTGACATGGACGGACATCGAGAACTCCACATGGCTTCTGCACAAGGAATACTCAAAAATTTATGAAGCAGTCATAAATGAAGCACTTCTATGCCCTTCATTTGAACTCCTATGGCTTTTACATCCCTGTACCACACACAGCGCTCCTTAGCCACACACATAGTACATTGTGCTCTTCTTTAACGGGCCAGATAAATGAGAGGGTGAACTGAGCAAACTTATCAGAACCTATTAGTTGGTGATCCCAAGACAGCAGCCAACTCTTACCGAGCGCTGGCTGGGTGCCAGGCACTGTTCTAAGGGCAGTAGGTGTCATTGGCATCATCCTTATTGACAGATGAGGAAGCTGAAGCCAGAGGGACAACTAGTCCATGGCAGAAATGGGACCTGCACTGAGGTAGCCTCCGTTTTGAGTCCCAGCTGCCATGCTCTGAAACCAGGAAGAGCGGGATTTGAATCTTGGTTCCAGCATTGCCTGGCTGGGTGGCTCTAGATAAGTTATATGTCCTCATCCTCAGTTTTCTCATCTGTAAAATGGGATAGCAATAACCCCACCTCACAGAGGTATTGTGAGAGGTAAATTAGTTGTAAGAGACTATTTTATTGAAGGAAATGAACAATACAAGCAAGCTCTCCCCAGTCCCTGTAGTGTGTGGTATAAATGTAGAAGGATCTCATGCAACTGAAAGCCTCAAGGTTCTGCAGGAGCTAGCAAGAGTGCTGTACCCTCCACGAGGGACATTGGAGTTTCCTTGGCAGCCAGTGCAGGACTGCAGTTGCCAGCTCCCTGGACTCCAAACTCCCTAAGGGCAGGGCTCATGTAGTATGTATCTTTGTTTCTCTTAAAAAAAAAAAATGGTTCTCAAACTGTGGCCTGAAGACACTGTTGCTTTTCAGAAGGGACACAGGGTCTTTTTGGGAAGGAGTTCAACCAGGAGCCTATGAGTGTTCCAGGAGCCTCCTCCTCCCACTTCCAACAAAGCAGCTCTACCTTTACTGACTCGTATGTTGGGGTGCCCAGTTGGAAGAAAGTTTTGAAAATAATTTTCAACACCTGCTAACCTGGAACAAGAAATGCATCTGGGCTGAAAGTGACCGCTTATGGAGTGGAGTTGATTCACAGAAGGATTCTTAGCTTCCCTGTCTACGCTCTCACGCGGCCCTCCCACCACCTCCTACTTAGTGATCATCTCCTGCTACGGGGTGCCCAGGGGGGCTGTGGGCCATCTCAGGCAGCCCGCCCTCCTCCCGCACAGGGACTGGCAAGGGGCAGAGCAGCAGAGAGCTTAGGTTACAACCTGGCCTCTCTCTGCGTCTTTTCTGAATGTGCCCTTCTCAACTCTGCTCACAGTTGGGGACTGCATGGTCAATAATCATAATAGCTATTATTTTTTTAAATAATAAATTTATTTTTTATTGGTGTTCAATTTGCCAACATACAGAATAACACCCAGTGCTCATCCCGTCAAGTGCCCCCCTCAGTGCCCGCCACCCAGTCACCCCCACCCCCTGCCCTCCTCCCCTTCCATCACCCCTAGCTCGTTTCCCAGAGTTAGGAGTCTTTATGTTCTGTCTCCCTTTCTGATATTTCCCACACATTTCTTCTCTCTTCCCTTATATTCCCTTTCACTATTATTTATATTCCCCAAATGAATGAGGACATATACTGTTTGTCCTTCTCCGATTGACTTATTTCACTCAACATAATACCCTCCAGTTCCATCCACGTCGAAGCAAATGGTGGGTATTTGTCGTTTCTAATGGCTGAGTAATATTCCATTGTATACATAAACCACATCTCCTTTATCCATTCATCTTTCAATGGACACCGAGGCTCCTTCCACAGTTTGGCTATTGTCATAATAGCTATTATTGATCTTCTTTAATGATAACAGCTTGCTGATGGAGCCAGGCACTCTGATGGACACAAGACATGGATTAGCTCATGTAATCCCCACAAAAGCCCTATAAGGCGGTTCGGCATGTTCCGCATCGAAAATGCTGATATGGCATCGAAAGATAGAGACATGAATGCACATGCTCAAGGGCACCCAGCCAGTTAGTGCTGACCGTGGGTTTGGAGCCTCATCCTCCAAGTCTCAGCCACACTGCCTCAAATATTTTTGCAGCTCTGTTTGACAGAGGTAAGAGGGATATCATTGTGAGTGTGTTTTGTTCATATTTTTGGCAAAGGATACCCCAGAGAAAAGGCTGGGAAGAACAAAGTGACAGGGTTAGGACAGAATGTTCCATGGAAGCAAGGGTGCTTCTGTGAAAGAGTGGAGTCGGGATTTCTGTTCAAGCTGTATCCTGGTTATAAACTTCACCTCTTCTCTCAGGGGTGGTATGGTTTAGCGGGAAAGAGCAGCTATGTAGCCAGACTCCTCGGGTTCAAATCCTAGTTCTCCCACATGTTGGCTAGGTCATTCGTAGGCAAATTATTAAAGTAGAGATATCCCATGTAGAGGGATGATAATGACAGTATCTATCTCACAGAGCTATCATCATGATAAGATGACCTAGTCCACAAAAAGCATTTAGAACTGTGTCTGGCACATAGTAAACACTAAGTGAATATATTATTATGTGTAAAAGAGGTTTTTGGATTAACCTTAGACAGTGGGGCAGCCATCTGGAAATAAGTAACTGGTGTTCAAGAATATAAGATGGACACTAATAATTTCAACTGTGAGCTTGGGGGAGACGGTTGTTCCTGGACTCCAATCAGAAAGGACCAGAGTCCCCAAGAGACGTACCTTAGGTCTTAAGACCTACCAGAAAGAACTGAGATGTTTTCCCAGAGATTAAAGAGGTAGAACCGAAACAACTAGTCTTTAGGATCATCTTGTCAAATTGGACCTTTTGATTACATGAAGTACAATTATTTATCTTTGAAGTTATTGAAATTAGTTCCATCTCTGACCTATTGTTATTCAAAAAACAAATTTGCTGTTTTTTTCAGTGATTAAATACCATTGGTTGAACCCCTTGTATTTTTGGAAGGATGACTTTAAGATTTCAAGCTGAGATATGAAATTTAAGAGCTAAATATAGCAGACAAAAAAAAACAGTAAGGAGATCATGAATTACAAAAGAATTTTGTGGCTTTTTCAAAGGACAGATCTGTGAGCAGAACTTAAATCTAGATTAGATTTGCAATGATTCTGAAAGTCATACACATCAGTTTGGCAACCTTTACTGGAAGTAAAAGTAGGCAAGAAATAAATGAGTAACTGACATTTATTGAGTACTTACTAGGAGCCAGGCCTTGTGCTAAGGGCTTCATATGCATTTTCTCATTTGTTTAATCTTCAAAACTGCACATCAAGTGACTACTCCTATTATCCCCGGTTTACAAATGAGGAAGGCATGGTCTAGAGGAGGAAAGGATGTGCACAAACACACAGAGCTGGCAGGTGCTAGGGTCGGCACCGACTCAGGACTGTCTGGTTTGCCTGCAGGTGCTTCAATCTTGTAGTTTGGTTCTAGTAGATCTAATCCTTCCTGACTTAGTCCATTTCAGTCTGTTTGAAATGTGCTGTGTTTGGAAGAGGATGGAGGGGCAGTAACACCCACAGCATGAGGTTTGAGTACAGCACTCAGGCATTTTGGATAATAGGTGGCAGAAGATACAAAGGGCACCTGATGGGGGTGGGGGTGGGCACAGTGCACCTGCATGTAAGCAAGCGTGTTATCAGGCAGGGCCGAGCGTGGGTAAACCTGTGGAGGCGGTTGCCACCTTAACCTGCCCCCACGCTCTCCCAGAGGCCCTATGTCCAGGGATTCCTCCCTCCTTTTCTGCAAGGATCTCTGTCACTTTCTGATAAGAAGAGAAGGTCCCAGCTGTAGCCTCCCAGGAGCCCTACTCTGCCTCTAATCCCCTCAGTACCCTGTAACTAAAATTAATCCTTGTTCTTGTCCACCAGAACTCCCTTTGGCCAGTGCTTGAGTTTTAGCAAACCCCTCCGAAGTGATTACTAAATGAATTAATATGCAAGTTCGGCTCTAGTGGGAGACTTAGATTTCATGGTGGCAAGGAATAGGAGAAGCATTTTGGAGGAGGGAGACCTTCCCCACTGCCCCTCCCAGGCATCCCCTAACTGCATTCCATGGTTAAAATCTACCCATCACTGGAAAGCAAGCTCTTTTCTGAGGCTCTGAGGTCCTCAGTGCAAGCTTCTCTTGTCTTCTTTTTTTTAAATTCAATTAGACAACATATAGTGCATCATTAGTTTCAGATGCAGTGTTCACTAATTCATCAGTTGCACATAACACCCAGTGCTCACCACATCATGTGCCCTCCTGAATGCCCATCACCTAGGCACCCCAGCCTCCCACCCCCTCCCCTCCAGCAACCCTCAGTTTGTTTCCTAGGGTTGAGTCCTTCATGGTTTGTCTCCCTTTCTGATGACTTCCCATTCTGGTTCCTCTCTCTTTCCCTATGATCCTCTGCGATGTTTCTTATCTCTTGTGTTCTTGAAAGAGAAGCTGCTTATCTGAATTCTCAGAAAACATTTATAGCACCAACTCAACCGGGATAGCTCTAGGCGGTATGTGCAGTGGGTGAGGCTGTCCCTCAGTGCCCAGGGCCCTCTCTTTCTGTCTGTTGTCCTTTCTGGTGGCCCGCGCCCACCCACCTTCTCAGACCCTCACATGCAGACTCCTTTTCCTTCCTTATCTCCAACAGGACCTTCGGGCCCTTAACTCACTGAACAACCTTAAACCACATGCTTCCCAAGAGTGGGTTGTGTGTATGATGAGATTCAAATGGTTTTGCTGAGAACAAGTTGACCATGGAATATAGGAATCAGCAGTTTGGGGAGGGCTTTTAAGGATTTAGGGATATAGGTTCTTGTTAGACCCCTGACCCCCAAATCACACACTTAGAAAGCAGTGCTCATGGGGGGCCCGTCAGGAGTTAGGGAGGGTCCTAATTAATGATGATGGTAGGTCTGGGGGAGGAGAGGAAACCTACTGTTTATCCCAGGCCACCCAAGGTATATGTGGATGGGGGAGGAGGGGCGGGGGGCTTACACCTCCTATACTTTCAGGCCTGGAGGGCTAGTGAAGATATTCTCTTCCTTTGCCTCATCCTCCATTTTGAAAAAGAGGTTCCAAACAGAAGCAGACAGGAGTGGTAGAAAAGGCAGACATAATACAGAACAAAATGTCTCAAGGCAGCAGAGGAAGGCTTGGTATATGTTCATTGTTCAATGTGGGGCTCTCCTGGACCCTTGGAACTTTCCATGGTTTGGCTTTCTGGCTAATTATTACCATCTGTGTGGTTGCTGGCAGCCACCCCTGTGCTGGGCCTGCCAGTGGAGTTGCCGGGCCAGTCCGAGGGCTGCACCAGCCACTGACAGCTGCTGAGGACCCCTTGAGTTTTTCTTGAGGCACAAACAGATGTCCCCCAGACTGCATCCTGGCCATTGGGTAAGTGGCTTGCCTTTCTGCCTGCCTCCCCGAATCATGCAGTCGGCTGTCCAGGGGCGGATCTGGTTTTCTGGCCACACGTTTTCCTTCCCCGCACACCTGTGATATGTCCACACTGTGAGTGAACACAGCCTGCTCCTTTCCTTGGAGTGGCTCGGGAACCAACAGGCACAGCACATCCCCACACAGATACGGAGATGCGTCATGGAAAAGAGAGGCTGCTTATATTTTAGTAAGTAAACAGCTGTCAGGACTCTGGGCACACATCAGCCTCTGCCTGGTAAGGCATTCAGTCTGCTTCTAGAATCCCGAGCATCAGAGTTGAGAGGGATCTTAAAGACTTTGTAGTCCAAATCCCTCGTTTTACAGATAAGAAGACTGTCTAGGGAAGTAGGGACTTGCCCAAGGCCACAGAGCTAGGATCGACGGGGCTTTCCTTTTTTTTTTTTTTTTTTTTTTTATTGGTGTTCAATTTACTAACATACAGAATAACCCCCAGTGCCCGTCACCCATTCACTCCCACCCCCCGCCCTTCTCCCCCTCCACCACCCCTAGTTTGTTTCCCAGAGTTAGCAGTCTTTACGTTCTGTCTCCCTTTCTGATATTTCCCACACATTTCTTCCCCCTTCCCTTATATTCCCTTTCACTATTAATTATATTCCCCAAATGAATGAGAACATATAGTGTTTGTCCTTCTCCGACTGACTTACTTCACTCAGCATAATACCCTCCAGTTCCATCCACGTCGAAGCAAATGGTGGGTATTTGTGGTTTCTAATGGCTGAGGAATATTCCATTGTATACATAAACCACATCTTCTTTATCCATTCATCTTTCGATGGACACCGAGGCTCCTTCCACAGTTTGGCTATCGTGGCCATTGCTGCTATAAACATCGGGGTGCAGGTGTCCCGGCGTTTCACGGGGCTTTCTATCTCACAAAGCCAATCTGTTAATGGATGGTCGTGAGAAGGGATTGAGGTTTTATGGGTGCCAGCTACTTCCATTTGCCCTTATAAATCCACTCTCTACTCTTCTCCACTGTTCTGTGTGTCCAGGATGCTACCTGAATGGCTCCCTCGCATTTGACTTCTGGTTAGAGGCAGGCAACAGAGGCCCTGGCAGGAAATCAGAGCAAGGGGAGAGAGTGATATGAGGTGTGTATCCCACCTGCTATCTCTGCGTTGCTGTGGGCCAACTGTGTCCCCTGCCTGCAGGCACGGCTCTGTCAGACAGCCCTCTTGCTCCACAAGGCTCTGTCCCCCAAGCCTTCAGGCCTAGGGTGGTGCCCAAAGCTCCCCGACTGTTCAGCTCTGTGAAACTACACTCTTTTGAGGTCTCAAACTCTACCCGGCCTTCCTGTACAGTCCCTTTACTAAACTCTCAAACTGGGGAGTGTTAGCTGCCAGGGTCCTGACAGAGATACCTGTGAGTGGCTTTATCACAGGAAGAAAAATCTATATGAAGGGAAGGTGAAATTTAGGAAGATAATGTATAAGTTTCCTGTGGCTGCTACAACAAATGATTGCACACTTGGGAGTTTAAATTGGGGTTGCCTGGGTAGTGCAGTTGGCTAAGGATCCATCTTTTTTTTTTTTTTTAAGATTTTATTTACTTATTCATGACAGACACAGAGAGAGGGGCAGAGACACAGGCAGAGGGAGAAGCAGGTTCCATGCAGGGAGCCCAACGTGGGACTCCATCCCAGGTCTCCAGGATCACACCCCAGGCTGCAGGCAGCACTAAACCGCTGAGCCACCAGGGCTGCCCTTGCTAAGGATCCAACTCTTGGTTTCAGCTCAGGTCATGATCTCAGGGTCCTGGGATCAAGCCCTACATCGAGCTCCCTGCTTAGCAAGGAGTCTGCTTGGGATTGTTTCTCTCCCTCCCCCTTTACTCCCCCCTTGCTTGCTCTTTCTCTCTCTAAAATAAATAAATGAATATTTAAAAAAATAAAACAACCCCAAAACAGCAGAAATTTATTCTTTTAGCATTCTGGAGGCCAGAAGTCCAGAATCAGCATTACTAGGCAGAAATCAAGGTCTCAATAGGGCCACTATGCTCCAAAGAGAGAGAGAATCTGTGCCTTGCCTTTTCAGCTTCTAGTGGTGGCCACTATTCCTTAGCTTGTGGCCGCATCACTTCAGTTATCTGCCTCTGTGGTCACATTGCCTATTCCTCTTCTGTGTGTGAAATCTTTCTCTGCTTCCCTCTTATAAGGACTCTTGTGACTGCATGTAGGGCCCACCCAGATAATAGAAGAGAATATGTCCATTTCAAAATCCTTAATTACATTTGCAAATAAAATAACATTTTTCTAAATAAGGTCACATTCATAGGTTGCAGGTAGTGGGACCTGATATCTTTGGGGTCATTCATTATTCAGCTTACTACAGAGAGTGAGAGAGGCACCAATGAATCCCTTCAGAACAATTTTTTAAAAAAAATTTATTATTTTAGAATAGATTTAGGTTAATGAAAAACTCGAGGAGAAGGAACAGAGATTTCCCACATGTCTCCTGCCCCCACACATGCATAGCCTCCACCATTATCAAGAACACTCACCAGAATGGTCCGTTTTTGTCAACGATGAACCCACACTGACACATCATTATCACATAAAGTCCACTGCTTACCTTAGGGCTCATTCTATGGTGGTGTACATTCTATGCATTTGGACAAATATATAATAACTTACATCCATCATTATACTCATACGGAGTATTTTCACTGCCCTAAAAATCCTCTATGCGCTGCCTATCTATCTCTCCTCACACCCCCCTACCCTGGCAACCATTGATCTTTTTACTATCTCCACAGTTTTTGCCCTTTCCAGAATGTCCCCATAGTTGGAATCATGTTAGCATTTAGTCTTTTCAATGGCTTCTTTCACTTAGTAATATGTAGTTAAGGTTTCTCAATGTCTTTTCATAGCTCATTTCTTTTTTAGCCCTGAAAAATATTCCATTATCTGGATTACCACAATTTATTTATTAATTCACCTACTAAAGGACATCCTGGTTGTTTTCAGGTTTTGGCAATTATGAATAAAGATGCTATAAATGTATGTGTGCATTTTTGTATGGATATAAGTTTTCAGCTCCATTCGATTAATACCAAGGGATATGATTGCTAGATTGTGTGGTAAGAGTACATTTAGTTTTATGTGAAATTGCCAAGACAATTGCCAGTTGTCTTCCAAGGCGGCTGTTCCATTTTACTTTCTCACTAGCAGTGTATGAAAGTTTCTGTTGCTCCATATCCTCACCAGTATTTGGTGTTGTCAGTGTTCCAGATTTTGACCACTCTCATAAGTGTGTAGTAGTATCTCGTTGTTTTAATTTGCATTTTTCTGATAATGTATGACATGGAGCATCTTTTCAAATGCTTATTTGCCATCTGCATAGCTTCTTGATTGAAATGTCTGTTATGGTCTTTGGCTCATTTTTTAATGGTTCCTGGTTTCTTTATTGTTGAGTTTTAAAAGTTCTTCATGAATTTTATCTTATTTATTTATTTATTTATTTTTTATTTTATTTATTTATTCATGAGAGATACAGAGAGAGGCAGAGACATAGGCAGAGGGAGAAACAGGCTCCCTGCAGAGAGCCTGATGCCGAGACTCAATCCCAGAACCCCTGGGATCCCTACCTGAGCCAAAAGCAGATGCTCAACTGCGCCACCCAGGGGCCCTTCTTCATAAATTTTAGATAACAATCCTTTATCAGATGTGTCATTTGTAGGGCACCTGGCTGGCTCACTCAGAAGAGCATGTGACTTTCAAATCCTTCGGGGTTGTGAGTTAAAGCCTCATGTTGGGTGTAGACATCACTAAAAAATAAGTAAACTTTAAAAAAAAGGTATGTCCTTTGCATATATTTTATCCCAGTCTATGGCCTATCTTCTCATTCTCTAGACAATGTCTTTCCCAGAACAGAAAAAATTTAATTTTAATGAATCCAAATTATTAATAATTTCTTTCATGCATTGTATCTTCAGTGTTGTATCAAAAAGTCGTCTCCACACCCAATGTCATCTAGATTTTCTCCTATATTATTTTTAGATGTTTTATAATTTTGCATTTTATTTTATTTTGAAAGATTTCTTTATTTATTTGAGGCAGAAAGAGAGAGAGAGAGAGAGAGAGAGAGAGAGAGAACAAGCAGTGAGAGGGGCAGAGGGACAAGCAGACTCCCCGCTGAGCAGGGAGCCTGACTTGGGGCTGATCCCAGGACCCTGAGATCATGACCTTAGCTGAAGGCAGATGCTTAACCAACTCAACCACCCAAGTGCCCCATTTTGCAATTTACATTTAGGTCTGTGATCCATTTTGAGGCAGTTTTGTGTAGGGTATAAGGTCCATTTGTTCCAGCACATTTGTTGAAAAGACTGTATTTGCTCTATTGTCTTGCCTTTGCTCCTTTGACTGTATGTATGGGTCTATTTGTATGTGGCTCTATTTCTGTGTTCTCTGTTATGTTCTATTGATTTATTTGTCTATTCTTTCACCAATACCACACTGTCTTGAGTACTGTAGCTTTATAATAAGCCTTGAAATCAGGTAGTATCTGTCCTACCACTTTGTTCCTCTCCTTCAAAATCATGTTGGCCATTGTGGGCCTTGTGCCTCTCCATATAAACTTTATTTTTTTTTAATTTTCTTTATTTATTCATGAGAGACACACACAGAGAGAGAGAGAGAGAGAGAGGAGCAGAGACACAGGTGGAGGGAGAAGTAGGCTCCATGTAGGGAGCCCGATGTGGGACTTGATCCCGGGTCTCCAGGATCACAACCTGAGCCAAATGCAGAAGCTCAACCACTGAGCCACCCAGGCGCCCTCCATATAAACTTTAAAATCAATTTGTGGATATCCAAATGATTGCCATGGTGATTCTGCTTATGAATCTCTGCTCTGGTAAGCAATGGCTTTCTGCACTCACTTGTCCGTCTAATCTTGGGTGCAGTGGTTTGTCCTGTATCCTTCCCTCTCTTACAGATCCAAGAAGAGTTGTTGACTTTTCAGTCTGTTCAGATTTTTATTTGCTGTTAGGACAGAGTAGTAACTTCCAAGCCCTTTACATGCAGGACCAGAAAATTCCAGAACAATTTTAGTGGCATGCATTTATTGATACCTCTATGTTTGACTAAAGCATTCTTCCATCATTGGGAGACACATATTGCTGAAGATGCCTTTCAGTCCCTAGATTCTAATTCCCTTATTTTTGGGCCTGGCTGCTGGATCTCACTGTGACCTTCCCATTCTAAAGTTGGTTGTGTAGTCACCAAGCAAAATGTTGTGGGAAACAAAATGGTGGCAGATGTGATGGGGACACGCAAGTTGTGGAAAGGCTTAGCCTGGGGACATTTAGTATGTGGAAGTCATTTGACTCAAGGAGTTCAAATCCAAGCACAAAACTGAAAGAAATTACTTAGCTCCATCACCTTCTTTCCAGATGAGGAAAATGAGACCCAGAGAGGGAAATTTCCCTACCCACAGCTGGTGAATGACAGATTCAGGACTAAAATAGAGGTTATAGGACTTAGTCTAAGGACTTTTCCATTATGCCATCTTCTCACCTTCTTCTCACACCTTCTCACTAACTGCCTTCCTTCTGGGCAATCTTCGGGTTTTCTTTGTGGGATTTCTACCCTGAGTATTCCATTTGCTAGAAGTTGGTAGGCAGCAGGAATGCACTAGATATTGTCTGTTATGACACAAAATAAGAAAACAATGATGAGAATTGAGGCTTAGATAACTGCCACTCAGAGTCCACAACAGGATGAAGAGCTGGTATCAATATAAACCAACACACAGCTTCCTTCATTGAGAAGGTCTTGCTCTGAAAGACAAACCAGCAGAGCTAAACAGTGTCCTTCATGATGTGGTTGATTTACATTCTGCTACAAGCTCCTTATCTCATCACAGACCAGTGTGATGATCATCACTGGCTAGAGGACAACAGTAAAAGCATGGCTTCAATGTTGCTTAAGCAAACCGATCCCCCAAATAGGTCATGTTGATAGATAAAGACATCAGAGAAGGTAATGGTTCCTCGGTCCAGAATGCATTTAGTCAGTGGAGTCCAGATTTGGGGCCATTTCTAAGGGGGATAATGACATTCCAGAAATTATCCAACAATGACTGACTTATGGAGCATAAATTTTGTGCAGATAAAAGAGAAGCTGTTTTAAAAGTGCTTACTTACCACAGTTCACAGTATATGAAAAAGCACTAAATAAGTTAATAAACAATTTTATTGCTATTGTATTATCATCCAGTACCAGTTGCCTATGTCAAGTGAGACACATGTGAAGAATCTAGAGGTTTCCAGCTTGAACTAAAGAAAACTTAGAGGAATGCAAATCCATATGTTCGAAGAACTATCATGTAGAAGAAAGTAGATCAATTTTTTAATTTGTTCATTCAACTAATAAATCTTTTTGAGTGCTCACTGTATTCCTAGACTCTTCTAGGTTCTTACGAAGATTGCTGTGGGCAAGAATGAGGTTCTGGCTCTCATGGGAGGGGCTGGTTATGAGGCAATACGTAAAATAAAAATAATTTCAACATAAACCAAGACAAGGTAAGATGATGGGCGTGGAGATGCTTCTTCAGACTGAGTAGTTAGAAGCACCGTCACAGAGGTGATGATGCTTGAGGTGAGTCCTGAATGACAATAAAGGCAGCCACATGAAGATCTAGGGTAGGAGGGATCTAGGCAGAAGATCTTCAAACATCACTAAAGGTGGTAAAGATTCTTGGCAGGCAGATGTTAGCTAAACATAAGGAAGTTAATTTTAACAATATAAGGGAGTGTTTTTAAAAACAAGCCTTTTATTTTACAATAGTTGTAGATTTACAGAAAAATTATGAAGATAGTATAGAGTGTTCCAATATAACCCACATCCAGAATTCTCCGTAATTAACATTAACATTTGTGTGCTACCTATGTCACAATTAATGAACCAGTATTGATTCATTATTATTAACTGAAGTCCATACTTTATTTAATTTCTTTAGTTTTTACCTAATGTCCACTTTCTGTTCCAAGATCCCATTGAGAGTGCCATATTGCATTTAGTAGTTATAACTCCTCTGGTTACTTTCAGTTTGACAGTTTCTCAGACTTCTCTTGTTTTTGACAACCCAGGAAGTTTTGAGGACTGTTGATCCCATATTTTGTAAAATGTCTCTATTGGAATTTGTGTTATGTTGTTCTCATGATTACACTGTGGTTATGGGTTTTTAGAAGGACGATCACAGAAGTAAAGTACTGTTTCCTTGCATCATATCAAGGATGCATACTGTCAACATGACTTATCACTATTGGTGTCTACCTTGATCACATGGCTGAGGCAGTGTTTGTCAGATTTCTTCACTGCAATTCTTGTTTTCCTCTGTCCATATGGTACTCTTTGGAAGGAAGTCACTATGTGCTGCCCATGCTTAAAGAATAGAGAGTTAAGAATTGCCTCATTGGGATTGGACTGTCTATATAAGTTAGTTGGAATTTTTCTTCATGAAACATTTGTCTTTTCATTTATTTATTTGTTAAATTGTTTACTTATATTGTAGAAACTTATGCATAATGATTTCATACTTCAGGTTATAACCCAACTCTAATTTAATAATTTCATTTCCCAATTTATTTCAGCTTTGACGATCAGAAACTTTCAGTTGGTGTCTATGTCTCCATGTTATACTTCTATCAACATGGGTTTTGGTGTTGTGTTTGTTTCTTTCTTGAACACCTCTTAATTTCTGGCAGTATAAGATGCTCCATCATCTATACATTTCTTGCCCCAGTCCTAGAATTACCCATTTCTCCAAGTAGCCCTGGTTCCTTTTATTGGAGAAAGGAATTGAAAACCAAGCTCTGGGTGATATATATATATATATATATATATATATATATATATATATATATAAATTTGTTGCTACTGAGGTGCTGTTGCTTTCACGCCCCCTCAGCTAATAGAGCAAGATACATGTGTGTATACTCAGCTATGTATATACACATACTTATAAATATTTCTATATGTAACCATCTGAATCTATATGGAACAAAATGTGGATTCATACTTATGTCTCTGGCTCTAATCTATAACCACATGGCTCCTTCTAGACCTCCCTTTGCTTACTAGTAACTTCCTACTTCAGTCGAGAAACCTGGCTCCCACCACCTTCCATCCATTTATCATTGTTCAATTGCAATATACATGGATAGTGGTATTAGACTTTATGAATATGTGCTCCCAAGGGAAACAACTTTATCAGCTGGAATACAGTGCTTAATGTGTAGTTTCTTTGACCTTTAGTCTTACAGACTCCACTTGTTTCCAAAGTTACGTAGGTCAGCACCCTTTTCCCCTCAATACTGCAAGTAAAGGTGTTTTGAAGATTTGTAATACAGTTAGATTATTTTGTCCATCTGCATCCCAACCTGGGATCTCTTGACCTCCTAAGTGATTTTTCCTTAATGTTTACATTAAGGTTCACTTTTTGTGCTGTAAAATTATATGGGTTTTGACAAATGTGTAGTGTCATGTTTCCACCATTATAGTATCATAAAGAATAGTTTATGCCCTGGGCACCTGGCTGGCTCAGTCAGAAGAGCATATGACTCTTAGTCTTGGGGTCATGAGTTCAAGCCCAATGTTGTGGGTTGAGTTTACTGAATTAAAAAAAAAATTAAAAACAAAAGTTCATGCCCTAAAAAAAAAAAATCCCCCGTGCTTCATGTATTAAGGCTTATTGAGGAGTAACATTTGGACAGAAGAGAAAGCAAGGTGGGGCAAGAGAACCCTCAGACTGCAGTTCTAAGTCTCTGCCAGGCCAGTGAGGAGCTCCAAAGCAAACATTGTTCTCTAAGAGGAGTGCCATGCTGGGCAGGAGTGGTCAGGCCTTGGTTCCGCAACTTTGCTCAGACATTGGCTGGGAACTCTCAGCTTTTGAGCTGAGGTGGAGCTGAAGGCACCAACAGCTGGAGGTTATCAGCTAACCACATTCCTTGAAGCTGGGTTGCTAAGTCCTTTCTTGGAAAGAGATCTGAGGGCTGCAGTTCTTTGTCTGCCAAAAGTATCTTCGAAAATTGCAATAGAGGTTGGCTGACTGTTGGTCATGATTCTCAAGCAGAGGATTCCTGAATCTGGTGAGATTTGGAATCAGATAATCCCATTGCCCCCTTTCAGCTCTTGGGCCTTATGACTGTCTCTCAGCATGCTTTGATCCAGGCAATCCAGGTATGTTTCCCGCATTCATTTCAACCTGCTCAATCCTCTGTTTCCCTTCTTGCACTGACCGTCTTATGCCCTGCTGTGTCCTAGAGGTAGGATCAGTCCCTTCCTCCCAGGGTCTATTCATGGAGGGACTGAAGAGCCAGATGATGGAGTCTATAGCTTCCACCTGTGCTGTCCACACCTTTTGGATCTCAGATGCTCAAGAAAATGGTTAACTATAACCATTGTTATACTAATACATTGATACTAATCAATAGCAATGTGGATGACTGAGTTGAACGCAGATCAAACACTTGAGAGCACAGGCAAGAAGGTCGAAAAAATTCAAAGTTAAGACTACCCAAAGCAAATCCTGACCTGATACCACCCCTCCATGGAGCACGGGGAAAAGGTAAACAACAGCACTCCCTGCTGATCAATGCCTATACTACATCTGGCAAGGTGTCATATTTTTATTTTCTTCCATCCCAACTCCCGTGGGTAGCCCTGGAGTTTCACTGGCAGGTACCCATAGTTCCAGTGCAATTCTAGCCTTTTTTTGTAGGAAGGTGTAACGCTTTCAAACTTCTTGAGGAAAGAGTGGCTCTGATGTTTTGTTCTACCTGCACTCAATCTTTGTGTTTAACCTGCTTATGGTTCAAAGCCTGTTTTATTCTTGTAACTTGGCAGCTCTGGCTGGCTCACAAATGTCCTAAGATAAATAATTAAGGTCCCGACATGCCCTCTAAGGACAGTCAACTTCTAAGCCAAAAAACGTTTTATATTTACTTTTTGCTCTTTAGAGATTTCCCTGGAATGTTTACTTCTGCTTTGCAGCATTTTTAAACTCCATACGTCCTGTTGGTTTGCCTAGCCAGAACACAATAGCATTGTTGTTGTTGCTTTTAAAATATTTAAGCTGCTATTTTGTTTTTTTTTGTTTTGTTTTTTTGTTTTTTTAAGCTGCTATTTTGATACAATGGACCATCATACTGATTTTTAATTCCAAATTTAATGCTCACAAGTTGCCAACCATCTGTTTTTTTCTATCCACTTTTTCATTTCTTGGTGCAATGACTAAAGTTGGAACCTGCTGGTTCAGAGAGTAGAAATACAGTATATTTTCCCTACTCTCCAACCCTCAGCACCAGACAGTGGGGTTGAAATCCATGTTTAAATACCTAGAGGTCGGGGCGCCTGGCAGGCTCGGTCGGTAGAGCAAGTGATTCTTGATCTCGGGGTTTTGATTTGGAGCTCCATGTTAGGTATAGGATTACTTAAAAATAAATACCCAAAGGTTGCTCCAGGTCACTACTCCCGAGTTAGATGAGACACAAAAAAGTGCCAAGAGTTAATGTTCCAAGAAGACACTTGAGGTTACTGATTCCAGGATGTTTTTTTTTTTTTTTTAAGATTTTATTTATTTATTCATGAGAGACACAGAGAGAGAGGCAGAGAGAGGGAGAAGCAGGCTCCATGCAGGGAGCCCGACGTGGGACCCGATCCCGGGTCTCCAGGATCAGGCCCCAGGCCAAAGGCGAGCCACCGGGCTGCCCAAGGATGTTTGAATTATAGGTAGGTTCTGTCTCTGAAGACAATGCCAGGGCACACACAAAAAAATCCTGCTTTAAAAACAAAATCAATAGAAAGTACACAAAGGATATAGTCCCTGAGCCATTATGTAAGAATAGAAATGATAAGTAAATGAAATAAAAAAGCAAAAGAAGTTTTTTTTTTTTTTAAGTGCTTTCATTGCTCTCCTGGAGAATACAGATTGAAATTGTCAACTTGGCAGCTGTTCCCACAGGAAGAGGGCAGCATCACAGGTCTGAAACACAAGCTTTCTTCTGGAAACTGCCCACTTATTATGGATGACGGTTGTATCACCTTGAATAGAGGGAACAAAGACTGTGTGTGTGTGTCTGTGTGTGTGCGTGCGTGTGTTTGTGTGCCATAATTCAGCTTTGCTAGCACAAAGTGTAAGAGAACAGTCCTACACGGAGTGGTGGAATCGTGGAGGAATTTCTGAGAATTAGCCTTAGGCAAAAGGCTTTTGGCTGGAAACTTGCACTGAAAACCTACCTTATAAGTAAGCATGCGACTTTCACCTGACTTAATTTTCTACAGTCCCAAGGGCTCCAGCCAGAGCAAAGGTCTTGGTCTGGGTTGCTGGCATGTTCACTCTTCAGAGTAAACTGAGAATAAATTCCAAGACAAATCACCAAAGGTAATTTCTTTCTTTGACATGGTATATAATTGGGGTGGTTTTTAATGGAAAATTTTCATATTTTCTCATCAAAGTAATAGATACGTAATCTTTGTATTTGGATTAAGTAGGGATGAAGGAAATGAGAAGGGAGGAAAGAACAAAGAATTGGGTGGGGTGGAGAAATCTGAGTCCCGGTTGCAGCCTTGGCATATCTCTGGAACCTTGGGGAAGTCTCAAGCGTTTCAGGCCTTGGCTCAGTTACATTAATAAAAGAAGCTGGGGGCACCTGGGTGGCTCAGTTGGTTAAGCGTCTGCCTTGTCTCAGGTCATGATCCCGGGGTCCTGGGATCAAGCCCCACACCAGGCTCCCTGCTTAGTGGAGACTCTGCTTCTCCCTCTTCTTCTGCTTGTGCTCATTCTTTGTCAAATAAATAAAATCATAAAAAAATAAATAAATAAAAGAAGCTTGAATTGGATGATCTTTAAGGTCCTTTCCAGCTCAGTCCTAGGAATCAGACTCTTAGTTTTGACTTTTTTTTTGTTGTTGTTGTTGTTATGGTTAGGCAGTGCCACAACAATGATGTGAGGTGGAATGAGGGTCAGAAGGGTCATTGTGAGGCTGATAGCAGGTCTCAGGCCACTCTCTCTACCTTCTGCAACATTTTTGCAAAGATGATTTCAGAGTAAGATAGACATCAGGGTAGGTGTCTGTATGTACTTGTTGAATGAATGAGTGAATGAATGAGTGCATAAATGAATGAATCATTCAGGGCAGGACAGAGGGAGAAGAGAATGGAAATATCCAGCTAGAGGAAGTTTATTTGGGATAGAGTATAGATTTGTGTCTATGGCAGTGATGGCTGGGGGTAGGTTTTATGGACGCATTCAGCAGGAGCTGCCCTTCAGCCCTGGGAAGTACTAGGGTTAGAGGTGAATTTTTACACAGTCTTTTTTTTTTTTTTTTTTAAGATTTTATTTATGGGGCACCTGGGTGGCTCAGTGACTGAGTGTCTGCCTTTGGTTCAGGGTGTGATACCGGGGTCCTGGGATCGAGTCCCACATCGGGCTCCCCACAGAGGGCCTGCTTCTCCCTCTGCCTATGTCTCTCTCTCTGTGTGTCTCTCATGAATAAATACATAAAAATCTTAAAAGTCTATATTTTATTTATTTGAGAGAGAGAGAGATTGGGGGAGGAGCAGAGGGAGAGGGACAAGCAGACTCTGCAGAGTACAGACCCCACTGCCTGGCTCGATCTCACGACCCTGAGATCAGGACCTGAGCCACCTGAACCAAAACCCAAAGTTGGCAGATGCTTAACTGACTGAGCCACCCAGGTGCCCCTAATTTACACATACTCTTTATCTAAGGAATAGATAGAATGATTGCTGACAGGGCCACTCAGTAATACAGTCCTTCCAGTACAGATGGCTCAAGTACAACGTAATAGGACTTTCGTTCTCTACAATCTGATGAGCAGAATATTCATTAGGATTTGCTTTGGCTGAGGTTTACAGAAATCTAAAATAATAGTGGTTTATTTTTTCTCTCACATAAAAAGTCTGTGGCACAGACTTGGGGGCTCTGTGGTGTCACAGATTCAGGCTCCTTCCACCTCAGGAAGAAATATGGCCACGTGAATTGAGCCATCCTATCCACATTCCAGCCAGCAGGGAAAAGAAAGGGCCAGAAAGGGCTCACCTCCTGCCTTAGTCTATTTGGACTGCTATAACAAAATACAACAGGCTGTGTAGCATATAAATGTATTTCTCACAGTTTTGGAAGCTGAAAGTCCAAGATCAGGTTGTACTCTGGTGAGGGCCCTCTTCTGAATTCATGGCAGATGCTTTCGAGCTGTTGTCCTCAAATAGTGGAAGGGGCAAGGAATCTCTCTGGAGTCTCTTTTACAAGGGCACTAATCTCATTCATGAGTGCTCCACCCTCATGATTTAAGCACTCCCCAAAGTTTCCATCTCTTAATACCATCACTCTTGGGGGCTATTCAACATATGAATTTAAGGGAGACACAAATATTCAGACAATAGTACCTTCCCACCCCACCCCTAATAATGACACTTCATGTAAGTTGAACTTGGCACTTTTCTTTTTATCCCATTGACCAACACTTAGTTACATTGCCATACCCATGTGCAATGGAGACCAGGAAACACAGCTGTTATTCATAATAGCTAAAAGTCAAGGTTGTTTTTTATTTGTTTGACTAAGAGAGAAAAGAAAAAGTTATTAGGGAATATTAATTTTTGTCACCTTAAGATATTATAGACTTACTGCAATTATGCTTCCATTATTCAACTCCTTTGGGTGCTTATCCCTTAAAATTGTCTTCAGGACACATAGCAAATTATTTTCAGTATTCTAAATGAATCTTCATCTTGTGGAGGTGGATTTGATTTTTGAAACTGGGCCCACTCAGGACAACTATGATGAGCAAGATGGGTGATAAAGCTGAGCATTGGGATCCCTGGGTGGCGCAGCGGTTTGGCGCCTGCCTTTGGCCCAGGGCGCGATCCTGGAGACCCGGGATCGAATCCCACGTCGGGCTCCCGGTGCATGGAGCCTGCTTCTCCCTCTGCCTGTGTCTCTACCTCATTCTCTCTCTCTCTCTGTGACTATCACAAATAAATAAAAAATTAAAAAAAAAAAAAGCTGAGCATTATCATCTCATAAGAACAACATATGGGCTTCTACCCCTGAATATTATGGACCATTCTGGTTATTATGACCATCCTTGCAGAAAATAACTCTAAGACTTGAACACGATATATAAATTGACTACCTGAGGGTACTGAAGAGGAAACAGAAGTAAATAGATTCTGGTGTGGCATGTGAGCTTGGAGAGGAGGGGATGAGGAGTCATACAAGTAAGGCCTCCACCACCACAACTTTTAGCTTGAAGCTAATTGTAGCTCACAAAGTGGCTTGTGTAATAGAGGGGCAACATTAAACACTCTACAGTCTTGCTGTCCTAGGGAATAAAAAGGTCAGAGCAACACGAATGCTGAAAAAGTGGGAGAACCCAGCAAGGAAACTGTTAAAAAGGAGACACCCCACCCCGCCGACCAAATTTCTAATCAATTGCTGAACCACATACATGCAGAACACACTCAAAGCAGTTGAGCTAGACAAAAAGATCTACACTCAGGCTGGAGCTGCCACCCAAGAAACAGTTCGCAGTTCAAGCCCAGCAAGAAAATCATTTGTTCAAACAAAGGAAAAAGCAACTCTCATCAGAGAGAAAAATAATGGAATCTGAAATCTCTGCAACTTAGCCTTCATAAGGTCCAAGCTGCAGTCCAAAGTTACCTAACAGGTAAAGAACCATGAAGCTGAAACACATCCTTCAAAGTCAATCAGATCTAACCCGAAGATGAATAAGATGTGGGAATCTTAAAACACAGGATTCTTAAGTGTTTTTATAGTTTTAAAAGACTTTACAGCTAAAGTAAATGAAGCAAATGAAGCAAAGAAAATTAAGGAAAAAACGCTTGTTTTCAAAGAATCAGAATCTCAGCAGAGAAATGGAAAGTTTCAGTGGAGAAATTAAAACCATAAAAAAGAACCAAAAGGAAATCCCTTTTAATGTGTTGCTTTCTTTCTGCATTCCAGGTTTATAACATTTTGACTAAGGTGTGCCTTAGAGTAGACTTTTATTTTACTTTTATTTTGTGTTTATTTTACTTGGTGTTTTTCCAGCATCTTGTGTCTGCAGATTTCTGACTTTTATTACATTTGGGAAGCATTTGGTTGTCATTTCTTCAAATATTTTTTCCACTCCATTTTCTTCTCTCCTTCTGCAATTCCAATCAGATGTATGTTTACTGTTTGATATCATCTAACAAGTCCCTAAGATTTTGTTCATTTAATTTTTTAAAAGATTTTATTTATTTCTATGAGAGAGAGCACAACACACATGAGAGAGAGAGAGAGAGAGAGAGAGAGAGAGAGCATGCGCAAGTGAGAGCATGGGGCAGGGGAAAGGGTTAGAGGGAGAGGGAGAAGCAGAGCAGGGAGCCCAATGTGGGCAGATTTCAGGACCCTGGGATCATGACCTGCGCCCAACACAGATGCTTAACCAATTGAGCCACTCAGGCACCCCTGTTCATTTTATTTTTGATATTTTTTCCTGTTACTCATCTTGAGTAATTTTGGTTGATCTATCTTAAAGTTTACTTATTCTTTCATTTAACATATCCATTTGGTTGTTAAGTCCATCTGCTCAATTCTTTTAAGAATTGTACTTTTCATTTCTAGAATTTGCATGAAGAAGTACATTATTAACTTTAATGGGCTATGAAAAGTTAAGGATGTATTTTGTAATTTATAGGTCAACCATTAATATAAAAATGCAGACACCGTAGCTAAAGAACCATCAATAAAACTAAAATGGAATATTTATAAAATATTAAAGTAATACCAAAAAAAGGCAGGAAATGGGAAATGAAGAAGCCGAAGAGAAAAGTTGGCAACAAAAATATAAAATGATAGAACCCAATTAACCATATTAATAATTACATCAAATGTTAATAGCCTAAACACTCATCAAAAGACTAAAATTGGTGATTATTCTTAAGTGGATCAAAAAAGCCAAATGTAACACCTCACTGGAAAAGATATATAGATGGCAAATAAACATGAAAGATGTGCCACATCATATGTAATTAGGAGTCTACAAATTAAAACAACAGATACCACTGGATGCCTATTAGAATGGCAAAAATTCAGGACACTGGTGACACTAGATACTGGTGAGGATGTGGATCAACAGGAACTCTCATCCATTGCTTGTAGGAATGCAAAATGGTACAGTTCCTTTGGAAGAAAGTTTGGTGGTTTCTTACAAATAAACACTCTTACCATCCAGCAATTACATTTCTTGACGTTTACCCAAATTAGTTGAAAACTTTTGTATAAACAAAAATTTTCACATAATGTTTAGAGCTGCTTTATTCATAATTGCCAAAAACTCCCAAGGTAACCAAGAGGTCCTTTAGTAGGTGAATGGATAAATAAACTGTGGTACATCCACACAAGGAATGTTATTCAGGGCTGAAAAGAAATGAGTTATCAAGCCACCAAAAAGACACAGAGGAACCTTAAATGCATATGAGACAAGCCACTCTGAAAAGCTATATACTGTTTGATTCTATTATAACATTCTGAAAAAGGCAAAACTATAAAAACAGTAAAAATATCTGGTTGCCAGGGAATGGGGTAGGGGAAAGGATGAATGAGCAGAACACAGCAGGTTTTTAGAAAAGTGAAACTATTCTGTATACTACAATGGGGGATACATGTTATTGTATGTTTGTTAAAACTCGTACCAAGTGTAAATCCAAATGTAAACTATGGACTTTGGGTAACAATGATGTCAGTGTTGGTTGAAACATATGTACCACTCTGGTGTGGGATGTTGATATTGGGGAGGGTATGTGTGTTTAGGGGGAGGGAACTCTCTATACTTTCTGCTCAATTTAACTGTGGACCTAGGACTGCTCTAAAAAATAGTCTATTTAAAAAACAAATACTTGAAATATAAAGTCAGAGACAGCTCAAAAATAGATGGATAGAAAAATGATATATCATGTAAACAGTAAGCATAGGAAGGCTTAAGTGGCTATATTAGTATCATACAAAATAGATTTTGAAACAAAGTGTATTACCAATGATAAAGGGCACTTCAGAATAATAAAAGTTTTAGTCAAGGTGACATAAAAATCACAAATTTGTCCATGCTCAATAATAGCTTCAAAATACATGAAGTGGGCTCCCTGGGTGGCTCAGCGGTTTGGTGCCTGCCTTTGGCCCAGGGCATGATCCTGGAGTCCTGGGATCGAGTCCCATATCCGGCTCCCTGCATGGAGCCTGCATCTCCCTCTGCCTATGTTTCTGGCCACCCCCCACCTCTCTCTGTGTCTCTCATGAATAAATAAATAAAATCTTTAAAAAAAATACATGAAGTAAAATTGACAGAATCAAAGGAAGAAATATGTAATCATAACTGGAGATTATAATGTCTCTCAGAAATTGATAGAGTTGGGACCCCTGGGTGGCTCATTGGTTGAGTGTCTGCCTTTGGCTCAGGTCATGATCCTGGGGTCCTGGGATTGAGTCCTGGATCAGGCTCCCTGCGAGGAGACTGTTTCTCCCTCTGCGTAGGTCTCTGCCTTTCTCTGTGTGTCTCTCATGAATAAATAAGATTTTTTTTTAAAAAAGAAAGAAATTGATAGAGTAAACAAACAAAAATCAGCAAAGATAGAAAATGTTAATAATATACTATCAACCACTTTGACCTAAGTGATATTTATAGAACACTTCACCCAACAACAGCAAAATGCACATTCTTTTCAAGTGTACATGATACGTTTATCAGGATAGACCATATTCTGGACCATAAACAAATCTCAGTAAATTCAAGTTTATTTTCTAACCACAATTAAATTAAATTGGAAACTAAGAACAGTGAGATAACTAGGAAAATCATAAATATTTGGAAACTAAACACTGAGTGAATGGGCATGTTTACCTTGAAGAAGAAATCACACGAGATTAGAAAATATTTTGTACTGAATGATAATAAAAATACAACATATCAAAATTCATGGGATATGCTAAGTAGAACCTAGAGGGAAATAAATTATAACTTTGAATTCCTATAAGATAAAAGAAGAGGGGATCCCTGGGTGGCTCAGCAGTTTAGTGCCTGCCTTTGGCCCAGGGCCGGATCCTGGAGTCCTGGGATTGAGTCAGGCTCCCGGCATGGAGCCTGCGTCTCCCTCCTCCTGTGTCTCTGCCTCTCTCTCTCTCTCTATCATAAATGAATAAATAAATCTTTTTAAAAATGAGAATAGGAAAAAAGGGAAAATCAGTAAAACCAAAAGTTGGTCATTTGAAAATACAAATAAAATTCATAAATCTCAATCCCAACTGACCAAGAAAAAAAATATATTGTCATATCAGTAATGAAAGAGAGGACTCCATTATAGATCTTTCAGACATGAAAAGAAGAACACTCCATTATTATTTTAAAATTTTTTTAGATTTATTTATTTATTTGTTGGGGGAGGGACAAAGGGAAAGAATCTTCATGCAGACTCCTCACTGAGCACAGAGTCTGACTCAGGGCTTGATCTTACTACCAATAAGATTATGATCCAAGCAGAAACTCAGAGTCAGATGCCCAAACAACTGAGGTGCCATCCAGTGCCCCAAACACTCATTATTAGTATGAGCATCTTTATGCATTAAATGTGACCATTTAGGTGAAATGGACACATTTTGGGAAAGATGTAAATTACAAAGCTGACTCAAGAAGGAACAGGAATTCTCAACAGCCCTATGACAAAGAAATGAAATTTGGAATTTTAAAACATTCTGATAAAGAAAACTTCTGGTTCAGATGGCTTCACTGGTGAATTTTATCAAGCATTTAAAGAAAAAATAATACCAATCTTACAAAAAATCTTCCAGAAAATAAAGGAGGAAGAAACACTTCCTAACTCAATTTATGATGTCATATTATCCTGATTCCAAAGCCAGGTGAAAACATCTTAAGAAAGAAAACTACAGATCAATATCCCTCATGAATATAGATGCAAAAATCCTCAAACAACATATTATCATCAAACCAAACCTAGAAGCATATAAAAAGATTATACACCGTAATCAAGGGGCAATGCAAGTTTGGCTTGACATCTGAAAATCAATGTAATTCAATAAATTAATAGAATATAGGAGGAAAAAATATCATTTTAAGAAGTACAGAAATAGCATTTTTTGAAATTCAAAACTGTTATCATTAAAAATAACTCAACAAATTGTGAATAAAAGCAAACTTCTCAACTTGATTAAGGCTATCTACAAAAGCTGACAGCTAATGTCATGCTACAATGTGAATGATTCAATGCTTTCTACCTAAGATCAGGATAAAGGCTAAGATATTAGCTCTAACCACTTTATTTAATATTGTATGGACCTGCCTAGCTAGTGCTAGGCACTGGTATACAGAGTATAGAGTATAAAGGAAGAAGTAAAACCATCTTTATTTTTAAGTGACATACAAAAAACCCTAAGGAATCCCAAAAAACTATTAGAAGTAATAATGAACTTAGCTAGGTTGCAGAATATAACATACAATAATCAATTTCATTTCACCATCTAAAACAGCATAAAAACATATAGGGATAGGTTTAGCAAAAGATGTGCAAGACCTATAGGCTGAAAAGCTACAAGACATTATGGGAAATTCAGGAAGGTCTCCATAAATAGAGCTATACCATGTTCATGGATTAGAGGTTTCAATGTTGTTAAATGAGCAATCCTCCTTAAATTAGTCAATAGATTTGGTGTAATCCCTGGGGAAATCCAGAGAAGGTTTTTTTTTTTTTTTTTTAAGAAATTTACAAATTTACTTTAAACTTTATATGGGAAGACAACCTAGGATATTTAAAACTATTTTGAAAAAGGAGAACAATGTTGGAGCACTTACACTGTCTAATTTCAAGAAAAACATGTGGCTCTTGCAGTAACGGTATGTGGCCCTTACTAACAATCTGTAGTAAACTGAATTTTATTCTTTTGGCTTATAAATTAACATTTCAATAATTTCCAAAAAAGGAAAGGTGGCACAGCTCTGATATAAGCATGTAATTTCCCAAGATGGCTACTATGAAGGGTAATACTCATTTGGCATGATTGCTGGGGGAAAGAATGCATGTTGAACATAAGCTTTGTAATCAAGATAGAACTGGGTTTAAATACTGTATACGCCACTTATCTCTCTAAACCTCAGTTTCTTCATCTGAAAGTGGGATGCACAGTGTAAAAATTAAAGAAATACAGCATGGAGACTTAGCTCTATGTTATGACTGTGGAGCTAACCTAACTGGGCCCTGTTCCTAACTCTGCCATTTTGTAACTATGTGGCCTTGGGCATGTTTAACCTTTCCATGCTTCACTTTACTTGTTTTTAAATTGAGGATACTAAAAGTGCCTATAAACATTGTAATGGACATCAAATGAATTAATAAATCTAAAGCACTTAGAACAGTCTGGCACATAATATGTACTCAAAAAACTATTACCTACTGTTGTTATCATGTCCCTGTGTTATGAGGACAAAATGTGGTTACTTTCATCAAACACCAAGCAAGGCTCCCAGTATCTACTAAATGTTAGCTCTCATCCTTCTACAGAGCCTAAGTAGCATTCTAGGAGTAGGGTTTGACACTGATGTGTGTATTTTGCAGTATAGGGGGTAGTCATAAATTTTAGTTTCTTAAATGTTCTTTCTCTATAATTTTTTCAATACTTAAAAAAATGCCTCCTGATAGAATTATAATGCAAAATGGAAACCTTAATACTGGATGTCAAATACTATCCCTCCAAGACTCCATCACAGGCCATATATCTCCTTTGATCCCAACTGGCAATCATGTCCAGCAGCCTGCTGCCCAAGGACTGCAAAACGCAGGCTGCCTCCCTCTTTTCCTCTTCCCTTTCTTTTTCTTCTTTGGTTGTGTTAGGCAGAAACTACAGGGCACCATAAAACAGTCAGAAGTTTCTATTCTCCCTTTATTCTGTGTCAAATGCAATAGCAATTGGTGTACAGCTGTCATCCTCCTGCCCTCCCCTTAAAGGACAACTCCTCAGCTGTGTGAATAGCTCTGAGCCCTAGAACTGGCATAACTTGCTCTACCAATGGGTCAGATGACAGCAGGGTCATCCACAACTTATAAATGGCCTTTGAGTGCACAGCTTCAGAACCACATGGAGGGAGAGGAGGTGGTTCCATTTCTTTAATAATTTTCCTCGGAGAAGAACTCGTGATTGCGTGGTAACAATTTTATATCTTCATTAGGGATGCTGAGCTTTTAAATTTTGCCTTCTAATTGAAACATGAAAAGTTAGAAGGATTTTAAGCCAAAAGACATTAAGCAGAGGATCTGCACATATCCCATAACCTATTCCTTTGTTGGAGATCTGCAGCCAGTCTCTGAGATGGGGAAATAGAACTTGGCTCTGCTTCTATGTGAAGAGCCAATCTCTATACATTGAGGGGGGAGAGGGATGTTTGGGTCTCTCCGGTCTATCTTGGGCATTTTCTCTGAAAAGCCCTCATATGTTGACTTTCCAAAGATAAGACTTCTCCTTCACTGTCTTCACTCCCCAGCCACCCATGTCTCTGTAGCAGCCAAGGCAGCAAAATAAGTAAACACAAGCATCTATGCAGAGATGCTCTTTGGCCCCCTAGGTACAAACTTTCACATTATTTTGCAAACTCTTTTTTCTCCTCATTACCTTGATTTCTCTGCATCACTATAAGGTGTGGGCTTTACTCTCTTCCTTTTCTTTTAAACAATTTAAGTGATGTTACCCTGTGCCTTTCTCCACTAATAATAATAAAACTTTCCCAATAGTCCATCTTGTCTAAATTTTCTAAAATTTTCTCCTCCTTTTCCTCCTCTCCTATTGCTTACCCTCCCATTTTTCCCTTGGAATGATCCACTGGGAATTAAGATTTTTTCATGAGAAGAGGCCGAGTATTCCTCTCAAAGGGACCACAGCTCCGGCAGGCTTATGTTTGCATTATCAATGGCACTTCAATCACATTGCCAAAGTATTTCAGACAGAATGTGTGAAGAATGTGAGCTTTTAAAAAATCTTCGGCCAAGAGTCAACTTTTCTTGAGCTATTTGAAATCCTTCCCACACAACCTCAATTCCCAGTCTCACTACACTTTTACTAATTAATGTTTATTTTCCCATGTCCAAATGTTCTGCTTGTATATGCCTACAATGTGGCAGCATTCCCTACCCTAGGAACTCTCTAGCTATGGTAGAGTGAAGATAATGTATAAACAGGAAGTCAAAATTTGACATAAAAAGATCCTTTGTAAACAGAAGTCTCTATTATGAATTTCCTGACCCTTTCTGGGAACATTGAAATGTAGGCACATACATCATTATTGCCTAAAGCTTCAAGTCAAGAACGAAGTTAATGTTGAACACCATTCTGTGTGCTTTGCCACAGGCTCATTCATTCATTCATTCATTCAGCAAATACTGTATATAAGGCAGGATACAGGCACTAAGGTTGTATATAGAGATAAGAAAGTGTTCTCATGATTATAGAACTCATATTCTAGTGGAAAGACAGACAAGTAAAGAAATAATTTCAAAGTAAGATTGCTAAGTTAGAGGAATTAACACATGGTGTGGGAAGACTGGGGAGGAAAACGGTAACATGGGGGTAGGATAAATGCGTTTATTGACAATTGTTAGTGTCCACTATGCACCAAGTAGTGTTGGGGGAACGGGAAAACAAAACAAATTCCCGTCTTTGCAGAGTTTACATTCTAATGAAAGAGACAGGCAATAAGAAAAAAGGATGTACTATCAGGATGCTGGATAGTGTTCTAGAAGGGGGGCCTGGAAACAAAACAAAACGCTGGGATGAAAGGTAGGTTGCAGAGGAGCGATGCAGGAGATGGGAACAGGTGAGCAAGGGCATGAAATATTCTGCAAAGGGAGTTATTAGGTGTATCATTAGGTGGATCACAGGTGCAATAGGAGGGATAGGGTGCATTTTTCCCTAAGACAGAGTTTGGAACTCAATGTCAGAACCAGAAGGGACACTGGAGGTAAAAATGAACATACTACCTCATTTTTCCAGATGAAGAAAATTAGACTCGCAGAGGGAGAAGTAATTTGTCCCAGCGAGTGGGGGGCAGAACCGGGATTAACGCACTTTTCTCCACAGTTCAGCCCTGGCCTCCCTCCCAGGAGAAGCCGTGCTGGGGAGGCCGCTGGGAAGGGCAGCCTGGGTCTCGGGATCCCGACGCACACAGCGCCCCCTACCGGTGCTTCCCTGCAGAGCCGCTCCCCTTCTGGCCTCGAGCTGGGGCTCCCCGGGCGCAGACGGCGGCAGCTCCCGGTCCGCGGGGCCCCGGGGGTGCGCGCGGGCCTCCCGGCCGCTTCACCTGTTTTCTTCCGCCGCCGAGGGGCTTCCGGGGCGGGGGCGGGGGCGGCGGCCCGGGGCCCGGACTCGGCGGGAGCGGGGCGCTCTGCATCTCCCGGCTGGAGACCCGCCACCCCCCACCCCCCACCCCCCGCCGGCCGCGGCGCACGCCGAGCCCTGCAATTGGCGGCGGGGTTGGCGGCGTCGGGAGCAACGCCCTTTCGCCGGCTTTCCCGGCGGCCGGGACCCGAGGCCGGCTCCCCGCGACAGCCGCCCGCCCCTCCGCCCCACCCTTCCTCCCCCGCCCGCCGCCTCCTCCCGGCCCAGGGTCCGGGAGCAGCGGCGCGCGCGGAGCTCCGAGCCATGGGAGGCTCGCACTCTCAGAGCCCGCGGGGCCGGGAGCCGGCGGGGGACAGGCCCCCGACAGCCCGAGACAGCGCGTGAGTCCCGAGCCCTCCCCGGGGCCGCCGTTCGGGGGTTGGCGCGCCGGCCCGGGGGCGCTGCGGAGGTGGGGTTCCCTTCCGCGGGGCCGGGGCGCCGGGGCGCCGGGGTGGGCCTGGCGGCACGTCCCGCCGCGAGCCTGGCCCTGCTGGGGCTCCGGGGCGCCCCGCCGCGACCCCACCGCCCAGGTCGCGCCCAGGCGGGGCCGCTGCCCGGCGCCTGCCTGTTCGCGCTGCGCGGGTGGGAGAAGGGGACCCCGAGGTTTCCCGAACTCGTCCACGCGGGAAAACACACGTGTCCTCAAGGGCTCGGACGTATTCGCGAGACAGCTGTGTGCAGGGGAGGTAGATACAAGAGAGGAGCTCGAGTCTCAGATAATTGGGCTCGTGTTGGCCTTCGGAGTGCAGGAATTTGGATGCAGCGCTTGCTGTTCCTAAGAACTCCCTCTCTTGTTTGCTCCGAGGGCTTCGTGATGATCTCACAGAAAGGGCTGTATTGTAGCAGCAGCAATTAGGCTTTTGTTCTGGGACAGCAACAATCGGGGACACCCTGTAACTGAAATGCAAACTGCGAAGAAACATTTTTAGAGAACGTAGTTTAAAGCAAGTTAGTTGCAGGGTTGGAAAGGGGGCCATGCTTCTCTCCAGAGAGAATGCGTGAAGAACTACTTGAGAACACAAATGGTTGTTAAGCTTTTATTTTAAAGATTTTGTTTACTCATGAGAGAGAGAGAGAGAGAGAGAGGCAGAGACACAGGCAGAGGGAGAAGGGAGCCTGATGCGGGACTTGATCCCAGGACCCCGGGATCTCGTCCTGAGCGGAAGGCAGCTCAACCGCTGAGCCACTCAGGCGTCCCAGTCGTTAAGCTTTTAGTTTAAAATAGTTTTAGAGCGTGTGTAGATCTTGGAGGTGAGGTAATGTTAAGGAATTCATACTGTATTTTAAGTCGGCCAATGACAAAGCTAATTCATTTGAGAATAGACACTTAGGCTTCACATAGAGCAGCCTGGCCATGGTGGGGGGCGGGGGGTGGTGGTTGATCATCTTTTCAAGGCAAAGTAGCTTTCTGAATTTCCAAATGATAGACATGTTAGTTATGCCTCCTGATGTTTATGTATGATCACTAAACTTAGATCAGGAAGCTTATTAATCACTTGGATAGCTCATACAGCATATAAAATGTGCAAAACACTTTTTAAAATACTCTAATCCCCAAGAACATCCGGTTTCTATTATTGCCCTCATGTTCCTGATGAGAAAACTGAAGGACAGAGAGATTAAGTGACTTGCCCAAGGTCACACTGCCAGAAGGTGTATAGACTCCAGGTCGCTTGCTGCAGCTGCCTCCCACAGGAGAGCTGGGGCTATTACGGGAAGCTAACTTTTGTCTCAGCCGGCAGAATTCATCCCACATTTTTTTTTTTCTTTAATTCTTCCTGCATAAGGGAGAAATCTGAATTAGCAATGCTTAGAATCTACTAAGAGGAAATTGCCAAAGTTGATTTAACCTTTTAAAAAACAAATAGGGGGGCAGCCCGGGTGGCTCAGCGGTTTAGCGCCACCTTCAGCCCAGGGCATGATTCTGGAGACCTGGGATCGAGTCCCTCATTGGGCTCCCTGCATGGAGCCTGCTCCTCCCTCTGCCGGTGTCTCTGCCTCTCTCTCTCTCTCTCTCTCTCTGTCTCTATCTCTCACGAATAAATAAATAAAATCTTAAAAAAAAAAAAAACAAATATGAGGGACACCTAGGTGGCTCAGGGCGTGATCCCGGGATCCGGGATCGTGTCCCACACTGGGCTCCTCGCAGGAAGCCTGCTTCTTCCTCTACCTGTGCCTCTGCCTCTCTCTCTCTCCCTGTGTCTCTCATGAATAAATAAATAAAATCTTTTAAAAAATAAAGAAACAAATATGAGAAGCAGTGTAACATTGAGATGAAGTTAAGTGTTTTAGAAGCACAGAGCTTTGGGTTTACTTCTAGGCTCTGCTCCTTAACAGCTGGAGATCTTTAGTCTGTTCCTTAACCTCTCTGTATTTATTTCCTTATTTGTAAAGTGGGAATGAAAACCATGTCCATTTCATAGGCTGTTCTGAAGGTGACATAAGATCAGGTGTATATGAAAAAATAAGTTAATAGTGATATAATATGTCTCTGAGCAATATATTGTTTTAGCCAAGGATAAAAGTTGACTAATCTTTGTGAACACGTGGCAGGGTTTACTGTGTAATTTGAAAGTAAATATTAGAATCATTCACTAGTAACATGCAGAACGCAGTGCTTCCATGTATGGTTCACTTGTTAGGGTGAGGAATTTGATTCCCAATTGTTAAATTTTCCAATGGCATGGCAGTAGATAGAGGATCTCTCTTTCAATGAGGTTCTTACATGTACCTTAGATATTTAGCAAAGCTGGCCTAAGTATGATCAGCATAAAAGCCCATCTTTGATCTTCACCTGGAAATACAGCCCAGGTGTGCCCTTCCCTACTCAGTTGAATACATTAAGAAGCACATAAACTCATGTAGGCAACAATAGGATTATTTGGTCTCAGAGTGTGCAGACTCTGCTTAAGGAGTCAACCCTACAAACCACTTGGTGTGCACTAGGTCAAAGACTAGAAATAAGAGATTCCACACCTGTAATATGAAAAGCTAAAAGTATATCCTTTATCCAAGCCCTGCCTTTTTAGATGTACAAGCCACAAGTCTCTCCAGGGTCTGAGAAAGTGGGGGATTCGTTGTTAATGTCACCCGGCCACAGATTTCCTGCCGGACATATGGCTATCGTGGATAACACTGACCTCAAGGAAGTTCTCCTACTCAAGCCTTTGCAGTTGCATTTTCAAAATCTATTGTTCCTTTCCAAAAAAATAAATACATGAAAAGCTCACAAGGAACACATTACTATGGCATTTGTCTTTTGAGGGAGAAATTATGTTTCAGGATGTTCACAATTTATAGTTCAGAATAATTTAATCAAGCCCTAAAATTAACCAGATAAATCTCTTGTAGCAGAGCTCTATTGTGAAATATAAAGAAGTATGGAAGTACATGAAAAGAAATGTCTGTTTTGTTTTTTTTTTTCTCAGTCCCTGTGCACAGTCTGGCTGAAGAAATGCCCATTTTTAAGATAATGCTCATCAGTATTGAAAATTGTAGCTGTCTGCCTTACTCAAACCCAAGGAAACAAAATTGCTGGCTTTGGTAAAAAAAAAAAAATTAGGGGAAATTTCACTTCATTTATTCAGGGAGGCTGCACACTATGGTGATTAGGAACAGAAGCTGAAGAGTGAGGCAGACCTGGATTGGAATTCCAGCTAGAGAGTTTACTGACTTCCTTTAGGAAGCCTTAGAAAAGAATCACTTAATTCCTCTGTTGGGCAAAATTTCTACATCTTTAAAATGGCAGTAATCGTGGGGGTGCCTGGGTGGCTCAGTTGGTTGAGGATCCACTCTTGATTTCAGCTCAGGTCGGGATCTCAGAGTCATGAAATCGAGCCCTCAGTCTGGCTCTGTGCTCAGTGGGGGGTCGGCTTGAGATTCTTTCCTCCTGCACTGCCCCCACCATCCCACTTGCATGTACACATATGCTCTCTCTCAAATGAATCTTTAAAAAAATAATAAATGGCAATAATCATAATTACTTTTTGAAGTGCAGGGCCTGGTACTTACTGATGGCTCAATACCTGAGTTATTATAAGTACCTTTACATGTGCATATAAACCAGATGCTATGCCAGGTTCTTTGGGATGTATATTTTTGAAAAAGGTAGAGTCTTTTCTGAAGGGAAGGTTCCCTAATTCATCAAGGCCTCATAAAGAAGAAGCAAGGCAATAACTTTGTTGAGTTAGTTTTCTTTTCCTTAGTTAATTTACATTTTCCAGAAAGATGCACTCTCAAGAGGACGAACATGTGTTTGAGACCATGGCAGTTTGGTGAAATGTTTGAAATCACTGATTCCTTAGGTGATTAGTTTTGGCAATGTGGCCAGGGTGGGTTTTCTAAGAGCAATAAATAATTTGTGGAAAAATTTGAAAAATGGCATAAACAGAGCCTATTAGTTTTTAGGGAAAGTGGTGTGTAACTAATTCATCTACTGCTTGTTGAGCTTGTCTGCCTGGAATGCAAGATATGCACCTGCTGTCAATTTCTATTAAATTTCTAGACCAAACTTTGTTTGCATTTGGAATGTATCATAATGGAATAGGACAGTGCAAAGTTGGGAGGAGTTTGAGGTCTTAAGTGTTTTTGCTGTGCACCTTTCTGATCATGTAGATTAGATACAGGTTCTACAAGGTTCTAGTGAACTGCAAAATCAGCAACCATTAAACTCAAGTGCCACTTGTTGGGCACGTCACTGCAGGACAGATGTCCCTGACCTGAAAAGGAAGCACTGGCTTTGAGGTTTTATTTTTTTTTAATTTATTTTTTATTTTTTATTTATGATAGCCACACAGAGAGAGAGAGAGAGAGAGAGAGAGAGAGAGGCAGAGACATAGGCAGAGGGAGAAGCAGGCTCCATGCACCGGGAGCCCGACGTGGGACTCGATCTGGGTCTCCAGGATCGCGCCCTGGGCCAAAGACAGGCGCTAAACCGCTGCGCCACCCAGGGATCCCGGCTTTGAGGTTTTAGACAGGAAAATATTACTCAAAACATGTTAATTTGGGGAATAATATTTCTGAAACCCATTGCAATTTTTATTGTCATTAAAAACATTTTAAGTTCCCAGTTGCTACAGAAGTTTTTTAAATGCCTGTTTAAATGGCTCTATCTCTGGTGAGGCCGGCACAAAAAGAAAATGGTTTGAATTGTAAGACAAGAGGATTATTTGTGTGTATATGTTGAATTTCGTTATCACAACTTCTCAGCCATGAGGGTAGTTCAGATGGTAGAAAGGGCTAATTAAGGGAAGAAAAATTCTTCTCTGAGTCATTAAAAGGTAAAATAGTTGCTCTATCAAGGGTCGAAACTCTAAGGAGGTTCAGGTATAGTTTTGTTCCATGATTTCTTTACTCTTTTTGATTCAGTGACCAACTGTGCCCTACCCCTACTTCCACCCCACAGCTTCTCCCAGCTGGTACATGTTTCAGTATTAAAAATCAAGGAGAGGGGTGCCCTGGTGGCTCCGTCAGTTAAGCAGTTAAGATCTACCTTTGTTTGGCTCAGGTCATGATCCTGGAGTCCTGGGATCGAGCCCTAAGTTGGGCTCCGTGCTCAGTGGGAGTCTACTTCTCCCTCTGATCCTCTCCTTTAAAAAAAAAAATTTTTTTTTAAGATTTTATTTATTTATTCATGAGAGGCACAGAGAGAGAGAAAGGCAGAGACATAGGCAGAGAGGGAAGCAGGCCCTATGCAGGGAGCCTGATGTGGAACTTGATCCTGGGCCTCCAGGATCACGCCCCCGGTTGAAGGCAGGCACTAAACCACTGAGCCATCCAGGGATCCCCATAATCCTCCCCTTTCTCATGCTCTCCCCCCCATACAATCTCTTTCTTAAATAAATAAATAAATAAATAAATAAATAAATAAATAAATAAATAAATAAATGTTTTTTAAAAATTCAAGAAGGAAGAGGCTCCTGGGTGGCTCAGTCGGTTGAGTGTCTGACTCTTGATTTCAACTCAGGTAATGGTGTTGGGGATCCAGCCCTGGGTTGAACTCTGAGCAAAGCCAGGAGTTTGCTTGAAAGTTCTCTCCCTCTGCCCCTCCTCCTGCACCCATGTGTTCTCTCTCTCTAAAGTAAAATAAACAAATCTTTAAAAATCAAGAAGAGAAAAGGACAAAAGGCAGAGCATGGCTGCTGGTGTCCTGAGCTAACAAAGTAGATTATCTAATGTCTCAGTTGGTCTATAGGCAGAGTGGGCTGCAGGGTGTGTGAATTTGTTAACCCAAGGGTCAGGAAATGAACCTGGTGCATCCAAATAGCCACAGAACATGGCAGCCCATCTTCTGATGAAGCTCACTCATGCTATTGGGGGATTTTTTGTTTTTCTTGTGGTAACTGCACATAACATAAAATTCACCATTTAAATAATTTTTAAGTGTACACTTAAAATGAAGTGGGATTAAGTACATTCACAATGATGTTTGACCATCACAAATATCCATTTCCAGGACTTTTTTGGCATCCCAAACAGAAACTCTGTACCCATTAGGCAATAATTCCTCATCCTTCCCACTGCTAGCCCCTGGTGACCTTTATTCTGTCTCTATCCACTGATTCTAGGTCCCTCCTGTAACTAGAAGCATACAATATTTGCTCTTTGATGTCTGGCTTATATAACTTAGCATCATGCCCTCAAGGTTCATCCCTTTTGTAGCATGTATCAGAAATTCGTTCCTTTTTATGGCTGGGTATGATTCCAGTGTATGTACACACCCTATTCAATTTGTCTGTTTGTCTGTTGATGGGCACTTGGGTTCCCTTCACCTTTTGGCTATTGTGAATAATTCTGCTATGCAGGTTAGTGTGCACATACCTGTTTGAGTCTCTACTTTCAGTTCTTTTGGGTATATGCCCAGGAGCAGAATTACTGGGTCTTATGGTAACTCTATGTTTAACTTTTTGAGGAACCACTCAATGGTTTTCCCCAGGACTTCACTATTTTACATTCCCACCAGCAATGCATGAGGTTCCAGTTTCTCCACATCTTTCCAACATATTTTTTGCTTCTTTTTTTATTACTATCTAGCCTACCAGGTGTGAAATGGCATCTCATTTTGTTTTGATTTGCATTTCCCTAGTGATCAATGATGTTGATTGTCCTTTCATGTGCTTATCAACCATTTGTATATCTCCTTTGGAGAAATGCCTATTCAAGTCCTTTGCCCAGTTTTGAATTTAGTTGTTTTGCTGTTGAGTTACAGGTGTCCTTTAGTTATCCTGGATATTAATCCTTTATCAGATATGTGGTTTTGAATATTTTCTCCCATTCCGTGGGTTACCTTTTCACTATGTTGATAGTATCCTTTGATGCATGAAAGTACTTAATTTTGATAAAGTCCAGTTTATCCACTCTTCCTTGTATTGCTGGTGCTTTTGGTGTCATATTTAAGAAGTTATTGTGGGACCCATGTTGTGAAGATTTTGCCTTATGTCTTATCTAGGAGTTTTATAGTTTTAGCTCTTAAGTTTAGGTCTTGTATCCATTTTGAGAGTAAGTTTTGCATCTGGTGTAAGGTCAGGGCTCCTTCCTTCTTTTGCATGTGTGTCCAGTTTTTCTGGCACCATTTGTTGAAAAGATGATCCTTTCCCCACTGAATGGTTTTGTTTCTGGGCTCTCTGTTCTGTTCTATATGTCTATCCTTATGCTAGTACCACACTGTTTAGGTTACTGCAACTTTGTACTAAGTTTGAATCAGGAAGTAGGAGTCCTTAAAATTTTTTTTCAAGACTGTTTTGGCTATTTGGGGTTTCTTGAGGTGGGATTTGTATATGTGTGTGTGTGTTAAGTCAGCCAGTCTTACATGAGAGGATGCTAGACTGCCTTCAAGTGATAGTATACCCCAGAAATTCTCCTTCTCAGCCCTCTCTGCTTCCTCACCTCCAGGCAGATTTTTCACCCCAAGAGATCTGCTGAGAACCTGCCCTGACCCAGAGACTCAGGAACCAAGTATCTAAAGAGGACCTAGATGTGGGCAGCCCGGGTGGCTCAGCGGTTTAGCACCTGCCTTCAGCCCAGGGCATGATCCTGGAGACCTGGGATCGAGTCCCATGTCAGGCTCCCTGCATGGAGCCTGCTTCTGCCTCTGCCTGTGTCTCTGCCTCTCTCTATGTGTGTCTCTCATGAATAAATAAATAAAATCTTAAAAAAAAATAAAGAGGACCTAGATGTGGACAGGAGTCCCAGAGAGGCAGGCACGAGAGTGAAATCACTGTGAGGGTCAGGGGTCCTGAGAGGTGAGCATCAGGGAGCCCACCTGTTCTCAGAGAAGAGACTAATCCTGGAAGGAGTCCTGAAGGAGGAATGAGTTGCCAGGTGAGGGGGGGTCAGGAAAGGGATGTCCAGGTGAAAGGAAAGCCTGTGTGAAGCATGGCCCCCTGGTGTCAGGAGTTTGCCATATGGGGTGGGGGGAGTGGTAAGGATTTGGGGGTGAGGTGGATGTGGGATGGACTGATGGGATTGGGAAGCAGTGAGTATGGAGAAGTGGATAAAGTCTGGGTGGTGAGGTCTTTGTGGCTATGTGGGAATTTGGACTTAATTTAAGGAAGTTTTCAGCTGAGGGATTGGCCAAGCCACTGTGGCAGCCCTGAACGAAACTGAGGAGAAGTATTCTTGCAGAGTACCTCAACCAAATGGTGGGGATTCCAGTAAACCACAACTTCCTATGATTCTCCCCAGCACCTCCCTGTCTACCCTAGGCAGCACATCCAGGGGACTAGAGTTTACTCTTTCAACCTCTTACCTTGTCTTCATTTTTGTTTATTAGTTCTTCAGTAGCATATGTAAACATTTCTATTTTTCTGATTTTCTTTTTTTTTTTTAAAGATTTTATTTATTTATTCATGATAGACACAGAGAGAGGCAGAGACAAGTAGAGGGAGAAGCAGGTTCCTTGTGGGGAGCCAGTGTGGGACTCGAACCCAGGACCCGGGGATCACGATCTGAGCCAAAAGGAAACGCTCAACCACTGAGCCACCCAGGAGCCCCTGATTTTCCAAATTTTCTATGAGAAGCATATAATCCCTTTTATAATCATAAAGTATATAAAAATTTGAAAATTTAGAAAACCCAGAAAAATATAAAGAAAATAAATCATTCATAATCTTTTTACCCAGAGATGACTATTAGTATCTTGGTACATTTTATTACTGTCTTTTTTTTTCCAATATATTTTTCAAAAGAGGAGTTATACCATGTTGTACATTCTGATTTTTTGACTTAATGTTATTAACATTTCTCTGTATCATTATACTGAGATTGCACATTATTTTCATGTACCAGCAGTATAGCATCCTTTCCAATGCTGAGCACTATCATTTTGAATCTTTGCCAGTTTAGTAAGAAAAAAATATATAATCTTGATTTAATTTTTGTGTCCATTATCAGTGAGAGTGAACTTTTCTCCATATGTTATTAGCCAACTGTAATTTTTTATTTATTTGTTTGCTAATTTGTACTGAAATATTAATTTTTTCATATTTATTTGTGAGGGTTCTCTAAATGATAAGGCCAGCTAACATCTATTGAGTGCTCACTATGTGCTAGGAAAATGTTGATGTCTTACATACACATTAACTTACATGATTTTCAAAATAGGCCTATAGAGTAGGTACAATTTTAAATTCCTATTTTATACATGAGGAAATGGACACAGAGAAATTAAACAACTTGCCCAAGACCTCACAGCCAATGAGTGACAAAATTGATATTTAAACCTAGACAGCCTGAACCCAGAGACCTATATGCCTTGCTATTGTATCACACAAATCTAATAACCCTTATTTACCATTTTTTTTGTTGTTTTGAGAGAGGAGGTATTTTTTAAAGATTTGTTTATTTGAGAGGGGGGTGGGGTACAGGGAGAGAATCTCAAGCAGACTACCTGCTGAGCACAGAGCCTGATGCAGGGCTGGATCTCACCACCGTGAGATCATCATCTGAGCCAAAAACCTAGAGTCTGACACTTAAACAATGGAGCCACCCAGGCACCCCAAGGGGGAGGTATTTTCTAAATTAACTTTTTATTTAGAACAGCTTTAGATTTACAGAAAAATTCCGACCTACTTCTCAGTTCCTATACATGCCACACAGTCTCCCTATTACCACCGTCTCATATTAGTATAGCATTTGTTACAACATTTTTAAAATATTTTATTTATTTATTTGAGATAGTGAGGAAAGGAGAGAGAATGAGCACTAGCAGGGGGGAGGAGCAGAGGGAGAGGGAGAAGCTGACTTCTTGTTGAACAGGGAGCCTGATGCAAGGCTTGATCCCAGGACCCTGAGATCTTGACCTGAGCTGAAAGCAGATGTTTAACTGACTGAGCCACCCAGTCACTCCATTTATTACAATTAATGAAACTGTCACTGATATATTAACTCAAGTCCATATTTTATTCAGATTTACTTAGTTTTTATCTGATCTCCTTTTTCTTTTTTATATAAATTATTTTTGCGTGAAAATAATTCATGATGATTGAAAATAAAAATGCAGCATATAACAAAATAGGCATTTACTTATTAAAAGCAACCTGGACTGATAGCCCTTTTTCTGTTATGGAATCCCATCCAGAATACCATGTTACATTTAGTAGTTCTGTTACTTTTTAATGTAAATAAACCTATCATGTTTTCCTCTAGGCTTTCTTCCTCTGTGGTTATGCTTGGGAAGTTCTTCCTCATCCCAAGATGAGATAACTTTTTTCTTCTAGTTGTTTTATGACTTCCTTTTCTTTATGATAAGTCATTTACTCTATCTGAAATTTCTAGAATTAGTAGTGTAAGGTAAGGCTCTAAGTTTTTTTTTTTTTTTTTTTTCCCAAAAAAGCTAGCCAGTTACTCCAGGAGTAAAGTACAGACAGTCCCTGATTTACTAGGGTTTGAGTTAATGATTTCTCAACTTGAGGATGGTGTGAAAACTACACATATTCAGTAGAAACCAAATATGGAGTTTTGAGTTCTGGTCCTTATCCAGGCTAGCCTTACGCAGGACAAGCCTCTCTGGCGATGCTGGGTGGCAGCGGGGAGCCACAGCCCTCTGTCAGCCAGGCGATCATGAGGGTGGACTACCCGTACCCTGGAAACCGTTTTGTTTCTTTCGGTACAGTGTTCGATATATCACAGGAGATATTCAACACTTTGTTATGAAATAGGCCTCGTGTTCCGTGATTTTGCCCAACTGTAGGCTAATAGAAGTGCTCGGAGCACATTTAAGGTTGGCTAGGCTAAACTATGGTGCTTGATAGGTTAGGTGTATTAAATGCATTTTTGACTTCGATATTTTCAACTTAAAATGGATTTATCAGGACGTAACCCCATTGTAAATTGAGGAAAACCTGCATTAAATAATCTGTCTCTTCCCGCAGATTGTAATACCATTTAAAAAATTAAAAAAAAATACCATTTACTATACCTCTCCTTCTGTTTAACACTTGTTGGTTTTTCTCTTTCCATTCTTATCAATTCAACAAATACTAACTGACTGCTTTCTTGTGTTCAAGCTCTGTGAATATTATTTATTATTTATGTAGGAATTTACATGAGCAGAGAGAAGCATTTTTAAAATTTGAAATCTAAGTATTCATTTTATAATTTGGGGGGGCAAGACATTTGCCAGAGAGTTAGATGAGTGGAGCTGACTTTGGGAATGAAGGGGGATATGAGGAGCTTGGGAAAAAGTAGTATTCATAATTGAACTTTTTTCATAGATTTTATGCTGACATTGGTCACTCTGCAGTTCGTTTGAAGATTTCATTTTAAACAGTTTAGCTTCCTGTTTGGATACAGTGGTGCCTTCAAATACCCTCAGGCCATCTGCATGCTTTGTCATGCTTACACTTTTCTTGGACAGTCTAGACTTTATTTTTCATGGTAATATGATGTAAAGTCCTTGTGGATTTATATAAGGAATGGCAAATGATTAACCACTATTTTCTACTCGTCCTTTATCTTCCAGCTCTTCTACCTGTAGAGACTTGGTAACTCTGGAGAGTAAGAGAATTCCTCACGCTGACATTCCTCATTTTCAGAATTCTCACTGTTAAGGCTACTGCGGATATACTTTTTTTTTGTCCTGTACATAGTACAATTTTGCCTGACCAATCTTATGGTATGCCGGCTGCAAATGCTATTAATAACAATTGTAGGCAAAAGAAATTATATTTGGCTTGCTTTAATTTAGGGGTATTACATAGAAACTTTGGAGTCATATCTATTTTCTGAAAGTAGGCTAACTCTGTTTCTAATATAACCCACACATTTGTCTCATACTGCATGTTCCCATAAAAGCCTTACAGCATGGTACGTCACTGGTAAGGATGAGAGCCCCTAGGAATCTTATAAAGATGCTGTGCTCTAGAGCAACAGGTCTTAAAACTCCTTTGGATCACAGATCACTTGATAATATAAAACATCGGTAGACTTTTAATAAATGAACACACATGTATATATAATATATAAAAGTTAGGAGTGTCAGGGATCCTGAGGCCACTGCATTAACTTGTTTAATCCTTTCCTAGACTCAGGGCACCTAGGTGACTCAGTTGAGTGCCCAGCCCTTGGTTTTGGCTCAGGTCATGATCTCAGGGTTGTGGGATCAAGCTCCCTGTTGAGCTCCGTGCTCACTGGGGAGTCTGCTTGAGATTCTCTCTCTCCCTCTCCCTCTGCCCTTCCCCCTGCTTTCATGCACGCTCTCTCTAAATAAATGTTTTAAAAAAAATCCTTTCCTAGACCCCGTGAAGTAGATATTATTACCTCCATTTTACAGGTAAGTAAACTGAGGCCTGGAAAAAGTTAGGAAACCAAGGCCACAGAGCTAGTAAATGGGAGAGCTGGGATTCAGGTCTAATGCACCTGGTTGGAGCAGAAGCAGCAATATTACTGGTCATTTCCAGAGTGGGTCTGCCACGTAGACAACTCATAAACCAGCAGAAACTTCTGTTTGCTGGAAAATAAGTTTTTATGGCTCTTTCCCTAGTGATAACATGGTTTCAGGAAAGTAAATGTTTGAGGAACATTGTCCAGCCCATTCTGTAGGTAAATACCCATATGCCATATTGCACTTGCACACAGCAGATAGAATGCCTCCCCTGGATTTCTTCGCTGAATTATTTTTGTCTGTGGGTCTTGCTTTCCTAACAACTGCAAGATGTTATGTTTCTATGGCTACCTCAAAATTGTTCTTAAATAGGGGTTTGAGGAAGCAAAACTAGGAAGGTTTGGACATGAAGTCACGGTGGGAAAGATGACTGACATTTTACTTGCCAGACATCACTTTTCAAGCATTTCTCTGAGTCCAGTCCCTTCCCCCATCCCCCCCTTTGCCTTCGCACACCTGTGCATCCACTAGTTCCCCATGTGTGAAGCCATGGTTCCTAGTACAAGTCCAGTGGCCTGTAGTGATGACACTTGGGAACACAAGTCAAGTTCTGAAGAACATGGGCCACCTTTACAGTTGATATCTGAGGTGGTGGTTGGAAGGTTCCCTTGAGGACAAGATCAGAACTAAGAGATGTGCCCATATTTCAAAAGTAGCTGACAACAGCGTGGCGGAGGAGAGATGGAGGTCGGGGTGCGGCTGGGCTCTCACCCGCTTCTTGGCGGGTAGAGGCGCTGTTCCCCGTCCTCCCACCAGGGGGCGCCAGCCGCCATCTGCTTAGTTCTTGGGGGAGGTTGGTCTGAGGGGAGATGTTTCTTCAGCAGGCTCCTTTGCTGGGTGGGATAAAATGAGGGCCATCTCATCAGCTTAGAGTGCATGTTGGAGAAAGGAAAACAGGGAATGAGGGAGGACGAAATTGAATTTTTTTGATACTTACCTTTCTGCTGGCTAGGATCCTACCTCTCTCACAGGTGTGTTTTCTTCACTCCAAAACACATGGTTCCGAGATTCCAAGCATATTTGGGGGGGGTGGGGAGGGCTTCTGAGAAGCTATAAGTCTCCCCCCCTGCCCACCGTGTATTGTTCATTGGTGTGCAGTGGTTGAATTGCAGAATAAACACCCTGTGTTGGACACGAAGGGGACTTGTGGTAACTTTTTGTATTTGTAGAAATGCATACCTTGAAGAAATCCTCTTTAAAAAAATATATGTTGATTGAATGCGTGACAGAACTTTCTGGTGTTCTCTGGTGGCTGCTGTAGCTCCTGGCCGGCAAATCTGTATAGTAGAAGGTTTTATTCAGAGAGAAAAGGGGACCTGCGTGCTGCCCCAACTCAGCGGGATGCCAGTTCTTCTAAAAAGAGTGGCTTAGCCAGTTTTTGAGGAATGTTCTTCAGAGACTAAAACCCAAATGAAACCAAAGCCAAACTTGACCGGTGCTTTCAGTATCTCTTATTCTCAGTCACTGTTTCCCTAGGCCTACCTACACTTTTTACATTTCTCCTTGTGTTTCTCATTTGTCAGGCCTTTCCCGGTTTATAGCCTTTTTCTATTAAGTAGGAGTTGTTTTTATACCCCTCATGATTGTCTGTCTTCTTTGATTGATTCTATTCCCCTGTATGAATGGTCAGTGGGGGGGGGGCTTGTGTTAGGACAGAAGTGTTTGAGGGGTTTGTATGACCTTGTGTGTGTGTATGACTGTGTGGGCAGTGTGTATGTGTGCCCGTGTGTGTGCATGTGTGTGTGTGCACCATGTGTGAATGAAGTATGTGCTTATATGTGGAGGAGTGGGGTGTGTATGTGTGTGTGTGTATGATACTGTTGTGTATATATGTGTGGTATGCATGGAACTGTGTGGAGGGGTGTGTGTATGGGTGGGTTTCTATGTGCGACTGGCTCTGTGTGTGTGTGTTGTGTGTGTGTGAGACTATGTGTGGGGCTGTGTGTATGTGTGTCCGTGTGTGTGTCTGTGTGTGCACCATCTGTGTGTGAGGTATGTGTGTGTGGGGGAGTGTGGTGTGCATGTGATTCTGTTGTGTATATCTGTGTGTGATGTGCATGGGACTGTGTGGAGGGGTGTGTGTGGAGGGGGTGTGTGGGGGTCTCTGTGTGACTGTGTGTGCACACACGCATGGGCGTGGGGTGTGTGGAGGGATGTGTACACGAACATGCACCTGTTTTGCCAGCCAGGATTTCCCCACACATCTCTCGTCACAAAGCTATGACAGTCTCAGCCATGGAGATGTCGGGTGACTGGTTTCTCCTGCTGAGCTGAAGAGCTGTACCCAGGGCTGTCTGTGTGGCTAGAATTCTCTAGCTGACAGTATCAAATCCCAGATTTCTTATGCTCGTACAAAGCAGAGAGGTTTTTTTTTATGCTGCATTATTTATCAGCATAAAAATAGTTTCCTAGGAGCAGAATGTTGAGAGGAGCATGGACTTGGGCTCACTCACATTCCTTCTTTGCAGTCAGTAACATCACCACCCTCGGGCCTCCCTCCCTCCCTCTTTTCTTCCTCTCCCCCTACTTTTTCCCTTCATGCGTTTGGAAACCCTCTATGGAAGCTGAATCATGTTATTTCCTTTTTTGGCCATACTTGAGCTTTCCTTTACTTTCACCAGGCAGAGGCTCAGGGTGTGAAACAAATCAGTTCCTTGCACAGTGCTGCCTGTAATGTGCCTGTTTGGGATGTGGATTTCAGAGAGAATAAGCAGTTCCTTTGGCCTGCCTTGCCCATACCGAGAAGTACTCAATAGATGTTTTTGAATGAGTGAATTTAATTAAAGTGCAGGTGCTGAAGATAAAACCATTCTGAATATCTTATTTGAGGGGGAAACACCATCAACAACCAAAGGGAGAAAAGACAGACTCCAGCATGAGGACCCTTTAATAACTATCTCTGAGAGTCGGGGAGTTTTTTGAAATTTGGCCCTTGGTGGTGGTGGTGAGGGAAAATGAATTCTGGGAATATCTGAGGCTACTTTTTACCAAACAGATGTATCAAGAGCCCTGGAATGAGGCTGAAGAATGTTACCACACAAACTCTGTATATCCATTCCTGGCACCCACCAGCCTGGGAAATGTGTCTACCAGCTGTCATTACTTGAGGCTTGCAGAGCTTCTTAAATAAAAGGATTATTGAACCAAGAGGCCAGTGACTAATGAAAATGCCCATCATGTTGGCTAATCCCACATGTTGGCAGAGTCACATTTGTGCACATGCTATCTGCTGATATCAGCCTGTGTCCTGGCATGCCTGCTGAATACACTGCAGTTACCATGGTAAAGGCCATTTCTCCTGCAGGTGGCTCCTGGGGCCAGCTTTTAGCCTGTCTCCCTGCCTGAGGATGCTGGATTTTCTTTCAAATCCTCTCAGAGGGCCCAGGTTTGATACAGGAAATAGGAGAGGTAGTGGTGACAGAGTTTAGAGAGGTTGTCTTACAGAACTGAGTTGGATGGGCTTGGGTCATTGCTCTTTGCAGAACCGAGTGTGGGGGGCTGGTTGTGGAATGCAGTGTTCAGTCAGGCCTGACTCCTACTCACTCTCCCATTGGGAGCCAGATACCCAAACCACATGCCCTGAGAGCAGGAGAAGGCAGCTCCTCAAAGAAAATGTGATTTCTGCTCAGAGAATGGGTTAATGAGGCTAGGCAGATAAGGAGAGGGAATCTGTCTTACAGGTGTCATGTGGTACCATGGGGAGGTGGGCACTGGTGATGCCCTGGACTCCTGGGGCTTGTTGAGATAGTTCAGAAAATTTGAATGAAAGGAAAGAGTAAGTGAAATTCGGTTCACAAATACCATATTGATGGAGGAAATACTGAACTTGCTGTTGATCAAAAACCCAGAGGCTGGGCCCAGCCCCAGAGTTTCTAATTCTGTAGTTTCAGGATGGGTCTTAAGAATTTACACTGCTAATTTCCAGGTAGTGCTGATGTTGCTGGTCTGGGGACCACACGGAACTGCTGATTTAAGGCAAGGAACATAAATCCTCCATTTACCAAAGAAAGAAGGAAAGGAAGGGAGGACGGGAAGGGAGGAAGTCTCCCAGTGTTTCAGTAACTACATTAAAGTATGTTCAGACTTCCTTTAGCAATCAGACATGTTCAAGTAAAACCAACAATGGCAAGTCTTTTCCTCCTATTTGCCATAGTTAGAGATGAACTGAACTCAGTGTTGATTAAGGTTTAGGGAAAAGGTTATCTCATACACTGTCATTTAAAAAGGTAAATTAAAAAAAATAAATAAAAAGGTAAATTAGCACAAACCTTTCTGGAGGGCAGTTTGGCTATTAGTCTCCAACTATTAAATGTGTTTGTTTTGACACTACAATACCATTTCTAGAGTTTTAGCTCTTAAGAAATCATTGTCTACATGTGAAAAGATGCATGTGTGGGGTTGTCACAGTTTCTCTTATAATGAGGAATAGTGAACTCCCTAAGTATCCCTCCATGGGGAACAAATTGTGTAAATGTTAGAGACACTGAAAGGCTTATTACTGCAGCTAAGAGAGAGAGCAGAACACTTGGGCTCTAGGGGGTTGGGAAGGGCATTGGTTTCACATCCTGCTCCCTATTTCCTCCCCTGGGGAGCAGAGCTTCTGCTGAAAACAGAAGTAGGAATAGAGTCCTCACGTCTAGCAGAGAGGCAGTATGATATTTAAATCCCATTTGTGGGGGTGCCTGGGTGGTTCAGTGGTTGAGCCTTTGGCTCAGGTTGTGATCCCGGAGTCCTGGGATCAAATCCTGCATCGGGCTCCTTGCAGGGAGCCTGCTTCTCTCTCTGCCTGTGTCTCTGCCTCTCTCTCTCTCTCTCTCATGAATAAATAAATAAAATCTTTAAAAATAAATCCCATTTGTGTAAAAAGTGTCTGCCTGTCTGCCTATCTATCCATGCTCATGAGTACATGCTGGTGTATTTTTAAGAGGATGGAAGTTTTTGTCTATTTATCCAGTCATCAAAATATTATCAGCAGACAGAACAAGGTAGACAAGGCACTTTGTGTTCATGGAGCCACTTCTAATCAGGAAAGACAGATAATCACTAGAGAAATAGAAATAACTTGATGCCAGTTGTAAAAAGTCCTTTGAAAAAGATAAAAACAGGGTATACGGCTCACCAACATTTTAACAGTGGCTGTTTATCAAAAGCACAACTATGAGTGAGTTTTTCTTTTGTCTTTGTTCTTTTCTGTGTCATCAAAAATTCACCTTTTCAGAGACCACGATTCAGCAGGGCCTCTGGACAACCTGTACCTTTCCTACGCCACCAAAACCACCTGGACAGTTCTGCCCCTGACGGGCTTCACTTTAGCTATACTTGCTCCAAAGCAGAGGCTCCTGTTCCCTCTGCCAGGACGCTGTCACCTTCCCACATTCATCCCTCAGGACTCAGCCTGTCCCCTCCCTGGTTTATCTCCACTGACCACCCCCTCCCTTGGCCTTCCTCACTGCCCCTGTGCTTTTCTGATATAGAGCTCTTCATGCTTTATAAGTTACATATTTATTTCTTTGCTTTCTAAACTCATTAATGTGCAAACTCCATGTGGATAAGAACTGGATTTGTTTTGTCATTTGTAAAATCTGTGGAATGATTGAATGAAAGAATGAACATATATATTCTTTTCCCTTAGACGTATTTAAAATACTTCTAAAACAAAGCATAATGTTATTTGTATAAAAAATTATTTGCCGTATAAAACAGTTCAGGTTGCCTTTTAGAATGAGGTGAGCTCCATCCTGGGCATGAAGCCTACTTTGAATGAATGAATGAATGAATGAGGTGAATGTGAGGTGTGGGGGGAGTTTTGTCTTCATTACACATACCAAGTATGTATATCCTTTAGGGTTGGGGAGAAAGCCTAGAATTTATATTTCCTGCCAGAAAGGTGTGAGTCCTAGTTATACAAACTTTGGTGCCTGACTGCACCTTGAGCGATCCCTAATGTCTCAAGGACTCATGTGATCATTTGAAAACAAGGATATTCAGCCCAGTGCTCTCTGGTTAAGGTCCTTTCCATTTAAAAGTTCCTGTGGCTCAGTGAGATCTAGGGTGGATGCTTAGTTTGGAGTCACTGACTTCTCATTTGTTCAAAAAACAATTTAAAGTGAATACATTATACTCAGGCATTATCAATGCTTTGGCAAAAGGAAGTAGAAAATCCATACAGTATTACCATATCTTACATGGCGAGGTACTCAGAATAGTAAGGATAACCTTGCTTATGGTACTTCTGTAAGATAATACAACAAAGTAATTGACTATGAGTCTATATGAAAACAGTTTCTAAAAAAAATATTTTATGAGTACCAGAAATCCTTATTAACACCAGTTGGTGTTAAAGCCAAAGAACAACAATGATTAATTTATTTATAGAATGTGAGTCACTTATGATTTTAGCCTTTGAATTGGCAAGATACTCATTTTTATTATATAGCATTTCTGGATGTATAAAATCATATGATTTTCAAGACATATTCAAGAAGAATTAAAGATAATATTCTCCCAAAGAAGATTATATCCTTCATATAATATCACAAACATTCTTGCCTGGAAAACTTGGCCTTTGCAGGAAACAGAGTGTCCCTCTTCCCTTCAGTTTTTTCATCTGCATTTGTCATCTCTAAAGATGATACTGCCTAATTTTCAGAAGGGCAGTATTACAGCTGAGGTTATTACAGTAGGGGGAAGGGTGGGCTCAGTCCTGTTTCTGGGCTAGTTAGAGCACCTCATCCACGTGGCAGGCTTGAGTCTCACTCATTTAATATTGCCATCCAAGGGAGTTTAAGATGCTAAAATGCCCCAAAAGAGGTTGTATTGTGAAGGGGGAGGTGAGGCTGCTTCTCACCAACAGACTTAATGGTACAGTGGCACAAAGTTGGACTTTTCTTTCTTTTTTTTTTTTTATTAAGATTTTATTTATTTATTCATGAGAGTAGAGAGAGAGAGAAAGAGACAGGCAGAGACACAGGCAGAAGGAGAAGCAGGCTCCATGCAGGGAGCCCAATGTGGGACTCTATCCCAGGTCTCCAGGATCTCAGGCCCTGGACTGAAGGCGGCACTAAACCGCTGAGCCACCCAGGCTGCCTCTTTTTTTTTTTTTTTTTTTAAAGATTTTATTCATTTATTCATGAGAGACACACAGAGAGAGTCAGAGACATAGGTAGAGGGAGAAGCAGGCTCCATGTAGAAAGCCCGATGTGGGACTTGATCCCGGGATCGTGGAACATGCCCTGAGCCAAACGCAGACCTCAACCACTGACCCATCCAGGCGTCCCTTTTTATTTCTTTCTTACATAACAGCCCTCAGGTATGCTGGTCCAGGGCAGCAGGCTGCTCTGCTCCGGGTCAGCCTGGCTTGGCTCCGTCATCTGTCTGTTGTTCCATTTCCCAAGTGTGATCCTCGTCCACACTGTAGTAGCTGGCTCAGCACCAGCCCACAACAGGGAGGCAAGGACAAGCAGCTGTCTTTTTAAAGACATGCTGCCCCAAAGTTGTGTCTGCCACCTGGATCACATCCCACAGGCCAGAACGAACTTAGGAGACCACACCTTCCTGCATAAGAGGCAGGGAAATGTGGCCTCTACCTGCTGGCCATGTGCCCAGGGGAAATGGGGGCTCTTTCACCAGAAGAAATAAGGAAATAATGGCCATCCAGGGAAGGTAGGCTGTGGTCTGGTGGTTGTGGAAGTCTGAAGGATAATTGTAATGAGGGTGTCACTTAGATTATCCCTAAGGCACACGAGACTAGAGAAGTGTTACGGTTTTTATTTATCTTAATTAAAATGTATACGTGTATGTATGTGTGTGTGGTTTTTATTTTTTATCTTAATTAAAATGTATACGTGTATGTATGTGTGTGTGTGTGTGTGTATTTACACCTGTACTGAAGCATTAGAACCATGAGTTATGTTTCACACTTTGTATAGGAGGTAACTTCCAACAGTTTCATCAAGCTGCCCACAGTTAAAATTTTTCATTGCCTTGTGGAAGATAGAGGAGGTCAGTGCCTCAATATATCGATATTTTCACTTACAAGTTGAAGCCTTGCTGGGCACTCCTGAGCCACAAGGATCTCTTTTGCCCTCTGGGCAGGGTTGAATTTACCATGAAGGACGCCTCACTTGGGCAGGCCCCCCCTATAATCTCTAGAGGGGCCCTCACCTTGTATTCACAAGATTCTTTTGGGGTTCTCTTAAAGAGAGCTCCTCAGATTCTTAAGCTTCCTGCTGCACAGGCCTGGGCCTTGGCAACCTGTCCCATGCCTCCGTCCCCCACTGAGCCCCACCACAGTTCCCTCTTTGTTCCAGATGCGGCATGGCTAGTATAGTTGTCCTCCTTTACCCACTAGGGATACATTCCCAAGCCCTCAGTGGATGCATAAACCACAGCTAGTACCAAACTCTATATACACTATGTTTTTTCTTATAAATACCTATGATTTGGTTTAATTTAGCAGTTAGGTGCAGTAAGAAATTAACAACACTAATTAACAATAAGCTAGAACTATTATAACACCATGCTGTAATACAAACCATGTGAATGTGGTCTTTCTTTCACAATGTCTTACTGTACTTCACTCACCCTTCTTGTGATGATGTGAGATGTTAAAATGCACATGTGATGGGATGAAGTGAGATTAATGACATACACATGGGGACCTAGTGTTAGGCTGCTGTTGACCTTTAGACCATGTGTAAGGAGAATCATCTGCTTCCAGACCCTGGTTGATTGAAATTACGAAAAGGAACATGGTGCAGAAGAGGGGTCTACTGGAGCAGTGCACCTCATCAACATGGTTTCTTGGAAGACACCACTCTAAAAGGGAAGTACCCCAAAAGAGATAGATGGTAAACCTCATTCTTTTGCTCCTTCCACATAAAGTACATTTTTGCTATCCTGGCTCAATTTTGTACGTCCTTGCAGATGTTCATGCGTATCGGTAGGAAGTCCCTGGGAAAATCTCTTTTTTAATGGCACCTTGGCTCCCCAGGCAAATGCCTCCCTGTAATGAGGGTGTCACTTAGATTATCCCACAGGCTGCCCACAAATACCTGCAGCTCCACCCTTCTGCGTGTCATCCAAGCTTGCTGCTTCTTGTATTAATCTCTCGCAGGTCTGGGTTCTCCGTGTAAGGGCTCCTTTGGTTAGAACTTCCCTGTGACTGTTGGAGGAATCCAATGGCTCCATTTTCAGGTTCAGAAATTAATCTTTAATCAGCCTTAAAGCATTGTTTTTGGGGTGGAACTTGATGGTATGGGGACAAGGTGGGGAGAGATGGGTGCAAATAAACACACCTGCATGTGCACACACACAGACACACATGCACATCATTTTGCATATGATTGCAGAGAGGTCACAATCTTCTGAAACTCCTCTTGCTAACCCCTGCTCTAGAAGTTGAAAATGTATGCAACTTGACCTGTTTTTTTTTTTAAGCCATACTAATACCTTCCTCATAATAATATACCCTCCAATACCAGGGGCTAGAGGATGGGGCTTAGAGGAGATAATTCATGTTAAGAGTGCTTAGTATAGTGCCTGATACATAGCTAGCAGTGATAATTGCTCATCTCTCTGCCAGGGTTTCGATGATCTTAATATTTTCAGGAGTTCCTTAGGTAAAAACAATAATAGCTTTGGTCATTTGCCTGTTGTTTGCCTTTTAATTTGAAGGCAAACATTTAGAAGCTTTACTCTTCTTATGTAGCCAAATCTGCAATCTTTATTTTATGTGTGATTTCACTAATTACTTGGAAGATTGGACAGTCATCCTTCTGACAGAGCTTTGACAGATTCTGTTGCTTCTAGATTGTTTTCTCCCCATGGTTTGATTATTATTACTTAGCATTCTAATCCATCTGGAATTTATCTTGGTTATGCTCTGGGGTAGGGGTTTTACTTGGTCTCTTTCTCCATTGCCAACCACCTTATTCCCCAACCACGTATTAAATAACCTTCCCCTCCCCACTGGATTATAACATCTTCTTTACATATAATAAATTCCTATATTTTATAAGAGTCTCTTTCTTGGCTTTACATTCTGTTTCACAGAACAAGGATATGCCTATTTTGGCATAAATGTGTCTTAATATTTTATAGACCTCATTTCCTTCTTGACTTTTTTTAAAGAATATAAAATATGCTCACTTGTTAATTTTCCTAAATAAAACTTTGGAAAATATTGACAAATCCCAAGAAAAAAAGCCCTAGGAATTTTTATTGAAATTGCTAATATTAGACTTATTAATTGGGTAGTATTGCCATCTTTAAATATTTAGTTTTACCAAGTTGACACATTGTAATGTCTTTCCATTTATTCAGCTAGTTGGTTAGCTTATATTTATTAGAGAAGAAAATGAGCAACGTGTTAACATTTGGAGTTTAAAAATATTGTAACATACTTAAAAAGGACAGGTTTCCCTTCTTCCCACTTTGTACTATAGCAGAGAAGTTAAAGGACTTATTTTCCTTCAATTTTCACACACATGTGGTTTCAGAACTCAAATAGAGCAGTTAAACTTCTGCTTTAAGAAGATAAAGGCAGGGGCAGCCCGAGTTGGCTCAGCGGTTTAGTGCCGCTTTTAGCTCAGGGCCTGATCCTGGAGACCCGGGATCAAGTCCCATGTTGGGCTCCCTGCATGGAGCCTGCTTCTCCCTCTGCCTGTGTCTCTGCCTCTCTCTCTCTCTCTATCTCATGAATAAATAAATAAAATCTTTTTTTATTTTTTTAAAGAAGAAGATAAAGGCTGGAAGTACCAGAAGGCTTCATATCATGTCATGGAGTCTGCTACTTACTTTCCCACCTTTTTCTCTTAGAAACACGGGAAGGTTATGTCACAGAGAATTACTGTCATGAAATCCACCCCTCATCCCCAAGTGAGGATTTAGTAGAGTGGGTGTCCCAGTTATTTTGGAAAGCTTTTTTTTTTTTTTTTTTTTTGGAAAGCTTTTTGTGGTTTTTTATTTTCCATCTGGGTGCAAACTCCTCCTCCCTGCCAACCATCCCCTCTAACCACAGCCATCTCTGTTGTCCTTTCCAATTGTCATCTCCATCTGTTATCTTCCAACTTCTTAGTGACGATATTTCATAAATCGAAAGTGGGACATGTATTTACAAGGAGAGTGGGTATAATATTTGATATCAGAATGATCTCAGAAAACCTGGGTCATGCGATCAGTGTTGCTGTATTGCTCCAGGTGTGTTATTTGGGAGATTTATTTTCCAGGTAGGGTAAAGGAAAGGGAATAAAATGGCTGCAAGAGAAGGAATACTATTCTATTTCAATTTCCTAAATTCCTTCATCCTCTTTAACACAAGCCTTAGACTCCATCCTCTGCCTAACCAAGGTAAGTGAAGTAATCTAGATCTCTCAAATTTGGAGTAATGTTCATTATTAGAAACTTACAGTCATAAAAAACTTAAGGGTTTCAGATAGTTTTCTTGTCTGAGGCCAAACACGCAAAGCTGCCTGATTCAGAGTGCCCACTTTCCTTAATGTCTAATCTACTGAAAAGGAATATAAATTCAATAGAAGAACACAAAATGCGCTAAGTCAATAACAATAATTTTACAAGATGGTCTACCTGTTTAACAGGCTTTGTAATTGAAATAATGCTGTTTAGCCAGAAAAACCACTTATATCTCCTGGAATGGAAGATATTTCTAAATTTAAAGATCGTTCACTGCTTTAACTAGATCTTTTATGTTCATTCTTGGCTTATTTTCAACTTTGGATTTGTGGTAGTTGGTGGGAAGAATTAGGGATAATATTGAGGTTTTTTTTTCCTGACTTAGAATTAACAGACCTATTTCTGTTTCGGTCCTTCATACTAAACAACTGTTTCTCTAGTACTCTTCAATGCCAGGGTAGAGCTAAAGTGAACTTTCTCATAAAGTCAATAAACATAGTCACAGTTGTCTGATGGGGATGAGAGAGCGCCTCACAGAACTGGCTCTTAAATGACACTAGTTCAGTGCAAACATCATAAAATAGATTTAGTTTTTTTTTTCCCTACTTCCCAGTGAAGCTGACATAGTATAACTCTGCTATAAGTCTGATTGTTATCTGTGTTGAATGGCATAATTTCTGGGAAAGTCAAACTTTACTTTTGTGATACAGAACGAAATAGATCAGAGGGTGGACCTGACAAGAGTTATTCACCAGAGCAAAGCTTAGACAAAGGTCTCTGAGCAGGCCTTAGGTGGGGAGCATCTTTAATAGAGGCAATCTAGATCCCTTTTAATCTGGAGCTCTGAAAGAGTATTAACTATGGACATAAATCGGGCTTTTCTCTTAAAAAAATTAAAAAGGATGGGGCACCTGGGTGGCTCAGTGGTTGAATGTCTGTCTGCCTTTGGCTTGGGTCGTGAACCCCAGAACCTAGGGTCCTGGGATTGAGTCCCGCATCAGGCTCCCTGCAGGGAGCCTGCTTCTCCCTCTGTCTCTGCCTCTCTGTGTGTCTCTCATGAATAAATTAAAAAAAAAATTAGAAAGGAAGTTCTCTTTATGATATAATTTTCAGTGTAAATGCATAGCACAAATTCGGATTTGGGTGTGTTTGGGTAGTAGAGGGAAGGCTGTGATTCTAGGTGGCCTATAGGTAAGAATAACATCTGATGTCGCAAGGTTAAGACTGTCATGTTAACACATTTGCATATGTCAGATGCCCTTATTGGCCATCTTTTCTTGTGCAGACATCAGCATATTGTTGCCTGGTTAGATTATAGTCGGTCAGAAAAGCAGGTAAGCCTGAAGCCAGGACTGCAACAGCAGGAGTGTCTAGCTGACCCAGTGGCAAGCTACCGAGCGGCTGCGAGTACGTTTGCTTTCTTCCAATCTGATAGAGCGCCCAAGATCCTGACAGGAGACTAGCATCCTAGATTCAGCTCTGGCACCAGTTAGCTGTCTGACTTCAGGCAAGTGGTTGCCCTTTCTGCCTCAGCTACCTCATCTGCAAACAGAATAAGAAAACCTGCCCCACTACCAGAGAGAATGACTATAAGGATCAGATGAAACTTGATTGATACAAGGTTCTGTTAAATCATTATGTCCTAGGGACCTCAGGAGAGTGTTTTGCTTGGTGAGTGAGGAGAGAACATTCAGGAATCAGGTTGATAGAGTAACCACATGTAGGGAATTCCTACCATGTCTTGGAAACCTCATCCAGTGAACAAATGGCTCTCAAAAGGCAGGGCTGGGGAGGGGGAGACTTTCTGTGGAGGTTCCACTGAGGCATGTCAACCGAGTTGCTGTTCTCCGTTTCAGTTTTGCACAGGCCAGTGCTTTTTCCTTTGGTTACATCATCAATCTGGCATGCAATCATAGTTGAGTTAGATGTATCTCTCGCTCACCAGATTCCTAAATTGTGAGAGAATACAGATACATTAACGGCTTTGTCTGCCTGCCTGACCTTTCAGTTTTCCCTGTGGCGACTTCAGCGCCAATCCCCTCATGCCATGCTGGCCCTATCCTCCTCCCTGGCCTCCTCCACCCCCTCAACATCATCTCATAGCAGATGCTTTCTCATTTTACTGGCTGTCAGAAACTTGGTTTCTTTAGCAGTAGATTTTCCTGTCCTTCCCCTGTTAAAGTGTTCCCATCATGCTTGGATTGCTTACAACTCTGATACTTCTTGAACAAGTGGAGTGAAAGCTAAGGACACAACTTTCAGTTCTGCTTCTTCACCCTCCCAGGGAGAGGGCATCCGCTTCCTCTAAGTAGTTTGGGGGCAAGGCAATGTGATTCTACAGATCTCCCAATCTTGACTCCTTCCCTCCCAGCTCCCAGGTTGTTACCAGAATGATCTTTCTAAATGGAAATGTTACTTGCTCAAAGCCTGATGACTCCCCTCTGCCCATCTAGGTTCCGCAGGCCACCCAGCACACAGATGGCTTTATTTTTGTCAGGTACCATGTTGGCCTCCACAAGTTTTAAGACAATTTAAATTCGTTAAGAACATTAAAGATGGATTGGAAGATGTCTTATAAAATCCATGATTTGAGTTTCACTCAGGAGAATGTTAGATGGCAACACTGGACACCAGGAACTGGGTAGGACTGCCCCTTAGCCACAAGCTAGCAGGGTTCTCCAGATGGCACAGCTACTACTATGGCCTCAACACTCCTTTATGTTAGTTACCTAGGGAGGCTCTTGTGTTTGCTTCCCCCACTACAATATCAAGTTCAACCTGAGTTAAGATCAACTCTTTTTTTTTTTTTTTTTTTAAAGATTTTGTTTATTTATTCATGAGAGAGAGACACAGGCAGAGGGAGAAGCAGACTCCATGCAGGGAGCCCGATGTGGCACTTGATCTCGGGTCTCCAGGATCATGCCCTGAGCCAAAGGCAGACGCTCAACCGCTGAGCCACCCAGGCATCCCAAGATCAACTCTTTTTTTTTTTTTTTTTTTATTGGTGTTCAATTTACTAACATACAGAATAACCCCCAGTGCCCGTCACCCATTCACTCCCACCCCCCGCCCTCCTCCCCTTCTACCACCCCTAGTTCGTTTCCCAGAGTTAGCAGTCTTTACGTTCTGCCAAGATCAACTCTTTATCAGATATACAGGATTTATACCAATTAGGCCCCAACTACATCTGCCTCCAACTCTTGCCCCATCCATATGGGCTTTTCCAGAATAGCAATGCTATGAAATGATTAGTTGTTTGCCTGTTTGAGTTTGCTTACCCATACATTTTATTTTATTTTGTTATTTTTTTAACCGAAGAGACCCATCTTGCAGATCCCTCTGGAGCATCCATTACAGGGATGGAGTGTGCCTAGCCTGACCACACCACAATTGTGGAGTGGGAGTTAGTTACATTTCAGATTTTCATTTCATATGGATCCAGAGCTTCTGAAAAGGGCAAGAAGCAGAGGAAGGAAAAGAACAGATAGGGCCCTTTCTGTGCTTTTGGTCATTTCCAAAACAAATTAGTTTCATGTGGTTACATGGTCATGTATTTACAGACATTCTGCTCTGTGATGCTGAGGCTGTAGCAGCAAAGTGGTTTACCTCAATTAGGATATCTGTTTTCCAATTTGCCTATTCTTTCCAGAATTACAGGAAAATTGATATATCAGCTTCATTACTTGAACTTCTAGACAATAAAATAAATTCAAGCTACTGAATTACTTCCTTTATTGCTGTTCACATTAAATCCAGAAGCTTGCAGAGGAGCGATGTTCAGAAACCTGGGCATTTGCTTCTCTAGTTTCAAGAAATTGCTGTATAGGTCAGGCTTTATCTTATTGGTGCTATTACTTACTCCACGTTCTACTCTGTGCTGGTTCCGAAACTTGATTTCCCCAGGAGGAGTTAGGCTTTCAGAACTTATGTCATCCTAGCCAAACTCATAAGGTCTATTACTAAACTAGAATATTCCTTTTCTGTTCATTTACTCAATACCTACTAAGTGTGTGGCCCTGTCCTAATGTCTGGTGAAACAAAAATAAATAAAAAATATGATGTGGTCCCTGCCATTTAGGAGCTTATGGTCTAGAAGTGGTATATATATATATATATATATATAAACAAACATATTATATATTGTGCGTTAAGTGTAGGGTGACCTGACATCCTGGGAACATCCTGGTTTATGCTTGCTGTCTGGTATAACTATTAATAGTGTCCCCTGTCAAAACCATCTAAGGACCACAGTAAAGGTTTCTATGAAAGTTTGAGGTATAGAGATGGTAAAAGCAGGGAGAAATCAGCCTGTTCTCCTAGAGTAGACACTCGAGCTGGGTGATGAAAGCAGTTTGAGCAGTCCAGGTCTGGGAGCTCAAGGTAGAAGTAAGGGGGAGGGGAAAATGTGCAAAACTCTGCAGGCAAAAGGGAAATTGTTCCTGAAGCAACAATTAGTCCAAGCTAGTCATTGTTTCCCAAATTTATCCTGTGAAAATAATTCCCCAAGATATTTGGTAAAAAACACAGATCTGGTCCTGCTGGTAATCTGGATGAGTATTTTTAAAGAAGTGTTCCAGATGACTCTGGGACAAACTGGAAGTTCAGAACCAATTCTATACTGATTATGGCAAGGCATACAAAGGGCTGGGAGTAAAGAGGAACAGAAACAGCAAGACTAGAGCATAAGTCACCTATCAGTCAGGTGGGTAACCTCCGGTGGGAAAACCCTCAGAGATAGAACAAGTTGGAAGACAAATACAGTAGACCTATGAAAAATGGACAGTGTGGGAACTATATGTCAGTCACAGTAGGGATGCAGAGGAATGAAAAGATGTAAGAACTACTCAGGAGGAAGAATGAACAGGACCTGGGTTATGCCGGTTACTGATTTACATGGGGTAATATGCAGTTCCAGGCATCAGAACACTTGTGTCAAATCCAGGAACCTGGGGGACCTTACATTTTGAAGGTTTAAATAGTCAGCCATACACCTAAACAAACAAACAAACAAAAAAAAAAAAAACCCAAGAACTGGAGAATATTGTGACGTATTTCATGTGGATCTAAAAAAAAAAAAAAATCCTGCTTATTTCCCATTGTTGTAGTCTTCAGAACAGTCATGACAGTTGTGTTTATCTCTGGGAAGGGCATCCTGACACCCCAACCGTTTTATCTAGACTTCAGGCAAACCTCTACCCTTCTCCTACGGTAAGACTAGTTGCCATGCCTTATCTTGCGTTATTTTTGCTTCTGTTTTTGTGATCGAATGTGTAAGACAGTCATGACTTCTTAGCAGGGCCAACCCCTTTCAGGGGAGATGGTCTCCTGCAGTTTCAGCATGACTTTGTTCCTAAATTCTGGAGCTGCTCTCTCTGCGAGAACCTGCAGCCACCTTACATAGATTCACCGCAAACTCGGGAAATTACAATAGTAGAAGAAACGCCTTATCCAGGCTAGGAGATGGTGAAGCCTGGTGTTTGTAGTTTGTGGCAGCGGGCTTCCTTGGTGCGTTGGAAACTCTGAGGGGAGTAATCCCTAGATGGAAAATGAAGAAAATCCAAGGAGAGCTTTGCTATTTTCCTCTGCCTTCCAGCATAAAGAGGGTTTTTATTTCGAAGGCTACCTTCATCAGGCCTGTTGGCATACTTCTGAACCAGCAAACGAAGTCAGAAATCAAAGACATAGAAGTTATGAAGAGAAAGCCTCTAAAAAGGAGAATGGGAAACCGAGCAGGCTGTAACCTCACAGGGTAATTTAGCACCCTTTACCCGAGACCTGGCCCCAGAGCGTCCACCAGCGCGGTCTGGGGAGGGACAAAGCATCTACAATTCCCGTACTTGGCTGCTTCTAGAGCGTTGCTGAGGAATTTCCAGATCCTGGGAGTGACAGGGCCGGAGGCGAACAGCTGAAATCTTCCACGCTGTCAAAGTCAGGGAGGGGGAGACGCACCAGGCAACGGCGGCCTCCAAGTTTGGTTTTGGTTTTTGATTTTTTTTTTTTTTTTTTTTAATAAGGGGCTTCCTTTCTGTGCGGCCCAATGTCACAACGCCATTAGGTCACAGTAGCAAGAAGAAGAATTAAGAAGGGAAGGAGGACGCGTCCAGTGCGCGCGGACCCAGAAAATGGATCTTCCCGGCTGCTGCAGCCGCCGCGGCCCGAGCGGTGGGGGCGCAGCGGCGCTCGGCGGCTCCGAGTCGCAGCGGGGCAGCCCCCTTCCCGCAGCCCGGGCGCGACCACAGCGGTGCCGCGGCGGGGGGATCGGGCGGGCGCGCCGGCGACTTCAAAGGCCCGCCGCCGCCGCCGCCCCCGCCCGCGCGCGCCGATAGTACGGTCCGAGGGGGCGGCTCCTGGGGCGCGGCGCCCGCCGCAGCTGATGCGCGCCCGCCGGCCGGGAGGCGGGAGCCCGAGACCCCGGAGCCCGAGACCCGGAGCCCGACCCGGAGCCGCCGGCGCCGCGGCCCGGGGACCTGAGGAGGCCCCACGAGAGGCATCGCCCCGGCGGGAGTCGCTGGCGCGGAGGTGGCCGCGGCCGCGCCGCTCGGGAAGGAGGACGAGGAGGAAGCGGCGCTGCCTGCGGCCGAGAGGAAGCGCTCCACCCGGGCCCCCGACGGCGCTCGTTGAACCACATCCGCGCCTCCGCTGGAAACGCTTACGGGCGCCTGTCACCCGTTCCCTCCATTTTGAAAGGGAAAAAAGGCTCTCCCCCTTCCCCTACTCTTAGGAGCTGGAGCCCGAGGAGCCGCGCTCATGGCGTTCAGCCCTTGGCAGATCCTGTCCCCAGTGCAGTGGGCGAAATGGACCTGGTCCGCGGTGCGCGGCGGGGGCGCCGGAGAGGAAGAGGCCGGAGGGCCGGAGGGCGACCCCGAGGACGAGGACTCGCAAGCCGAGACCAAATCCTTGAGTTTCAGGCAAGTACACGCATCCCCGCCGAGATGCAGACGTGCTGCCATCCATCCATCTGCGGCTCATTCTGTGTGCGTGTGTGTGGTCGCTCGCCCGCGTAACCATTGCCATCGCAGTGCTGCGCCCCTACCCGTAACCGGTTCCCCGCTGTGCATTCGGAAGTTCAGGGTGCTCGGTCCGGTGTCCCCTTTCCCCCAGTTCGGTACCAGCTTTCGGAACCTAACCCAGACTCCGCAGTCTCTCCGCATCCCGGTCTGCTTGTCACTTTCTCTAAGCTTCGAGACCCCAGCCCCCGCCCCTACACACACCGAGTGTCAGGGATCCCATCTGGTACAAGTTGGGGCCTTCCCTGTGGGGAAGAAGTCGCGCCCAGGCCCTCCTGGTGTCCCCCTGTGCCCCGAAAATGCAGCCTTGGTGAAGAAGGTCGCGTGATGACAGGCCCCTAGCAGCTGGTGAGAAATGGTGGTCTTTGCTGAGCTGTCACCCAGTGATTGAGGAAGGCAGGTGACAGTATTCTCAGCTTCGGAACGAGTGAGTTCCGGACAGGTAGAGGCCTGCCCAAGAAAAAGGCATCATGGCGAGAGCTGACTTAATTTTAAGGGGGAGGAGGCAATCTTAATTTTTAAATCTATGAAGAAGGGTTCTGGTGAGAATAAGAGTCTGTTGAAAAGCGCTTTGGGAGGGATGTCGGAAGAAAGGATGACCTCAAAAATAAATGGTGATGGAGAAAAGCCCCGGAACTGAGGAATATCAGGGAGACAGGCTGAAGGCGGGGAACGGCCCTTGGAGAAAACCCCACGGTGAGCTCCCACAGGCCAGTCCCTGCCTCAGCAGGGACTAGCGGGTTGTAAAGTTAGGCAAAAATGCTGGACATTAGCCCTTGTCGATATATAAACTGTAAAGGGTGTCGGAAATACCGTTGAAAGTGGTAATTCCTCATTTTTCCCCCTTGGCAGCTCGGATTCTGAAGGTAATTTTGAGACCCCTGAAGCCGAAACACCAATCAGATCGCCTCTCAAGGAATCCCGTGATTCATCACTAGGGTTGGCAGGACCAGAGGCCAAAACCCAAGGTAAAGAAAGGCTTTCATTTTCTGCCTCTCTTGTTTTAAAGTTTTGAAAATGTAAAGAGAGAAGGAAGAAGGTTAATTTAGGGCCACTTAAAAGCTTTGGATTGAGTAATTACGAAGAAAGAGCTGTTTTAAAGTTCCTGGCTTATTTTGAAATGTTTTTGTTGGTTTGTTTTTTAGGAATGTGGTGGTCAGAGGCTTTCTTCCTAAGTAGTTTGTACAGTTGCAGGATGAGATTATCATTATCGAACATTTCTGCTGGGCCCTTCCCCTCAGCCCCTAAAAAACAAAAGTGTGTATAGTAATGCGGAGATGGAGGTATGTTTAGATTTGGCTTTAGATATTTCTCAGGTTCAGTCACTTTCTCCAGGGGTGTGTGTGTGGCTGGAGACAAAAATTCTAGTTAAGAGTTGATCTTTGTAGATAAGAAGGTATCTTAAGAAGTTGTTTTAAAATTGTTTACCTCTCCCCTAAGCTACATAGGAATGGTGGGGAACCTCTCTGTCTACCTAAGAAAATCTGGCACAGAGATTGTCTCCTAGCCCCCTCAGAGCTCAACCTTGAGCCTGTCCTTCATCTACAAAAGCTTCTGATGTTCCATTTAATTAGCAGAAACCTTTTTTGTCACACAGCCAATTTTGAGTAAAATTTCACCTGTCCTGATAGAATCTGTTTATCCACTCAGTAGAGTGTGCTGTGATTCAGCAGTGAAAAAGTGTTGCTCTCACTGAGCTAACATTATAGATAGAGGAAGATGGATCTTTTAAAGGTTAAACAAGATATATATGTCAGCTTGTCCTAAATACAGCAGTGGAAGGAGGAATAGGGTGTATGGAGTAGGGATAAGAGATGCTGAAGAGTAATTAATTAGGCGGAGCCTTGCCAATAAAGGAACTTGAGCAGAGCCCTGAGGGAAGATTGAGGGCTCAGACTTGCAGATTCTTGGGGAGAGAACCCTTTCAGCAGAGGGAATGTTATCTGCAAAGGTCTGAAGCAGGACCAGCCTGCGGTGGGGTGAGGCCCCATGGTGGGAGGGTTTTGAGGGCCAGTCTGAAGAGGCCAAGTGTGGCTAGAGTGGAGTGACTAGGGAGGGAACAGTAGCTGAAGGTAACCAGATAAAGGGAAGTCTGGAACATTTTGTAATGGCTTAAAATGACAGAAATGTATTCTCACAGATTTGGAGGCTAGAGGTCCAAAATGAAGGTGTCCACAGAGCCATGTTCTCTCCACACGTTCTAGGAAAGAATCCTTTCTTGTCTCCTGTAGCTTCTGGTGGTTGCTAGTGTAATTCTTGGTGTTCCTTGGCTTGTGGCAGTGTAACTTTAATCTCTGTCTCCTTCATTACATGGCAGGCTTCTCCCATGTGCCTCTGTGCCTTCACATGACATTCTTTTAAGGACCCCAGTCAGTGAATACAGGGACCCTCTTAATTTGGTATGACCTCATCTTAATTTGATTACATCTGCAAAGGTACTATTTCCAAATAGGTCACACTCATAGGTATGGGGAGTTAGGAATTCAACTTTTTCTTTTTTCTTTTTTTTTTTTTTTAAGAGCTTTACAGCATGGAAGATGCACTTGTTATTTGTGGCTTTCTTTTTCCTCTCTTAAGACTGGCAGTTCAGAAAGGAGATTTGAAAGCTGGAAAGACCTATTTTGAAGCTTTCCCATCCCATTTAAATAATGCTCACCAGACATGTTAAGTAGTTATTTGAAAGTTACTTTGAATTGCTCTCAGCTTGGGAGGGCCCCTTCCTCGCCATTCTGTCAGCTGGTAGTCTGATTCATCTTGTCAGATTCTTTGCTAATTGCATAGAGACAGTCCCCCAGAACCATAGAGACCCAAATGTTTGTTTCTTCCTTGTGCCACCGATTCTTTTTTAAATGTTTTGGTAACTTCTAGTTCACACTGTTTTTTTTTTATTCTTTCTAAAAGTTTTTTGTCTTTAGAGTCATGGACCAGGGAAGCTCTGCGAAGTAGATCATGATTGAAGGCCATGTATTTGGTAGGGGTTGAGGGAGAGTGTACAATCTGGAAAATTACTACTCCATATTAAGAAATCTTTTCGTTTACGGTGTTTAAATAATAGGATGATTGCATATCAGCCTGGTAGTATTCTGCCTTTGAGAACTCTTTCTGCCTAACCTGTAAAGTTAGTTCAGAGTCTTGTTGATGACCTTATTATACATATACAAGGAAATACAAAAATACTCCCAAAGCCCAGGTCTGACTAAGAATGATATCAGTGAACAAAAATTCCTAGAGACTCATTTCATGTTAAAGTCTTAATTTCTGGGCTTGAATCAACTTCTTTCTCCTGAAATTGTTGATGATTTAACTCCTGATACAGTTAGTCTTTCATGTTTCTGTGATTTCAGGACGTGATGGAGCAGCAGGTAGAGATTATATAAGACTATATTTTCCGGAGGAATGATATTTGAGTTGTTAGTCGGGGGTTGGAGTTAACGTATGTAAAAGATCCTGGCTTCCTGGTATATGATGGCCCTCCAATGTGTGGGCTGTATACCACATACCATAGCCACAGCCCCCACCCCAACCTCCATCTAATTCTTTGAATGCAGGGAAACATCTACGTCTATACAAAGTTAATTTTCTTTTTATTGGGAGTTTTTTGAGGGGACTTACAGTATCTGAACTCTAATAATGCTTTTTGAGATAGGGTTATATGCTGTCCTAGGAATTAAATGGTAGATGAGGTTGTGGGGATTTTTTAAAGCCATAGATGGGAGCTGGTTTCAGACTAACTGCTAAAATAAAACTTGAACCAAAGAGGTTCATTGAAAAGACCACAGTAGTAGCTGTAATATTAGGGCTGGCAATTCTGTGTTTGCTATCTGTCTGCCTTCCCCAACAAAGAATGTCTAAGCTGCTGGTGTTACTGTTGTTGTTCTTTGCTGAAGGATATATCAGTGAGGAGACTTCTTCACCTAAGAGAGGACTTTTAAAAAGGGTTCAATCTCAAGTGCATCCCCTTTTTTGTGGTGGACTGTGGTTTTTGTCCATTGTTTTGGACTATAAAAGCTGCAGTCCTCTGCTACTAGAAGCCTCCCCACCACACACACCCACACACAGCTTCATTTATAGTTTGTTACCTTTCTTTGAGAAAGAAAATATCAATTTCTGCTGAAACTATCAAATGCCCTTGGAATGACTAGTTAAATCTACCCTGTTTGATGTGTTAATTAGATGCCTCAGCATTTCAAAGACAAACTATAGACCTCCAGAATAGAAGGGAAGATAAATAAAATCAATCCATAGATATTTACTGCTGAAGGCCTAGGGGGAATGCAGAGTTGTTTGTTGACACAGTTTTGGTAGTCTAGCTCTGGAATCAGCAAGACTGGCTCATAGACCCAAATATGGCCTGCTGCCTGCTGTGGCCAATTATGAATCTGCCTGGGAGCTAAGAATTAGTTTTACATTTTTAAATGGTTGAAAAAAATTGTGCAGTGTGAAAATTATAGGAGATTCAAACTTTAGGGCCCATAAATAAAGTTTTGTGGGAATGCAGCCACAGGTTCACTCAGGTGTTGTTCTAATATGGCTGCTTTCACACTAAAGTAGCAAGGTTTTTTGTTTGTTTTTAAATAGGCTCCATACCCACTGTGGGGCTTGAACTCACGACCCTAAGATTCAGAGTCATATATATGCTTTACAAAGCCAGCCACGCGCCCCTCAAGGTTGAGTACTTGGAACAGAGACTAAATGGACAGCAAAAGCCTAAAATATTTACTGCTTGGCTCTTCACAGAAAAGTTTGCTGACTTAGATCCACACTTACGACAATTGTGATAAAAATATAAAACTTAAGTAGTTTGGGATAACTTTAAAGAAGGTGGCAAGGCTATCCATGATTAATTCACAATGAAGCATGGGACCAGGTGCCTTAGTACAGGCCTGTGTGGTTATGTAAGGCTTTGGGGAAAGACTTGTTTGGGCTGGCTATTTGTCTCCCGTGTAAAACACAAATGTCATTGATCTGTCAGTATACCTGATTTTCAGTTGACTAAAAGATCCAAGGAGTTATGAAAAAAGGAAATTAGGGAAGAATGAAGAGAGTTTGGGAATCATTTAATATAAGTACAAGTATATATAGACACTAAACTTTTGCCCATTAAGTGTTTAGTGTATTTAATTATTTTAATTTAATGGTTTTAATTTAATTTAATGGTTTTAATTGGGTGTTCCCGAATTTATTTGACAATTGATGTGGTATGTTGTTGGTATATGTTGTGTGGTTGAAATAGTTTATTTATTGGGTATTTCAGACTACATATATGAGACATGGAATATAAGTCTTGTTAAAATGTAAGCCTTAGGTTTTTGGTTCTAAGGCTTTGAGTTATATGTATAAGAAAATAATATGTAGACATTTTTCATTACGTGTTTATTGAAGTGTTCCAGTCGAATCCGTGAATATGGTTCTCCTAAGGATTTAGTTTAACATTCTCTTCCTGCCCCTACCATAGGGATTGCTTTATTAGAATTTCCTAGAAATAATACTAATAAGGACTCTTAATGTTAGTCCAATAGTTCAACTCCCATGGCTCCTTCAATAACATCCTAAGCCATCCCCTATCTCTTTTATTTTTATTTGATTTTTTAAAATGTAATTGGCTCCTTCATAGTTCAATTTAAATTTTTATATTATTTTATATTGTAAGATGTTTAAGGCTTGAAAACCTCAGCAGCATGGTACATTTTTTTTTTCCATGTAATGTTTTTAGCTCTCAACTTGGGAGATTCCTACTAGTTAGTAAATGGGATCAGAGCCATGTTTTTTTGTTGCTTTATTTATACAAGTGTAAATGAGCCATGTAGAGAGTTTCTGTATGGTGTTCCACCCAAAGAAAATGTCTTAGGGAGAAAGTATAGTTTTTCCAGCAGACACCTCAGAAAGTGCAGAACTGTAATATTTGAATAAAAAACTTAGGGGCAGGGGAAAAGTCTGCCTGTTGAGTATACATTTTACTAGATTTATTTATAACTATAAAGCAGTATTTTTCTTTCCAAATGAATAGTAAATTTGTGAGAAATGTTGTAAGGATGAAACTCATTTCAGACTTGTACTCCCCAGTCTGGGGCTTACCTGAGCATCAAAGCAAGGTAACTTACTTTGACAGTCTGTGGTGGTTGGAGGCATCCGGTGTGTGTCTGTCTGGTTGGGGGCAACCCTTCCAAAATGATGTTGCTGCCATATAATACTCCATTTAAAAAAATGGATGTGGTCTAAAGACATTTAAACATTTAGGTTAAAGAGTACTCATAGTGTCTTTTTCAAGTGGGTTGTAACACTCTTCATAGGAAGTCCTGGCTGGCAGCATAAACCTTTTAGTCACACTCTCTAACCTCAGGTCAGGAATGGGAAGATCCTGGTTTATCTCCCCAAAACAAAACAGCAGTCTCCGTGGGGATGTGATAAATGAGGGTCACTTAACTGCCTAAAAACTGTTGCATTGGGCCTAGAAAGGGATTGCTGTTTGTAAGTTCAGGATCTCACTGTCACCTTTGCTTGTATGTAAACCTAATTTTATGAAGTTTCCTCAAACATGGTCACATCTCCAGGGGTTAGGTCACTAATGGCCAAATGGATATTTCAAATGAAAAAATGTAATCTGGCAGTTCTGTTTGGCAGATACAGATATTTTCCTAGCCAGTCCAGGTACCCTTTTTCCTATGTCATTGCTGGAGATAGAACAAATTACTGATCTCCACCTTTCCCACTATACGACTCCCACCTAGCAGAACACTGGCTTTTTCTTTCAGCTGAGTTTACTGAATGTATTGGAAACAAGTAAGCTTTTTTTGTTTCTTTTCAGCATCTTGCTTGATTTTTAGAACAGTGATGCTATGAGATAGGATGCATGTGATCTCCATTCCAAGGATTGGAAAATCCAGGCCATTGTCTTTACTGTTAATACTAGACTAGGGTCTTAAATTCAGGGTTTTTTAAAAAATATATTTATTTATTTATTCATGAGAGACACAGTGAGAGAGGCAGAGACACACAGAGGGAGAAGCAGGACTCTTTCCAAGGACCCCGGGGATCATGACCTGAGCCAAAGGCAGACAGTCAACCACTGAGCCACCGAGGTGCCCCTTAAATTCAGCTTTTAAGGTCACACATCCATAGCTTCATAGAACATATTATACAGCTTCTCTCCCCAGGGAATCCGTGATTCTCTGTCTTCACTGATTGAAGAGAAAACTTATCAGAGGAAATAAAGGTTCTTAAAATGTTGCCAAGACAGGGTTGTTTGCTCAGGGAGAGCATCCTTTAATGTATCCTGTTAAGTGATAGTAATTTTTTTTATAAGTTCCATAGGGGACATGTATTCACATTTATTAACTTGGCACGTATATATGTGAAGTATAAAATGTACTTCAGGAATTTTGAATATCAAATTTTGAATTTGCAGCAAAATTTAGATATAGAGCTTGAAGCAGGAAAGAAAGCGTTACAGGGTAAGCTGCTCTATTGAAAACATTTTGCATCTTTAATGCTTAGCTTCAGCTCATCAGTGAGAAATTAAGAGGGTGGGGACATATTCAGTAGTAGCTATTGCTTTCTCTCTCCACCTGTGAGTCACATGTGGATGAGAAAAGGCATCTGCATGGAGATGTATGCAGCCTCCTGGGACTCTGCATCTATTTTGGGATAGAGAGAGGAGGTTTTTTTGTTTTCTTTCTTTTTATTTTTTTAAAGAAGCTTTTATTTATTTAGCAGGAAGAGAGAGAGAATGCAAGCACTAGGAGTGCAAGCAGAGGGAGAGGGAGAAGCAGGCTCCCTGGTGAGCAGGGATTCTGAATGCAGGGCTTTTTTTTTTTTTTTAAAGCTTTTAATTTTTTTTTTTTTTAAGATTTTATTTATTCATGAGAGACACAGAGAGAGGCAGAAACATAGGCAGAGGGAGAAGCAGGCTCCATGCAGGGAGCCCGACATGGGACTCAATCCCAGGTCTCCAGGATCACTCCTGGGGCTGAAGGTGACACTAAACCACTGAGCCACCCAGGCTGCCTATGAATGCAGGGCTTGATCCCAGGACCCTGGGATCATGACTAGAGCTGAAGGCAGATACTTAATTGACTGAGCCACCCAGGTGCTCCCAAAGAGGAGTTTCTTTCTTTTTTTTTTTTTTTTTTTAAAGATTTTTTTATTTATTCACGAGAGACACAGAGAGGGAGAGAGAGGCAGAGACACAGGCAGAGAGAGAAGCAGGCTCCATGCAGGGAGCCCGACATGGGACTTGATCCCTGGTCTCCAGGATCAAGCCCTGGGCCGGAGGCGGTGCTAAACCGCAGAGCCACCCGGGCTGCCCCACAAAGAGGAGTTTCTAAAAGGCCTATTAGTTACCTATTGCTGCATAACAAATTACTCCAAAATTTATTAACAGCTTAGAATATTATTTCACATAGTTTTCATAGGTCTGGAATTTGAGTAGCAGCTTATTAGCTCGGTGATTTGGCTTAGGGTTATTTGTGAGAATACAGTCACGGTATTGGCTGGGACTGTCATCATCTGAGAGCTTGATCGGGTTTGGAAGAACTTAGGTAGCTCACTGCTGCCTGGCAAGTGCTGGCTGTTGGTGGGAGGCCTCAGCTCTTTACCATGTGGGTGGACCTTGCTGTCTATGAGGTTGCTTGAGTGTTCTTCCAGCATGGCAGCTGACTAGCCACAGAGTGAGTGATCCAAGAGCAAGACGGGAATTGTAGTATCTCTTATGACTTGGCCTCAGAAGTCACAGTTATTTCCACAATATCTTTTTGTTTACACAGGTCTGTCCAACAGCATGATTGCCAGGAGATGGGATTCATCTCACTTGATAAATGGCGCCCTCATTGGGGACCATCTTGGAGGCTGACTAGCTTAAGACTCTTTCCTACTTTTTTTTTTTTTTTTTTAAGATTTTATTTATTTATTCATGAGAGACACAGAGAGAGAGAGGCAGAGACACAGGTAGAGGGAGAAGCAGGCTCCATGCAGGGAGCCAAGGTGGGACTCGATCCCGGGACTCCAGGATCACGCCCTGGGCTGAAGGCAGCACTAAACCGCTGAGCCACCCAGGCTGCCCGAAGATTTTATTTATTTATCTGAGAGAGAGAAAGCTTAAGTGGGGGGGAGGAGCAGGCTCCCCACTGAGCAGGGAGCCCTATGTGGGGCTCCATCCCAGGACCCTAGAATCATGACCCAAGCCGAAGGCAGACGCCTAAACAACTAAGCCACCCAAGCACCCCTGTTTCCTACTTTAAAAAAAGCCAAACTTCTGCTAAACAGTGTAATTTCAAAGACTTCAGAGTTTTTTATTACTCTCTTCCTCTGGGGCCTCTTTGCTGCTTTATCCACCTCTTCCTTTTGCCCCTTTTCTTAGAGTGCTGGAGCAGAAGAGATGGGAGAAATAACATGGTCTTCAGCCAAGGCCTCTGTCCTGTTGTGGAGGCATGTGATGTGACTGGCAAATCAGCTGCTGTTGCTCTGTCTGGAGGCTCCTTTCTCTTTTCCTTTATCCTGCATCAGCCCCCAGCTCCTGTGTGGGTGGTTGCTTCTTTGTGAGAGAGGCAGTTGGTATTTTGAATCCTCCAGTAATTATTTCTGAAGAGATGCACATTATGGTTGTTTGGCAGCAGCGGAGTGAAGTTACACAATTTCCCATCTCTGCAGAGGAGTCCCATCTGCTAGCACGTGCTCTTTCTCTCCACTCATCCTGCTGCAGGCTGCAGGCGTTGGGTTCGGAGGAGAAGTCCACAGGGAGGTCCTTCTACATTTTCTGTCTGTGGTGGGGGATTTCTCATGTATTCGAAATGTAACCTCAAACAAATCCAGACTTCTGAAACTCCGGGGCATCTCAGGAATGAGAAGAGAAGACGTATTAGTTATGGGAAGGGTTTCTGTGGAGAAGGTTTGGCTGCCTGGGTGGCAGACACTCAGGATTGGTGGGCTTTTCCCTTCTTTCATATTAGGATCTGGGCCTTCAGAGGACAGAGTTGGGTCTTTTTTTTTTTTTTTTTTTTTTTTTAAGTAAAATAGCATAACATACTGGTTTGGAAATTTGAAATATTTTCTTTATCCTTAGTATATAAGCTTTTTCAGCTCATCAAGTGGCTTTCCATAGTATTCTTTACCTGTGGAGTGTTACATTTTACAGTGAGCCACTGTCAGGAGTTAGAAGCTTATCTCAGGAGAAATGGCATCTGGTGCTCTCTTACACTCTTACAAATAGCAATAAACTCGCCCCTGCCTTCTCCCCTGTCCCTCCCAGCTCCTGAGTAGTGTTTTATTTGGTGATTTTTTTTTCTTTTTTTTTTTTTGGAGGCCGTGGAGGAGGAAGTTTGGACAGTTTGTTTCTGTCTGGGTTTGGTCAGGAGTGTATGTGAGGGTGTGTGTGGGGGTGTTGGGTGTTGATGTTTTTCTGCTCTAAGTAGTGACATCTTAAAGTTACTGCATACCTAGGAGGATGTTCCGCATTTTCCTGCCTTGACTCACCCACTTGGAATCCCCTCCTTACTCTCGTGTTTCTGGGTGACCTGAGGCCTCAGTGGTTGTCAGGGGAATGTGAGCTTTGTAGCCTGTACCCTGAGGTTCTTTCTACCTAGCATTCCTGGAAAAGGCCTGCTGGTGCTGTTGTCCTGCCCCTGGGTAATACATCATGTCGACTTCTCCACTTTAAGGCCTGTGCTCTTGACCAAATGACTGAGAACGTACATATATAAAATATATTTAAGCTTTGGGGTAATCAGAGGGACTGGGAATTCAGACATGAAATTGGGAAAAAAACAAAAAACCTCGAATTTTGGACACTTGCCTAAATGCTAATATGTACCTTATTAACAGTCTCCTCAAGTCGGATCACTTTAGCAGGAAGGGGTGGCACAAGTGCCAGAATCACGCTCATTTCCCTCCTGAAGCCCTGATTCAAACACAGGAGAGTAGGGGGTGGAAGGGCAAGACCAAGCCATCCATACATTTGAGTGAGGAGAGCTCTTCAAAGGGAAGGGGTCAAATGAAGAACAAATGTTAATCCCTCACAGCTGTTGGTTTAGAGGTACACAGCTTTACCACTACTTATATGTACCTTTTCTGTACATAAAAGATATCAGTTGAAAAGAGTCCTTTATTTGTCTGACATGCGCCCAGCAGTGGGCACTGATAGAGTGTCAGCTCTGCTTTGGGGGCTTGGGCGTAAGGCCCTTACAGAGCTGAGTTTGGAGGAGGCTAGCTGGCCTCTGTTTCCCAGGCTTCTTGGCCTCCTTGGCTTCTCCAGAAGTTTTAACAGCAAATAGATAGTTTTAATAAGGGAGTATGTGAAGGAGGTCTTGGAAGAAGTCAAATGTTAAAAACTAGCATTGAAAAAATCTTCCCCTCCCTAGACAGGAACAAAGCCAAAAGCCTTTTGAACTTGATGATTGTCCTGCCTCTAGGATGGTTCCTGTACTGTGCTATATCTGTTGTAGGAGAGAGGAGTGATGTCATTTTTTCACCTTTTTCTGTAAATAGAATTTAGCACATTGTAGGCTTCCTCAAGAGAAATTTAAAATTCCAAATTGATGTGATGGTGAGACCTACCACTTCTCTGAAGTTTGAGTTCCTACACGTGATATACATAAGAGACTATTTAAAGCATTTTCTGAAATACAAGTCTGTGGTAGAGTAGAATATTTTATTAGGAACTGCAGGATGCTGTGCTTGCTCTGAGCTTTTGAGCCATGTCCATTTTTTCTTTTTTAACAGTTTTATTGAGATCTAACTCACATATCATGCAGTTCACCCATTTTAAGGGTCTATAATTCAATAATTTTTAAAAATATTTTATTTATTTATTCATGAGAGACACACAGAGAGAGAGAGAGAGGCAGAGACACAGGCAGAGGAGAGGGTGAAGCAGTCTCCATGCAGGGAGCCTGATGTGGGATTCCATCCCGGGTCTCTAGGATCATGCCCTGAGCTAAAGGTGACGCTAAACTGCTGAGCCACCCAGGCTGCCCCAATTCAATGATTTTTAAAAAGATTTTATTTGAGAGAGAGAGAAAGCATGAGCAGGGGGAAGGGGTAGAGGGAGAGGGAGAAGCTGACTCCCCATTGAGCAGGGAGCCCGATGCAGGGTTCCATCCCAGGACCCCGAGATCATGACCTGAGCCAAAGGCAAATACTTAATTGACTGAACCACCAAGGCACTCCTGATTCAATGATTTTTAGTATACTAACAGAATTGTACAACTGTGGCCTTCATCCGATTTTTAGAACATTTTATCACTCCCAAAGAAATTCTGTACCCTTTAGCATTCCTTTGCCATTCCACCCCCTAGTCCTAGGCAACTGATAATCTACTTTGTGTCTCAGTATATTTGCTTATTCTGGACATTTTATGTAAATAGAACTATACAATCTATAGTTTATTGTGACTGCCTCTGTTCACATCCATATTGTAGCATGTATCGGTACTTCATTCCTTTTTATTGTCAGTAAATACTCCATTACATGAATGTGTCATATTTTGTTCAGTTGATGGACGTTAGAGTTATTTCCACTTCGGGGCGATTAAGATTCATGCTGCTACGAACATTTCCTGTTCAGGTTTTTCTGTGGATGTATGTTTTCATTTCTCCTGGGTATATACCTATATACCTAGTAGTGTTACTGATGGGTCATAAGGTAACTGTATTTCTAACACTTTGAGGAACTGTCAAACTGTTTTCCAAAGTGGCTGCACCATTTTACATTCCTACCAAGAGTGTGTGAGGATTTCAATTTCTCCACATCCTTGTCAACACTTGTTACCTGTCTGTTTGATTTTAGCCATCTTAGTAGGTGTGAAGTGGTATATCCTGGTTTTGATTTGTATTTCCCTAATGCCTAACAGTGTTGAGCATCTTTTCATGTATTCATTGGCTGTTTGTATATCTTCTTTAGCAAAATGTTTATACAGATTCTTGGCCTACTTTTTTTTTTTTTAAGATTTTATTTATTTATAAAAGAGAGCAAGAGAGAGAGGTAGAGGGAAAAGCAGGTTCCATGCAGGTAGCCCGACGTGGGACTCGATCCTGGGTCTCCAGGATCAGGCCGTGGACTGAAGGTGGCGCTAAACTGCTGAGCCACCCAGGCTGCCCTTGGCCTACTTTTTGACTGTGTTGTTTATCTTTTTATATTGAGTTGTAAGAGTACTTTATGTATTCTGGATACAAGTCCCCTATTAGATATGTAATTGTAAATAGTTCTTCCCATTCTGGGGGTTGTCTTTTCACTTTTTTTTAGGGGAGGAGGGAGAGAGAATCTTAAACAGGCTCCATACCCAAAGCCGAATGATCTCACAACTCTGAGATGATGACCTGAGCTGAAATCAAGAGTTGGATGCCTAACTAACTGAGCTACCCAGACACCCCCCTTTTCACATTTTTGAGGGCATCATTCGATGTGTAGAAGTTTTTAATTTTGATGATGTTCAATTTTCTACTTTTTCTTTTGTCCCTTATGTCATATCCAAGAAGGTTTTGCCTTTTAACCCACCGTCACAAAGATTTATTACCCCTATGTTTTCTTCTAAGAGTTTTATAGTTTGAGCTCTTATACTTAGATCTGTGATTGATTTTGAGCTAATTATTATATGTGTTGTGAGGAAATGGTGCAACTTCTTTCTTTTGCATGTAGATGTCCAGCACCATTCATTGAAAAGAGTGTTTGAATTGATTTTGTACCCTTTTACCGACCTTGTCAAAAGTCACTTGATCATAGATGTTAAGGGTTGGCTTCTGAACTTTTGTTTTATTGATCTGTATGCCTTTCCTTATGTTTATCATATATTCTTGATTATGGTAGCTCTGTAGTAAGTTTTGAAATCAGGAAATATGAGTCCTCCAACTTTGTCTTTCTGATTGTTTTAGTTACTCTGGGTTCTTCCCATGTCCTTATAAATTTTAGGATCAGTTTATTAATTTTTTTCAAAAAAGCCAGCTGGTATGTTGATACAGATTGTATTCAATCTGTAGATAAATTTGGGGAGTACTATCATGGTAACAATGTTAAATTTTCCACTCCATGAATATAGGATGTCTTTCCATTAAGATTTTTAATTTCCTCAAATTATGTTCTATAGTTTTTAGAGTACAAGCTTGGCCTTGTTTGTTACCTTTAAGTATTTTATTCTTTTTGATACTATGATAAATGGAATTGTTTTCTTAATTTCTTTTTTGGATTTTTCATTGCATGTATGGAAATACAATTGATTTTTGAATGCTGTATAGGAATACAGTTGATTTGTGCACACTGATCTTGTATTCTGCAAATTTGCTAAATTTGCTAAATTCATTTGTCATAATAGTTTTTGTTGGTGTATTCCTTAGAACTTTCTATGTACGAGATCATTTCATCTGCAAATAGAGATAGTTTTTCCTTTTTCCTTTTTTTTTTTTTTTAAGATTTTATTTATTTATTCATGACAGACACACAGAGAGAGAGGCAGAGACACAGGCAGAGGGAGAAGCAGGCTCCACACAGGGAGCCAGACATGGGACTTGATCCTGGGTCTCGAGGATCACACCCCGGGCTGAGGGTGACACTAAACCGCTAGGCCACCGGGGCTGCTCTCCTTTTTCCTTTTCAATCTAGATGCCTCTTATTTCTTTTCCTTGCCTATTGGGACTGGCTAGGACTTCTAGTACAATTTTGAATAGAAATAGCAAAAGCTGATATTCATGTCTTATTCTTGACCTTAAGAGGAAAGCATCAGCCTTTTACCATTAAGTATATCATTAGCTGTAGAATTCATAGGTGTCCTTTATCAAGTTGAGGAAGTTCCCTTCTGTGCCTAGTTTGTTGGGTGTTTTTTGTCATGAAAGAATTTTGTTTTTTTTTTTCAAATTTTTTCTCCATATTTTGAGATGATCATGTGAGTTTTGTCTTCTGTTCTATTGCTGTGGTATATTACCCTAATTGATTTTCAGATGTTACACCAACTTTGCATTCCTTGGATAAATCCCACTGCTCATGATGCATAATCCTTCTTATGTGTTGGTGGATTCAGTTTGATAGTATTTTGTTGAGGATTTTTGCTTCTCTTTTCAATGTGAGATACTAGTCTGTAGTTTCTTTCTTATGAAAGCTTTGGGTTTGATATCAAGGTAATATTGGACTGATGAAATGAGTTGGGAAGCCTTTTACCCTCATTTCATGTAAGAGTTTGTGAAGAATTGATACTAATTTTTCTTTAAGTATTTGGTAGAATTCACCAATTTGATACAGTTGTGTGTATGTGTGTGGTGGGGGGAAGTTTTTAATTTACCATTTCAGTCTCTATCCCTGCTTTAGATCTATTCAGATATTCCATTTTCCTCTGAGTCAGATTCAGTAGTTTGTGTCTTTCAAGGAATTTGTTATCTAACTTGTTAACATAATAGTGTCTCATTTTTAAATGGAATTAATAAGCTTTGCTGTGCTTTTTTCACAGGGTTGTTTTGAGGATCAAGGTAGATAACATTTTGAGGATCAAATAAGTGTGAACTATTTGATTTGTTCTAAATTCTTAGTTAGAACATAACCTTATTTTACCAATGTCTGCAATTTAGCATTTGTACTGTGTTCCTCCTTTGTCAGTTCTGTTTCAAGGGAGTGATTGTTGCCCTTGTTACCAAAGGAATATGAACTAAGGTTGGGTTTGAGGGGGGAACTAAAGTGATTTTGAGACCTATTTCTGCTTGTTTCCTGAGGAGTAGCAGAACAAGTAGATCCTACACTGTCAGTATTAGAAGACATCACTGTATCATTAAGAAGTCAGTTGTGGGCTCTGATCCATTCTGCTCTCCCCCAGCACTGAGAACAAATGTTTCCTTTCCTCCTTGAGGAATTGCTGAGCTTGGTCCAGTCACTGATTTCCTAAGCTCTCCTGTAATCCATACCTTAGACATACCTCCTAGCTTGCATCTAAGTCAGTAATAAAGGTTCTCTTAGGGGTGTCTGGGTTGCTCCGTTGGTTAAGTGTTCAACTCTTGATTTTGGCTTGGGTCATGATCTCAGGGTTGTGAGATTGGCCCTGTGTTGCGCTCATGTCCTGGGCGTGGAGCCTGCTTAGGATTCTGTCTTTCCTTCTCCCTCTGCACTTCCCCAAAAGGGTTCTCTTAAAATACAACTTAGCTTTAAAAATAAAAAATTATTTCATATAATGCTCTAGAAAGTTCTCTTTTGCTGAATATAAAGGTAGAGTCAAAGAAGGAATGACTCCCTTAGAAGAGAAGTTGATGATATAAGAAACTGACTCCTTAAAGTCAGAAGTCTAGCAACACTGGTGTTTTCTATATAAGAACATGTGAGGTGGCAATTTTATGAGAAGGTAGTAGCTTCTTCTCTCACTGTATTTCAGTGTGTTTAGCACTTGATTGTTCTCTGAAGGGGCTTTGAGTGTGGCTCTTGTTTCCTTAACTGGATTATAAGCCCCATGCACTTATTTTGTGATCTCTTTATATGGAGCACAGTGTATGCTGCAGGTCATAAGGGGCTGTGCTTGGTTAGTTAGATGGTTATCTTAAAAAAAATTTTTGTGATTTGATTTTAGGGAATGGTGACATTGAACATCTGGTTTGGATCTTTCTGTAGAATATTTTAGTACTATGGCTTAGAGTCAATTGCTATTACACATTTATAACACTTCACTGTCATTGTTGTGCCTTCCAAGTTTGTGTTATTCTCTACGTATCTTTTATGTGGCCCTGAATAGCAAAGACCTACATTTTGGGTTTGAGTTTGGAAATCCAGGCCAGTTTCTTTGTAACAGGCATCCTATTCTATAGTTGTGTAGTTTGAGGTTTCCCGATTATGAGATATATAACATGGGTGATTATACACGTGGGATTATCTCCACCAATGGGGATAGAATAGTCCATCTATTTGTGATGTGTAGCCCAACATGGTCAAATGGATTCTTCATCTCACTTCAGAGCATTCAGAAGCATGACACTGGTGCTTTGTTCCTAGAGATTGTCCCTTTGCTTCCTGACTCTCAGATGCCCACCCCTCAGTCGATATGACAACATAATCAATATATTTGTATCACACCGTAGCGTTGAATCCCCACTCTGAACCCTTTCTTCCTTAGCTTAAGATCCCACTTGGGGTTTCCCATGAATGAAGAGAAATTAGATGAACGAAGATAGTTCTGGAATTAATTAAGTGACTATCTAGCATGGGTAAGCCATGGCCTGCCTGTGCTCCAAACTAAGTCTGTCTGCTTCCTGTCTCTCCCTTCACCTCCCCTCGTGTATATGGTTAACCATTCTGAGCCATGATTTCTTCATCTGTGAAATGGGATTAAAAAAAAATCTCACAGGGTTGTTGTAAGGATTAAATAGTGTAATATATCTAGAATATCAAGCAGTTGCAATAATATTGTACTTAAGAAAAAAATTTTCTGGAGTGAGACACTTCAAAAATAACCTTTTACAATGAATTCCACTCCTCTGTCTTGGGAGGAGAAGGCAACAGGGAGCTGGTTGGGCTTGGAAATAGGAATCCTGTGGTGACATGGAGACAAAAGAGAAATGGGTAAAGGGGTATTAAGTTTGGGTGAGAAGAGATTTTTGTGCTTCTTAAGGATTCTAGGCCTCAGAATATAAGTTTTAGGGATCCCTGGGTGGCGCAGTGGTTTGGCGCCTGCCTTTGGCCCAGGGCGCGATCCTGGAGACCCGGGATCGAATCCCACGTCAGGCTCCCGGTGCATGGAGCCTGCTTCTCCCTCTGCCTGTGTCTCTGCCTATCTCTCTCTCTCTCTCTGTGTGTGTGACTATCATAAATAAATAAAAATTAAAAAAAAAAAAAAAAAAAAAGAATATAAGTTTTATGTCTTTATATGTTTAAATTGAATAATCATGTAACTGTTTTTTTCAAGCACTGTTCTTCCCCTTTCTTTTTACATGTAATGTGTCTTAGAGATCCAGTCCTGTTAGCACATACAGATGTACTCTATGGTTTAACGCCCATACAATATCTGGTGTAAGTTTGCATGCCTAGTGATTTTTCAATCCTCTGTGATGCTTTATAATTGCCCCAAAATAGTGTGTAGGAACCAACAGTTCAGTCAACATCCTCATCCTTGTACATGTGTGTAAGGTCCTCTTTGTGCACATAATTAAGATAAATTCCTAACAGTCATGTTGATGAATTAAGAATCTGTTCATTTTGGATTCTGATAGGTAGTACTAAGTACTCTGAAAGATCCCACAATATACTCTCCTTCAGAATATATGAGAGTGCCTCCTGGCCCTCTTACCTGGCAACTGTTAATGGGTATCATCAATATTTTAAGTTTTACAAATCTGATAGGTTAAAAATGGTATCCTGTTTATTAATTGTGTGAGAGTGAGCTTATTTTTCAATAATGTTTTGGCCATTAAAAGAAATAGCTTGCTTGCTTTTGGGCTTTATCATATAGAACTTACTCTTATTTCCACTATTCAGTGAAAAGCACCAGGGGTGTTTTTTGTTTTTTGTTTTTTTAATTGGGAATGGGGAGGAGGATTTATGGTCTGGTTGCTCACTAAAGTTGTTACTGCCTCCAGTTTGTAGATTCCTTAAGACAGGAGATTGTGTCTGTGTGTTCTTTAATTCTTCTTTTGATTGTATGAGTTTTTGTTTGTAAAATGCTCAGTCACGGTGCCTGACACTGTAGTCAGTGCTGCTTCCTCCTTTTTCTTCCCTTTCATTGTTCCCTTACATTATACCAGGCCTTGTGGGTGGCCTCTTATCTGGTGTCTACCAGGGCCTCACAACACCTGACTTCCCAATGGGGCCAGACCACGCCCAGGCTCATCAGGCAGGCCAGCAGTTTGTATTCTCCTTCAGATTAATGTTCTCTAAATATCCAGCAGAGTTCCATGTAAGTCTACAGACTTAGGCCAAAGTTTGGCCATCTTTTGTTTGTTTGTTTGTTTGTTTGTTTGTTTGTTTTTTTAAGATTTTACTTATTTATTTAAGAGAGAGAGCATGAGTGGTGGAATGGAGGGAGAGAGGTAGGGAGAAGCAGAAGCAGACTCCTTGCCCAGTAGGGATCCCAGCCCAGTGAGGAGCTCAATCCCAGGACCCCAGGATCAAGACTTGAGCTGAAGGCAGACGCCCAACCGACTGAGCCACCTAGGCACCCTGGCCATCCTTTGATCATATGCTGTGCTCTGCACAACAAAACCTGAGCCACCATTCAGAGAAGGAAAATATTTACACCATTTTGTTCCTGGGGTTTGATTGTCTTCCTGGAGTAGTCCAGTATCCTTTCCTGCCACACCTGGGTACTGGTGAGACATTTCCCCCACCCACTCCCACTTGATATTTTGTGTCCCTTCAAGTCCAGTCTTAATGTCAACAGGTGGCTGAAGTGTGTTTAAACAAAACCTATTTAAATTTATGTTTTAGTGATGTTCCCTCTCAAAGATTTAGTCCACACTTAAAAGTGCTTAAAACAGCACTTGCAGCAGCACATCCCTCTTGAACATTCTCAGAGGTGACAAGCTTTATTCTTAGATGTTAAGATTTTTTCCCCCAAGGTAGCTGAAGAGTTTTTAAACCTCAGTGTAGTGATTGAAGGGAAATTAACCATAAAGTATGAGAGGAGCCCTTTTGAGGACCTTAAAAGTGGTCCAGAAAGACAGTCTTCAAGAGCAGTGATTGCTAAATGCCAGGCTAGGAAAGAAGGCTTTGGATTTTCTTGGCTAGAGAATGCTCTGACATAATTTTTCTTTGAGTTTCAGGGGCTTTGTGGGTCCTCTGAAAATTTATCTGTGAACCCTTCCTGAATTACTATAAAGGTCATTCATTTTCATATATTGGTTCTCAGATTCATATATTGGTTCTCTAAGGCCTTAGAGTCAGAGCTTGTATCTTCAGCTTGGATGTGAGAGACTGGATTTTGAGGTTAGAAAGAGGCCAATATGTATGTCTGTATGATACAGGAGGCCTGTTCAAATTTTGGCAGCTTTCTTACTTTACACATCAGGTATTTGGGAACGCATAAAGAGGACCTTCTGTAGCTAAAGGAGAGGAACTGATGGACAGATCTAAAAGGAGCTTCTAGACAATTTTTCACCAAAAGGCAAGCATATTTGAGAATAATGCCAAATCGAAGTGTTAATATGCATTGTTTTCCAAATGGTTCTGTTTTGTCTCTCTCTTAAATGAGATTATATGTATGAAAGCAGCTAGCCAGGTTCTCCATGTATATTATTAGCTGAATACGCTTCTTAGCTTCAAAAATACTTTGTGTTAATAGCATAGCCCCCATCCCCCACCCCCCTTTTGAGGCTTCCAAGATTTTTTGGAAACATGTCTTCTAACTCCGTATATCTTTAGCATACTGGAGTGCAAATCACAGTGTCCGGAGACTCTTACCTCAGTCTTCAAAGTTTTGGTATTCTGTGCCTCTTTTTTTGAAACTATTATAAAATAGAGGGAAAATATTTTTACATTAGAATACTCTATGTCCTACCTGAATAAGCATAAAAAGCATCTATGTTTTAAAGCACACCTGGGCAATTCACACAGCTTTTTAGATTCAGGAGAGGCTGATAATTGAAAGGAAGAGTTTTGTTAACAGCAACAAATGTGACAGAAGTGGAAATGTTGGTCTATTTTTGGATTTCCTCTGTGTTTGCTTTGAATTTATCTACTGATCTAATCTCTAACCGTCTGTGTTCAGGAAGCCGCCAGGCAATGCTGTGCTTGTCAGAATCGTCCAGACTCCTCAAACTCATTTCAGGGAGAGAGCATTTCAGCACCCTGGAGGAAGATTTTTAAGGAATACAGGATTTTTGTAAAAATAAAAGGATGACTAGAGGTAGGGCACTTACATAACGGTGTTTTCAGATGAAAAGCAAGCACTGACAGCTGTGGCTAGGACTCTTCAGTGATGGAAGCTGAGAACGGAGCTTGTTGAGAAGGGCATTGTGCTTTGTTTGCTCTGTGGAACTTGAAGTTTAGGTTTTGTTTTAGGGCAGCACTCCGTATGTAGGCACAGCTGGTACTGGGGTACTTGGCAGATTCAGATTCAGTAAGATTCAAATCTTATTCAGACATACCATTTTGAGTTTTGTGGTTTGTTTTCTTCTTTTACATTCTCACAATTCCCAACACTGGTTTAAGTCCATGAGCAATGTTCTCCCACCCACTCTGTCTCACCTGGCAGTACCTTCTAGTGGGGACTAAAGATGCTAGTCCTAGGTGAGGTCCTCAGTGACTAGGTGCATAGCTGGGCATGTTAATTTGCCTGGCACCTGGGTGGTGTCTTCTTGGCAGTGCTCCTCCAGCTGTCTGCTCAGGCTGAATTCAGATGAGGGGCATTTGTTTTCCTGTCCCATTCTACTAGTGGGTGACATGCTTTATGATGCAGCCCATAAAGCTCCTTGATCCCTAGAGCAGGAGGGAGAAGGGGAGCTGGGCCAGGCGGGCGTTAGAACTTCTGTCTTAACACTGAGATCCTGCTCCTCTGCCATTCCTCCTTCTCCAGCTTTCAGGTGGCCTGCCCTGTCCCCTCACACTGAAGATGCTCCACCTCTGGCAACCACCAATCTGCTCTCTCTATGAGCTTGGTTTTTTCTTGGAATTTTATTTTAAACTGGATTAATCATTTTTAGGTACACTTTTTTAAAAATAAAAGATACTATAAATCAGATTTAAAATATGCTGAGGCTCAATGATGAAAGTATAAAATAGAGATAACTTATAATTCTGTAGTATTCCATGTGACTTTTAAAGGAATCACATCTACCTCAGTGTCTTTGATTATGTCAAATATTATTTGCACCCCAGATCTCTATGAGCTACTGCCTACTCAACAAACATCTCTACTTCAAAGGCCCAAACAGCTCTCAGTGTGTCCAAGCCAAACTCCTGACCCCACTCTGACAGCCTCCAAGCTCTTTTGCTAGTATTTCCTGGGTGTCACTGAATGGTAATATATCTATCTTTCCATGAGTTAAATTGTCTTCAATTGATAACCTCCTTTGACTTCAGTCCTACAGGCAGCCAAGGACTGAGACTTATCAATTTTATCCCATTTTCTTTCTCAAATATTATATATTTCTCTTACTGTTCATTACCCTAGTCGAAGGACCCAGAATTTTTACCCCCTTGCAGTACTTCTCCATATTGCACTTGCTCTATGCTCAGTTATGCCACAGTAGGTTACAGTGAGATGAGGTCATCTAATTATTATTTGTATCACTTGCATAATATACATAGAGCTATTTATTAGAAGACTAAATAGGTCATGGGAAGTGGTTTGATATTATAGTTGTAAAGATTCAAAATATTTTTTTTGTTTTTATTTTTTTTAATTTTTATTTATTTATGATAGTCACAGAGAGAGAGAGAGGGGCAGAGACATAGGCAGAGGGAGAAGCAGGCTCCATGCACCGGGAGCCCGACGTGGGATTCGATCCCGGGTCTCCAGATCTCACCCTAGGCCAAAGGCAGGCGCCAAACCGCTGTGCCACCCAGGGATCCCCAAGATATTTTTAAAACAATGGGATTTATGAAATTGAAAAATACAAAATAACTCAGTTGGAGTCTAAATCAGTGTATTTCACTTGTGTTTGGATTATAGGTTATTGAGAAGAAAACCTTGACTTAAACAAGTCAGTAGTGATGAATGAGAATTTGAAACACTTAGTTGAGTTAAACTGTCCTGGAAGCCTGGAAGAGAAGCAGAAGGAAATTTGTGTTTCAGAGTTGAGTTACTAACAGTATCTAACAATTTGTCTAATTTCTTAATTTTGCAGATTTAAAATTTATAGAAAGTATGTAAAGTGGTTCTTCATGAGTTTGAAACTTTGCACGGAAAATATAATATTGCAGTATTTAACAGCATCATTTTAAAAACTCTCAGGTGCCTTTGTGGCTATCTCTGTTGATTATTCACTGTTTCAAGGCAAATTTCTTGTTTTATATGTTCTCAGATTCTCCAACACCAACTTGGCATCAATAGTTCAGTTAGTTCTGACTATCCACAGTTTCCATGGGCCCCACAAATTAAGTGCTTATTCCCACAAGACTCTGAGCCTCCCTTCCCACCAACTTCATTCAAATGCCAGTTGCATATGCAATGCAACAGTACAATTTCAGTACTTCCGACCAACTGGCTGTAAATGTGCAGGTTGCTACAGCCCTCCTCTTCAGATTTGGTAATTTGTTTAGATGATTCTCAGAACTCAGGGCACAAAGGACAAAGTGGGGTGAAGGTGCAGAGCATCTCTGCCCTCTCCTCTCTGGGTATACCACCTCTCCAGCACTTTGAGGAGGTCAGCAACCTGTAAGCTTCCCAGGCCCTGTTGTTTAGGGGTTTTTATGTAGGTTTTATTACATGGGCATGGTTGATAAATCATTGGCTATTGGTGATTAGACTTCACTTCCTGTTTCTTTCCTCCCCTGAGGTGAGGGTAAGGTGGGGCTGAAAGTTCCAATCCCATCATCCTGGCTTGGCCTTTCCAGTGACCAGCTCTCATCCTGAAGCTACCTAGGGGAAGAGAGAATCCGAAGCAGGCTCCATGCCCACCACAGAGCCCGATGTGATGAGAGGCACCATCTCATGACCCTGAGATCATGACCTGAGCCAAAGTCAGGAGTCCAATGCGTACCCCGCTAAGCCATACAGGCACCCCTTTCTATTTTTAAGAAGACATTCTTTTGAAATATGTTAAAGCAAATCCAAGATATCATGTGTTGAGAGCTTTTTAAAGAGTACCGTATTTGGGGATCCTTGGGTGGCTCAGTGGTTTAGCACCTGCCTTCGGCCCAGGGCATGATCCTGGAGTCCTGGGATCGAGTCCCACATTGGGCTCCCTGCATGGAGCCTGCTTCTCCCTCTGCCTGGGTCTCTGTCTTTCTCTCTCTCTCTGTGTCTCTCATGAATAAATAAATAAAATCTTTTTTAAAAAACTACAGTATTAATAACAGTTAAATGTACATTTGAAAACAGAAACAGAACGGACATTGGACATTGGTAGAGTGTCTGAAGCATCTGTGCAGAACAGTTTATAAGGCACTGCCTTAATTCTAGTCATAAAGGGGTCATGTGAAAATATATCCAAGTGCTCTAAAAAACTTTTCTTGTGCTCAGTTTTTTGATCCTGGATGAGGATTAGGGTTAGAGGGGCATCACGGAGTTCCCTTTAAAATCCCAAGATACCATGATCATACCAATTTATTTGGTTTTTGCTGCTGTTCTTCTATAGTTCAGGTATATAACTCAGGAAAACACTATCTTAGTTTGTGCTTTAAAGAAATACCCTCATGTACACCTTCCTAATTCCAGCATTTCTTCTAATAAAACCCAAGTTAAAGAGGATCTTCGTTTTTCACAAGTGCTTTGAATACCTGGCCCAGCTCAGTGACAGAGCTAAAGAAGAAATAGCTTTATTATTGTATGATTCCTATCTTAGTAAAATAAGGATTATTTGTTTGTTGTTGTTGTATGTGTTGTTTTTAAATAGCCTCATTTTTTTTTAAGTCTTATTAAATCCAGTTGATTTTTCTTTTTTGAGTAAGCTCTATGCCCAGCTTGACCCTGAGTTGTATGTTCTACCAACTGAGCCAGCGAGGTACCTCAGGACTATTTGTTTTTTAAGCTATTTCTGTATTTGATTTTTCAAATTAGTTTTTTTATTTGGTTCTTTCAGGTTTTTTTAAGTCTACAGAGAAGTTCCTCTGAGCAGGCCATGGCGGGTAGGCCATGGTGGGTTTTTCATTTAATTTTGGTTCAATAATTTAAACATTATTCTAGGGAAGAGGGAATACTAGTTTTTGACATCCAAAGATGAAAATCTGTTTACTAAAAAAAAAAAAAAAAAAAAAAATCTGTTTACTGCATAACATTCAGACCCTGAAGCTGTCAAGAAGTGCCTGGAAACTGTGGTGCCAGTTCTGACCCCTCTGCCTACACTGGCAGCATCTCACGTTTTTTCCAAACCAGTTATTTTAACCTAAGGAATTTTAATAATCACATTAATATGCTTTGCAATAGTCTCTCGATCTATTTAGCTCTTTCTTCAATAGCTCTATTTTGTATAATTATTGTTTGTATAACTGAGATGAAACACGTATACAATTTGGGATAGGAAAATTTATTTAGAGTGTAGTACTAGCTGTTTCCTTTTAGACTGCTCTGCTGACCTTGCTGAACCTTAATAAAAGCAAAGAGGGAGGAACTTGCTGCTGGTCTATGTGAATTCAGCTAGTAGAGAATATTTACACATGCCAAAAAGATAAGTCTTTAATAGATGGCCTTTGTGTTTTGTTTTAGAATCACAAGAAGTTGATGAACAGCTGGTAGCAGAAGTGGTTGAAAAATGTTCATCTGAAACTTGTTCTAGAACCTCAGAAAATGAGGTAGCACAGCAGGCTGTTGATTCTTACTTGGTCAAGGATTTCAAAGAAGAACCTGAACATGATAGTAGCAGAATTTCAGTAGTGAGGCCATTTTCAATAGAAGCCAAGAATTCCACGAATATCCCAGCAGCTCTAGGCACAAGGGCAGCTTATGGCTGTGTAACTGTGGTCTCGGGGGAGGCTTCGCCCTCCAGCATACCAGAAGCCATCCTGGACAAGGCAATGACAGAAGGCACCATGGGAGTTACACTGGAAACTTCCACAGAATCTGATCTAAAGGCTGGCAGTTCCTCTCCAGAGCCTGTTCCCAGCAGAAGCAAGCTAAGAAAACCCAAACCTGTCCCTCTGAGGAAGAAGACAATCGGCGAATTCTTAGAAACTGATATTGCCCTAGAGGGCACGCCTCTCCCCCAGGCATCCTATCAATTCTGTCCTGATGAGATGGATGGGAACACAAGTTCTTTGCTAGAAGGTGCCAGGATCCAGAAATCTCCCCCTGATACTAAGGAAACATCAAGCACTCCCAGCAGTGACACCAACGATTCAGGAGTTGAGCTGCTAGAGGAGTCGAGGAATTCACCTCTGAAACTAGAGTTTGATTTCACAGAAGATGTGGAAAATATAGAGTCCAGGAAAGGCCTTCCAAGGAAAGTTGGCAGGAAACTGGGTAGCAAACTGCCTCCCAAGGTACAGAAAGATAGCATCAATAAGCCAGTAGGTGCCAAAGGTGTGGACCAGCCTGCAGACCCAGCTGCAGACAGTGCTCCTCCCTCCCAGGCATCTGCTAAGCTGGATCCCAGCCAGTGGGATAGCCCCAACTTCAATCCCTTTGGGGGCCACTCCACTCTGCAGAACTCCCCCCTTCTCTCCTCTAAGGGCTCCTACCACTTTGATGAATCCATGGATCCCTTTAAACCAACTACAACATTAGCAAGCAGTGACTTTTGTTCTGCCGGTAATCATATTAATGAAATCTTAGAATCACCTAAGAAGGCAAAGTCGCGTTTAATAACGTGAGTGACGACGGGGGTGGGTGTTGTGTTCTGTGTACTCTCTGAGTTCGGCAGCTGGCTGCTCTTGTCTTGGCCAACTGAAGTTACCCTTGAGGTGCATCAGGGGCAGGCATACAGCTTATAGCTTTATGTGGTAGTCCTCACTATTTTGCTTAACTTTGGTGTACAGTCAGAAATACCAGAGGTTTCCCTTTCAGGTGTCTGCCTTATTTCTGAATCCTCAGTTTATTCAGCTGACCTCTCCTACCTCCACTTGGGTACTTTTCCCCTCTTTAAAAAAAAAAAAAAAATGTAGGCTAGGTAGAGATTTGATGGTTTTCAGAAATCCTATCTGGGCTGTCAGGAATTACTTTACATACAGAATTCAAGTGTCAGTGCTAGCCACCATCTTCATATTCTCTGGATAAAACAAAAATTCCAAGCCTCCCCATTACCTATCTAGTATTAGTAACATGTGCAAAGTGGTCCGGAAAGGTCTTCTAGAAGTCTTTCACTTAAAACGGAAAGCTGTGATTTTTATTGGGAAACAGACCTATGGCTGAAAGTTGGTAAGAATTCTTTCCCTCCGTGTTTAGCTTCTAGCTCCATCAGTAAGGCAGTAAATTTCCAATAAGAATCAATATTTTAAACAGTCGTATAAATCTAACTAAATTTGTGTTTTGATGTGTGTTGTCTCCCCCTCCCCCTTTCTGAGACTTCTATAGCCATTTTTGCAAGGTCCTTGGAGTTTTCGGAGTGACCAAGCCATATTCCATGTAAAGTTTCAGTTTAAATTTGTTACAGGGTTACCTTTTCATAGAACTTGTGTTGATGACAATATAGCCCCTTGTGACCCTGTGACGTTTTACTAAAAATGAGATATAAAGAAGGACCAATGACATAGAGGATGAAATGTGAAAAGGGAGGATGAGAAGTACCATTATTTCCAGCCGTCACCATAGATGAGTCAGGAAAATAACAGTCAGCATTACTGTGTCCTGACAGAACAGGCTAGGTGGCATAATGAATTACACCAGGGAGAAAAGTATAAGGAGTAGAAAGTATCAGGACCAAGAAACTTGAGCCATGAGAAACCAGTTCCTCAGCAGCCCCAGAATGTCTAAGGTGAATGAAATGCCAGTAGTAGTTCTTGATCTGTTCTTCGATTGTATATGAGCAGTTAAATAGTTGCTAAAAAGTATGACTGGGGGTCCTCAGTGCTCTTCTGTGACTGAGGTTAGTTACCTCTGTCTAGATGGTGCTTCGAATATGTGTTGGCTCCGTCATCGCCTTGGTGTTTCATAACGTGGGATGTACTAAATACAGGGTGCTTTTGGCTAGCAAGGCTGATAAGGGAGTCATTGGGGGCCTTCCCTTCAGTTGCATGCCGAACCTGTATAGTGAGGGCAGTCCTGTTAGATAAAAGATTAAGTCTGGACCAAAAGGAGGGAAGTTTTTCCTACACCTAATTTGCAGTACTAAGAAGTACCCTCCCAAGACATGCCACCCTCATGTGGTAGCAGTTTCCTCCTGTTCTGTTCTTGGGGAGTGCACTTCTTGATTTAATAATACCTTACAGACTTTTGTAAAAACTCTTATGAAATTAAAACTCTTGTTCTTTCTGTAAGAGAAGAGTGCTCCACCTTTCATGTAACTATGGGATTTTGTTTAGAAAAATCCGTCTGTTGGCAGGAAGGACTGGAGATATGCATGTGGAAGTAGAATTGAGTGGAAAGTTAGAGGTTCTGTTAGCAGGTTACTTGTGGGACTTTGGCATCTTAAATTCTTCTCTACAGTGGAGACATCATCCTATCTATGATTGGTATTTATGGATCAAATAAGATAAATTATGTAAAATCATTTTAAGTCTCTTAGTGATACACATGTGCAGAAGTTATAAGCAGATCCATTGTCAGCTGTAGTTGTATTCATGCATTGCCTTTAATCTGGATGATGAGACCTTTAAGACTAAATGTTCTCTGTAGAGAAATGTTGGTTTTATATATTTACAAATATTTAGAAGTTCACTTTTCATCTATAAATTTGAATATGAGGCATTTCTGAGTGTTTCTACTTACTACTCTTTGTTAGAGAGAGGTTCCTGATAATCATTCACCCACCAATGATGACATTCATGAGTATGACATTTTTATTTTTATCCCACCTCATAGAAAGAATTTTGCAGCCTTTACATCTGCCAGACTACAGATAAAATATTCCAGGCTTTACATGATTTTTTTTCTCCATCTGTCTGTCTCTTTTCTGTCTCTAATTTTGTTGGTGCATCAGGACTACTGAACAAGTGAAATTTCTCTGTTTTCTGTTGTAAGTACTCCTGCTGTCTCTGTTCATCCCCAGGACCATTGGCAGTCCTCTCCCCAGACCATCTCTCCATAGCATGTTGGCTTGTTTCTGAGTTTGACCTGAGGATGATTTTTGCATTTCATTTGCCACTTCATGAGTCAGCTTAGCCTTGCAATTTGTACCTAAAGGAGTGGAGATCAGCCTTCCACCTTAGGTGCAAGAGCTTGCACTCCCCAGCTTGGCACGCCTCATGTGGCACCCTGACAGTGAGCGCTGGCTTGGCCCCGAGATCATCCTGACAGTGGTCTGAGGGACTGCTCTGCTATTGTTAGAAACAATTGACTTTTTTGATGGGATAAGGTTGCTGACTTGGAGAGGAGAGACATTTTAGAGGCAACTCCAGTTTGGTGGTTTGGTGGCAGGGGGTGGCATTTAGTAAGACCATTAGGGAAAAAACCCAGAAACCAGATAGTGGTCATGCACATTCTGGTAACTTTATGTGCTCCTCCCCTCCCCTTACCCTCCTACCCCCCAAGAAGAAGTAAAGGTTATAAACTTATTTATTTATTTTGTCAGAGTGGCTTTTTTACTGGAAATTTTTAAGTTCATTAAAACAGAACAGAATCTGAACTAGGCTTTGGGTCATAAATTATGTGCTAGTTAAAAAATAACAGGGGGTTTGAGGTTTCCCCAGTTCCAGTCTTTCCACAAATACATGACATTCGTTTTCCATCTTACTGCTTAATAGGAATGATAACCATTTACGCAAATATTTTTATTTTTGTACTTTCCATTGACCATAGTTTTTCTCTGTTAGCACACAGGTCTGGAACTGTCTTATCAGACTTATGTGGTTTTTAGTGCAATAAAGAACTTTTTTAAAGAATCTGGTCCGGTGTGGTAATTTTTCTAATGAATATCAAAGCCAGTGAGTAGGGATCAGATGAACTGAATGTCTCTAGGTGATAAGGTACCTCTGCAAGTTTTGGTGGTGTGTCAGCAGAAACTGTCAGAGTCAGAGTACTGGTGTTACACATCCCACGGAAACACATGAGGAGGTCTTCTCAGAGAATGAGCTGAGCTATAGTTCCTTGCCTGCCCTGTCTCCTGGGAAATTCAGAGACATGAAAGGTGTTCCCCTCTCTACTGTGTAGATGTAGAACTTGCGTGGTGCTGTATGCTTTGGCTTCTCTCTGCACACATTGCTTTCTCTGCTCCATCTCATAGCTTGGAAGTTGTTAATATGATTCCAAAATGGCCTGTTTTGTTTTGTTTTGTTTTGTTTTATTTTTGTTCTCCTTTCCAGGAGTGGCTGTAAGGTGAAGAAATATGAAACACAGTCTCTTGCTTTGGATGGATGTTCTCAGGTGAGTCTGTGCCTGTCACCAGAATGTCTCTTGGACCAGGGGTCCCCAAACTGGAGTTTGTGTGCTCCTGGGGAGGGGGGTATAATGAATAGTTTCCAGCAGGTAATCTGGTTTCTGAGTAATCTGGCTTTGAGGATACCAATTTCTTGACCCTCAACTTCCTAAAGTGACCTGAGAAGGCTCCTGAGAAAAGGAGTGCCCACTCATGTTACACTTTTCCCACTTCTTTGAGGTAAAATTTCCTGTCATTCTGAATCTTAATAAGATGCATTTTCACTGGATATGAAATGTCTGGGACACCAAACAAAGGGCAGATTTGAAATAATACTGCATGTTTTAAGAAAGTGATTAACTTTAATAACTGGATAATAAATTTCTTAAGTCAGATGGTTTTCCAATTCATTGCTTTCAGCAAAGTAGGAGAACTTGAGTTATAACCTGATAGACTATTAAAAATTATCTGACCCAATGTTATATGTCAGTTATATCTCAGTTAAAAAATAATGTTTTTAAAAGATTTTTATTTATTTGAGAAAGCACAGGCTAGAGGAGGGACAGAGTGGGACAAACAGACTCACCTCTGAGCAGGGAGCCCAGATGCAGGGCTCCTTCCAGAACCATGAGACTGTGACCTGAGCCTAAGTCAGATGTTTAACTGGCTGAGCCACTCAGGAGCACTCCCCTCCCAAAGTAACTTTTGATGATAGAATTTTTTGGTACATGACTTGGAAAGGGATTCAAAGAATTAAGAGACATTTCGATTTCTAAAACTTTTTTTCTCTTTCATCTGTTTGTATAAATAGGCTTAAATATCTAAGCTTCTTCTTGATTGATAATTATAAAAATGAAAAACAGGAATAAAATTCATGTGGATCCTTGTTTCCTTCTAGCAGTAAATATTTGCCCATGACTATGAATTGGAAAACACACACACAAAAAAACAAAAACCCAGACCCATTTGATTGTGATGAGACCTTTTAAAAAACTTTATTGCAGCATAACTGTGAATACAGAAATACATTAATTAGTTAATAAAATTCATTTTAAGTTTATTTTACACAGTTTGGACCAAAAACTTGGTACATGGCTGAAGATTAAAAAAAAGAAAGAAAGATTTGCCCTCTGATTTATTTTTTCATCTATTACAAATATGTAAAGTATCCAATTTCAAATGCTGCTAAAGCAGGCAACAAATTTCTGTGAGAAATTTACCTTTGATTTGATTCAGGAAAATAACACATATGACACTGCAAAAGTTTTAAATAATTGGTACAACAAAATGTAATTGATACTTCTTTTTAGTAGAAACTTTTGTATGTGATAGTACTTATCAAAAGTTGTAATAATTTTAGGATAAATTGTGCATTAGTTAATTATGATGATTAGTTGTCCAGAAGAAAAAATGTTAATGTTTAAAGATTTACAGTCATAGAAGTTTTTTTTAATTTTTAACTTTTTTAACTGAGAAAGATGATAGAACTTTAAAAGACTTTAAAAGGATACAGGTGCTTCTTTTTAAGGATAATTTCTTGGTAGAAGCAATGATGCAAATTTCTGACTTAAAACTATTAAAAATGTGTGTTCATGTTGATTTTAAGTAGATGATAGAATATCATCAAATCACTAGAGTAATTAGGTTGAACTAGGCAATTTTTAAAGTATACCGGATATTATATCTTACGAAGTTTTTTATATTTATGCTGAAAAGTTTTTGGATGTCACCTAAAATACAGTGGGTACATTGATATTTCAAAAACAATTCATGGGCTATATGAGCAAAATATTTGAAAACCACTGCCTTAGATCACTTAAACTTGTTGCTTATGAATCTCGGCTAGAAAAGGTTAATTTTTCAGACCTCATGTGTGAATAAGAGAAGCGAGGTTCTAGAAAGCATAATATTCCATAATTGAGATACCTCAGCTTCCTCCTTGATTGGTACCAAAATCTATGATTAAGTCTTATCTGACACCCATGTGGAATGGTGGCTGTCTTGCCCCATTCCTCAGATGTCACTTTCCCCACTGTTGGTCCTCCTAAATGGTAGCATCTGATCTGTTGCATTTCCTAGGATGAAGGAGCAGTGATCTCCCAGATTTCAGACATATCTAATAGGGATGGCCACGCTACCGATGAGGAAAAACTGGCGTCCACTTCATCTGGTCAGAAATCAGCTGGGGCCGAGGTGAAAGGTGAGCCAGAGGAAGACCTGGAGTACTTTGAATGTTCCAATGTTCCCGTGTCTACCATAAATCATGCGTTTTCATCCTCAGAAGCAGGTATGGAAGTATATGTTCATCTTTCTAATGTACATAAGCCTAGAAATGCCTGAAAGCTTAATGCAGGAGGCAGTTTAAAGAGATTAGAGAATTGGGTCACTTGGAGGATAGATGCAGGTTGCTGATCTGTGCTTTGCTTCTTTGCCTAGAGAAGAGATGCAGGAGGGCATCTTCTCGAAATACCAGAGCCATAGGGATGAGTGTGGCAGGATGGAGACACTGACATATGAGGCTGCTTGAATTTTGTGACTTATTTTATGTGACTTCATCTCAAAATATAGTGGCCTGTAGCCATGTTGTGATTGTTGTTCAGCGTAGAGAAATAATAATAACACGTATAGTGCCTTACCATGTGCAGGCACAGTGCTAAGTGCTTTACATCTATTAACTGATGACTCCTTGGTCAGTATTATTCCCCCCCCGCCCCCCATTTTTCAGAGAAGGAAGGTGAGACATAGAAGTTGAGTAAGTTAGCCAAGGTCACTTGATTAGCACATGGTAGAACTAGGATCCAAACCTTGGCAGTCTGGTTTTATGGTCTTTTAAGCACAATGCTAACATGGGAAGAGGTTGCTTTCACGACTAGAATATTATCCATTTTCCTGTTTGTAGGCTGAAATCGACAAATACCCTGAAAAATCCTTGATGTTCTACTAAGGACTAACTAGGCTTAACCTATGCTGAAGCTTCTTCCTGTTGAACTTGTAAGAACATTCTAGAGCTGAGGCCCTTGCCCAGGTTCCAAGATATGTCTGTGGCCTTCAACTTGTGAAATATTTAGAACCATGTTCTTGACTACCTTAAATATTATTAAAAATTCAGACTTTTCAGCAATGTAATTTGATCTGGGGACTTTTATACTTAAAAATCACAATATGTCATCAAACCAGGGAAGCAGGTGGGAGACCATACTTTGCAAGAGTTCTCCCCTCAGCCTCTCCTCACTGACCACATCTCCTCCCATCTATAGAGTAAACGTGCCAGGCACTGTTCCACATTTCTTCCCAGGCCTCTTTCTGCTCTGAGATCTTTCCCACCTGTACTCCTCTACCCCAGTTATAGGGATGATCCTGAGTACTCTAGTACCTGCATTTATTTCTTACATTTAAAATCTTTCTTAGGACACCTAGGTGGCTTAGTGGTTGAGTGTCTGCCTTTGGCTCAGGTTGTGATGCTGGGGTCCTGGGATCAAGTCAGGCATCGGGCTCCCTGCAGAAAGCCTGCTTCTCCCTCTGCCTGTGTCTCTGCTTCTCTTTCTGTGTCTCTCATGGATAAATAAATAAAATCTTTAAAAATAAAGTAAAATAAAATTCCTTTCTTTGCCATCTTTATAAAAATTCTGTCCGTTTTTTTTCAGGTTTCTTTCAAAACTATGACTTGGCTTCCACCACACTTTATATTCCCACACATTTCTCCTTACCATTCCTGTTCCATGTATTTATTATAAGAGGTATCTTTGATAAAGTTCTTGAGGTTAAGGACTATGAATGATTCATCTTTGTCTTTCCTCTGATATAGGAAATATTTTTTGGATTATATTCTTCCTCACTAGGAGGAAATTCCTTCAACAGAAATTTCTAGAACTGGGGTTCTGTTAGCTATGGTGCTATCCTCAGAGTTAGTAAAGAGCTAGTGCTACAGTGTTTGATCATGTCTTGGGAGCAAGCTGAAGCTATGGTCATGCAGGGGTGGTAGGTGTGTGGAGGTGGGCAAGAAGTTCTGGCTCTATCAGGGGAATCACAATCTGTTTCCTAGGGAGAGCCACCTTTGCACCAGGTCTGGATAGATACATATGTACATAGATGTGCCCCAGAGAATGAGAATCTCTTGCAGGGATGAGAAGGAGCCTGCTATGTTGGTAAATGCTAAGCAGTTCTTTGTGAATTCAGGACAAGTAGGAAAAACGAGGTCCAACTGAGGAATCAAGACTTGATTCTGTAGGTAAAGGGGAGCCATTGACGGTTTGTAAACAGAGTAGTGATGGTCACATTTGTTTTAAATAATTCACTGTTGACAGTACACTAAAATAGTAATTTGTTGTTGCTACACGGAGGATGTAGCTTTAAAATTGTGTGTGCTCTTTCACGTTTTAAGATTTTCTTTAATAAGTACCTATTCCTTCAATTAGAAATCACATTGTGTGTGCACACGTGCACGCACATGTGTGTGTATATATGTATATGTATACATATGTACCTATACATATATATGTATACCTATACATATATATATTTTATATATATGTATTTTTTTTTTTGATGCCTTTGGAGACGAGTTTGAAAGGGTGTGGGGAGGAGAATGAATTTAGTTTTCGGGCATTGAAATTTAGAGCTTATTGTTTTATCTGCTATGTTAATTATGAGGGTACCCTTCTGGGCTGGAATTTAAATTCACTCAGACCAATAATAAAAGTAACATTCGCTCTTTGGTTTTCTCTTTCTGAGATAGATAGTCCCATGGTTATAGTACAGCTTTTTTACAAAACTTTTCACGGACACAAGAGGGCAGCCTCGCTATTTTTTCCACCTGAAGATGGTGATTCTGTTGATGGCTGGCTAACCGCACACTCCCCTTTCTTCTGAATACTTGAACTTTTAATACAGACAACACACCCATAAACAAAATGCCAGTGCTCCTTTGAAAATCTGAAAATGCTGTTCATTTGTTCATAGACGTCACTCCGGGCCTGCACTGGGGTTTCCAGAGTCTTTTACCAGGAAAGACAGGAACTGACTTCTTGGGATAATTATAAAAATGACTCTCTGTGTTGCAGGCATAGAGAAAGAGATGTGCCAGAAGATGGAAAAAGATGGATCTGCCATGACTGTAAGTTCCTGCACTTGGGTTGGGGGGCAGGAGCGGGGGGAATGTGGGGCTCAGTTGGATTTTTTTCAGTATTTAAGGCCAAAGTTAATTCATTAAATAAGTTCTAGTCTTTGGTGACGGGATGAAATATAAATAAAAGTTTCTTCACTCAAGGAGCTCATAGTCTTTCCTGAGATCTCCAATCCAGTAGCCACTAGCCCTTCTGATTACTGAGCACCTGACCTGTAGTTAGTCTGAATTGAGATGTCTCTCGTAAGTGTAAAGTATTACTCGTCTTTAAAGACTTTATACAAAAAAGGAAAATAAAATGTCTCAAACTTTTTGTACTGATTACATGTTGAGATGCTCATGTTTTAGATATCTTAGGTTAACTGAAGTACATTATTAAAATTAATTTTACTTGTATCTTTTACTTTTTAAATGGCCACTGAAACATTTTAAATTACCAATGGCTTGCATTGTATTTCTTTTGAACCTCGTTAGTAGTAGATGCAAAATGGAAACTAGTGATACTATGTGAATGTTGTAATTTAATGTGTTCCAGGGGCTGTGGGAGCCAAGGCTGACCACCTGCACAGCAGGTGTCCGGGAGGCTGAATTTGAGCTCATTAAAAGCAAAACTATGTTAACATTTTTTAGACTTGTAAAAATAGTACAGAGAATTTCTGTAAATCTTTCACCCATGTTCCCTGAATGTTAACATTTTATATAATCACAGTCCAGTTACCAAAATCAATGACCATGTTATTATCTAAGCTAGAAGCTGTCTTTGAATTTTGTCCGTTGTCCCATTAATGTCCTCTTTCTGGTTGCAGGATCCAGCTCAGGATCCCATGTTAAATTTAGTTTTTGGGTTCTCAGTCTCCTGTGATCTATGATAGTTCTTCAGTCTTTGTCTTTCCTGACCCTGACACTTTTGAAGTTGTTTTGTAGAATCTTTCGATTTGGGTTCATCTAGTGTTTCCTCATGATTAAATTCAGTTTGTGCATCTCGAGCACAAATCCATCAGAAGTGACACTGTGGCTTTCAGCATGTCCCATTTTTGGTGGAATTAACTATGACCACTTGGTTAAGGTGGTGTGGTCTTAGGTTCCTCCATTTGAACTTAGTTGTAAAGAGAGAATGGAGTTTGAGAGATAAAGCAGTGAAGCAGCAGAGTTGGCCTGAACAAAGGCAAAGAGTGAGAAGCAGGCGCTTTATAAGGAAGTGGAAGTGTTAGTAATCCCGTATGAGTAGGTGGTCTACAGTAGATGAGGACCAGATCATCAGGAGCTATTGACTTGGTGCCAGGAGGTTGGGAATTCATGGTAGAAGCAGTAGGGAACTATCGTGGGGCTTTAAGTAAGGAGCATCATGTTGGGTAACAAATAGTTCAAAGGATGGGGTGGAGGCTGAGAGATATTTATCAGGTAGGACCTTTACTATTTGGTGACTTGGGAGACTTGCATTGTGGCTGGGGTGAAATGGTGGTGAGAGAAAGTTAGTGAAAGCCACCCAAGTTTTCTTCCTTGAACATCTGAGTAGTCAGTGCTACTGATAATCCATCGTGCAAACCCGGGGTCTCCCTGGGCCCCTCTCTCCCCCTTATTCCCCGCAAGCAAATATGTGGTTTCTACATCCAGGTACCATATACTGTAAATCCGCTTACTACTTCTCCAGCCCATGGCTGTCAACAGTCTTTTTAAATATGGCAGTAGTTTCCTAACCAGTCTCCCTGTTTCCAGGCTGTTCTCTTATCCATTGACATAAGCCAAGGTAATGTTTTAAATACAAAACTGATCTTGTTACTCTTTGCTTAAACTTCTTGGTTGGCTTCCCTTGTCTTTAGAATAAGTTCAGACTCTTCTGGTGGCCAAGGCTTTCTGCACTGGGACTCTGCTTTTCTCTCCAGCCTCCACTGTCTCTTCTCTATCTCACACATCTGACTCTTGCCTTATCATATGGAATTACTTTCAGTTCCATAAACCTGCCCCTTTGAGTCACTTCCTGTTCTCCCTTTCTTCCTTCTAACACTAGAAGCTTGGAAAAGGTAGAGACCGTGACTGACTGCTACTACCGTAGCACCTACCACAGAAAATTCTACTGGACACAGGAATCAGCAAATTAAGAAAGAGGTGCAGAATTGTAGAAGAATTTTTAGATCTATGGCTTTGAGACATCTGTGGGACAAGTTTCTAAGTCCATATTTCCAGGAGGCAGTTCTAGTAAATACATAGAATGAGTTCAAGAAAGGCCTGGATTGGCTTTATTATTATTTTTAAAGATTTGTTTGTTTATTTTCTTAAGGATTTTATTTGAGGAGGAGAGAGCACAAGCAGGGAGAGGGGCAGGGGGACAAGCAGACTCCCCACTGAGCAGGGAGCCCATCTCAGGGCTTGATCCAGGACCATGATATCATGACCTGAGCCAAAGTCAGATGCTTGATCGACTGAGCCACCCAGGCACCCCAAAATTTATTTATTTATTTTAGAGAGTACACATGTGTGCACCTGAGCCAGGGAGTGGAGGCAGCAGGTGTGGGGCAGAGGAAGAGGGAGATCCTCAAGCAGATTCCCTGTTGAGCATGGAGCCTAACATAGGGCTAGATCCGCAGGTCCCCAGATCATGACCTGAGCCGAAACCAAGAGTCGCCAGGCACCTTGGCCCTCAAATTTATTAAAGCCCACCCAGGAGGCACCTGGGTGGTGCAGTCAGTTAAGGGATCTCAGGGTTGTGCTTAAGACTATCTCTCTGTCTCCCTTTGCCTCTTTTTCTCTCTAAAATAAATAAATATATCTTTTTTAAAAAATGTGATGGCCTTTAGTACACAGGATAGTTGAAGCTGTAGGATTAGTTTATTCTGTTTCATTTTTAGTGCAGATTGCATGTCCCAGTAAATTGTTTTCAGGGCTCACTGTTAGGCTGAGACCCGTAGTGATTCCCTAGAGGACATAGGGTGAGCAAGTGTAAAGATAGATGGGTGAAGGAGGAGCATGAGCAGAAGAAAGACATACACAAAACACACAGGGTCTTGGCAGCATTGTCCTCACACGTCAGTGACATTTGTTTCTGGACAACATCACTTTTCTGGGAGCCAGGTCACCTAAACCCAGCACAGCCACTCCTGGGCTTCTCCTGACTTTCCTCATCTGTGAGAGAGAGGGATGCCTGCCATCCCCACCCACAAGATGCTGAAACTATACACTGTCCTACCAAAGAGCCTGCTTGTGCACTTGGGGAAATCAGTTCCTTTTGAAGTTTTCTAAGTACTAAGGGAGCACTTTCTTGTATTTTTTTTTTTATCCTATAAAAATAGCAAAGAGGGGTGATCAAAGAAGGCTGTGTTGAGTGGATGAAGCATTGGCCTGTGCCATTGCAGATTTAGGTGGCTTCCCCAGCTGTGGGAACAGACTGGTTCAACTACAGACTGGTTCAACTTCCAGATTCTCAGCTTCTTCATCCATAAAATAAGTGGACCTATGGCTGTCGTCAGAGTGGTCATGAGGATGAAAGTCAGTGGTGGGCAGCCCGTGGTGCAGCGGTTTGGCGCCGCCTGCAGCCTGGAGTGTGATCCTGGAGACCTGGGATTGAGTCCCACATCTGGCTCCCTGCATGGAGCCTGCTTCTCCCTCTCCCTCTGCCTGTGTCTCTGCCTTTCTCTCTGTGTCTATGAATAAATAAATAAATTTTTTTTTAAAAAGGGAACTTACACATAAAAAACGAAAAAAAGAAAGTGGTAAAATGAAAGATGGGAGCAGCAAAGTACTAGGCCACTGTCAGGTGGGGTGATGCTGCTAGTAAAAGAGTGCAGAGTGAGCGACAAAGAAAATACTTGTCTTTGGAGCCAGCTGCTATGTTGTGATCTTTTAAAAGTAACCCCAGTGGAACTTCCTGAAATCAATTAATTTCTACTACCTAGAGTGTGGATTAGACATTGCATAGAGAAACTGCACTATTCAAAACGTTGAATAAAGAAGTCTGGTTAATGTAGCATTCTCTTGTGAAAGCCTCCCTTGTGTTTCTTGGAAGTGCATTCCTGTTGCAGCTTGTTGCTGGCGGTTGGTCGTATCCAGGCCAAAGTAACTAAGTCCAGAGATCAGTCAATGGTGGGCACTAAGTCTCAGTTTGCTTATCAGCTATTGGTCTATGACATTTTTCAATTAGAAGTCAATTTATTTTTCTAGGAAGTCTTAAACTTCTTAAAAGTTAAGTTCATGTGGTTTTTCCAAGCGTGTCTCTGTTAGAGTGAAGTGGCTGGGGTGGGGTACACTCCAGTGGATTCGAGGATGAAAGATGGGGGATGCCTGGGTTGGTCAGCAGTTGAACACCTGACTTTGGCTCAGGGATCGAGTCCCACATAGGGCTCCTTGCATGGAGCCTGCTTCTCCCTCTGCCTGTATCTCTGCCTCTCTGTGTGTGTCTTTCATGATTAATAATAAAAGCTTTTAAGAAAAAGATCAAAGATGGGATGAACTCAGCATGCTGTGAGAAAGTAATGGTGCTAATTGTCTTACTGCAAGGCAGTGAGCAGAAGAGCTGTACGTGGTGGCATCCATGCTCACTGCCAGTTGCAACCAGGACAGCATTGAGTTTCATGGTCTAGAGACAGGTCTTTCTTGGCTCAGCTGTGAATGCTTTGGGAACATTCAAAGGAAATGTTCAAGGAAAGGGGATTAGTGGACATGAACAGGACCCTTTAGTAGAAAGGTTGAGACTGATTGATTGGGTTAGCATCTTTATTAAACATAATAGATTAACCAGCCCAGGATGAGGTTGTCAGGTCAGTTCTCTGTGATGGTAGATTCTGTAGGCTTTCTATGCTGTTTAATAAGCTATATAAAGAACTAAAGAAGGTGAAAAGCTAATTCCTAGGGTTCTTGAAAAGGCAGCTGAAATAGGCCACAGCCATAAATTCCCTGACATCAGTTCCTTGCACATAGGCCTTTACATAGAGAGTTCCTCACAATGTGGAAGCTGGAGTCTTTTTGTAAACTGTCATATTTTGAGCTGTGAAGTGAGAGGATGTGGCCAGGTGGAGGGGGTAACTGGGGAGGTCTGCAGGCTACAGAAGCCACTCACCTGGATATATATCTGTCCCTATCTAAAGTCTGATCACCTGGCTCCAATTCAGAATGCTGCCTCTTCCAGACACATTAAATTGTTGAGCATATTGGCAGACAATTCCTTTATTCCCCCAACAAATGAATGAGATGCTAACCTCTAGAATAAATGTTGATACTTTGCTTACTAAGAAAAATCTTTTGGCTTATTTCCTAAAATCTTGCTAACTTGAGAATCAGAGAAGGCATAGGGGAACTATTTCCTGGAGTTGATTTGACTTGAGGATTCTGTCTTCAACTAATAAAAATATAAAAGACTGATTGTAAAATGTATTAATTTAGAATCAGAAATCTAACGATAAAGTGAACCAAATGTGTCAGCTTGCCCTGGGGTCTTTCCTCCCTGTAGGCAAGTTATGTGGGAATCAAGATTATGAGAAAGCTTCTTGAGGAGAAGCATGGCACAAGAAGTTAATGGATGACTCAAAGTCCAGGAGTTTATTCATTATCCACAAGAAACATTTCTTATGTCCTCATTTCTGGCCCTGGAATCCTGGGGCAGTTCTGCTGGATGCCTCTGACTGAGTGCACACAGGCTGCATGCAGTCAAGGTACTGACCAGAGCTGTGGTCACCTCCAGACTCAATTTGGGGGGACCCACTTCCAAGTTAACTCACATGGCTGTTGGCAGAGACATCAGTTCCTTGCACATGGGCCTTTACATAGAGAGTTCCTCACAATGTGGAAGCTGGAGTCTTTTTGTAAACTAATTTCACCTATGGCTTTTACTGTAAGTAGCCTCTTTAGGAGTGAGTCATCAGGTCCACCCTAGACTCACGGAGAGGAGCTTACACGAGAGAATTAGTACCAGGATGGTGGGGGTCATTCAGGGCTATGTTTGAGGCTGCCTGTGGTGAGTGGCGTCTAGCTATAGTGATAGATCTGCCCCAAGATAGAAAGTGTTTCTGGGGGGACCGTGGGCTCCTGTCAGTAGGGTTTTCTGTATTGGGCTAAATGCAAAAATTATGTGTGAATTTTTTAACATTTTCTAGAGAAAGAGTGAATTGTAATGAACATGAAAGGTTTAACAATTACTGGTCTAAGTAGACTTTGGCCTTTTTGTTCAGTCTTGGTTCAACAATATACCAGAGGACTTTACATGTGGCCACTTTGTAAAGGGACCAATCACACTGTACACTTGACAGCATCATGCGCCAGGGCCAATGTCACTACAGAGCAGCTGAAGTTCCTGATGGCCCTGAAGCATTCTGGGGTAAGGGAGTCAGCATTCAGTTATGTTTGCCATTTCTACTTCCTTAGGACTGGAAGTTACTAGTCCATTTTAGAAACATTTCTATCCAATGTGAATGAAGAGATATACAAAGTTATCAGTATGTTTAAAAGTTGATACTCTTTTGGGGAAAAGTTACATGGAATGCATCATCCCCAGAAACACCTGAAAAATGAGACATTTTTTCTTTTATACATGTGATTCTTCGGTGACTGGTCACTGTGATAATCACACTTTCTCCTTTTTAGATACGAAGAAAACTTTGCAGGCTCTCTGTTTTAAATGGTTATTAACTCACTGCCGCCACCCCATATTCATTAGGATACTTTTTCCTTTAGATAGTGCTGTAACTGGATTTGATTTTTTTTTTTTCGAAAGCTTCCCCCCCCTGTTTTGTCTTCAAATATGTTTTTAATCACTGTAATCAATTGAGCAATGAGGAAGTTATTGAAGAATATTTGGGGTTAAGAAGCTGAAGACTGAACTAAGTGTGACTTCTTGCCCCTCAGGGCCTGTTGGAGTCCTCTATGGAGAAGGCCCCCGTGTCTGTGGCCTGTGAAGGGGAGAGCCCCCTGGATGGCATCTGCCTCAGTGAATCAGATAAGACAGCCGTGCTCACACTCATAAGAGAAGAGGTAAAGGCCTTGGTGTTCTGTCTGCTTAGCACTCCATTTCTTTGTAAAGCCCACGCGCCAACAGGGAGATTCCATCTCTGTTGGGCTTAAGTTATTCCTGGCTGGAAGTTCTTATTTCCTGTAGCTTGTGTAGCTCGTATAAAGGCTCCCTGTAAAACTCACATTGGTGCTAGAGTCCCGACTTTCTGGTGTCCTAGGGAAAAAGTTAACACTTTTTTATCTTTCAGCCTTGAAGTTTTTTAAATATCAAATTCTGCCAACTCTTCCCACGTATGTGACTGAATCAGTGCCTTCATTTAGCAGGAGATATGTGTTCACGCTTACAAATGTCTTAAATTCTACGCTTGCAATAATATAAAATTGTTTCCCACCTTTATCCATTCTCTAACCGTCAACTCTTAAATTCCTTTACTACGTCTCTTAAACAGTCTCTGCTCAAAATCGCTTACTACTAGGCCTTTATTGGGTGATCAGAAAATACAGAAGATGCCGTCACGTGCTATTAATCAGTTACCATCCATTCCCATTATATTTCTATGCTGTATTTTATGTGTTTGGTTTGTGTGTTTCTTGATGGTTCCATCTTTTTTTCTCTTAAAAAGGGAATTTCCTTACTGTAGCAATGTTATTATAATATCATGAGAGTAGATAAGAACCTCAGATATATAAATAAAATCTTTAAAAAAAAAAAAAAAGGGCAGCCCTGGTGGCGCAGCGATTTGGCGCCGCCTGCAGCCAAGGGCGTGATCCTGGAGACCCTGGATCGAGTCCCGCATCAGGCTCCCTGCATGGTGCCTGCTTCTCCCTCTGCCTGTGTCTCTGCCTCTCTCTCTCTAGCTGTGTCTCTATGAATAAATAAATAAAATCTTAAAAAAAAGAAAAAAGAACCTCAGATATAGTCTTTTAAAGCTTAAAAAATAGCATTAGATTGATAATGATGGATGTCACCTGGTTCCATTGTCAGAACTGAGGAGCAGTGGCGAGGATGCCTGCCTGTCCCTGTCAGTGAGGAAAATGACATCTTCTTCCTCCCAAGAGTAAAACTATCAGATGTCTGCCTAATAGAGTAGAGCAAAAATGTGCCTCGTCACCTGAAGCAGACGGTCTGGCTGCTAGGTTCTTTTTCCTTTCCTTTCCTTTTTTTTTTTAAGATTTTATTTATTCATGAGAGACACAGAAAGAGAGAGAGGCAGAGACACAGGCAGAGGGAGAAGCAGGCTCCCTGCAAGGAGCCTGATGCAGGACTTGATCCCAGGACCCCAGGATCATGCCCTGAGCCAAAGGCAGACATCCAATCACTGAGCCATATAGGTGTCCTTGGCTGCTAGGTTCTTGATTCTATTCTGATTAAAGGCATCAAAATAAAGAATGTACCAATTAGAGAGAAGTATAATAAAAGGATGTCCCTCTAAGCTCTGTCAAGGCATATGGAGTTTGAGGTAATGAGTTTATAGTATTTCTTTCCAGTTAGTAAGGCCATCCCAGATAGGGATATGGGTTCTGGTCTGATGAGCAAGCCTTCTGGCTGGAGGCTTAGAACTCTGAGCCCTAGTTGTGACTCCATTCTTACCAAGCAATCAGAAATCTCTATAGAAGGAGAATGTGCTGGTCACACTAATGCTTCATTTCATATCCTAAAATTACTACTTTGGTTAGGGTGAGTCTCTTCTAGGCTGATGGCTCTTCTTTTGGTGTCCTATCCCAGTCATGGTTTTGGGCCTGCAGAGCTGAGAGCCAGACCCTGGGCCCGGGTAAAATTTACAGGGATTGTGATTATCACTTTGAATTTTCCTGGGAGATGTTCTGTTTGCCTCTGTTTCGGTGGTTACATTTCCACCATCCTATGTGGCAGAGAGCACATTTTTCCAAATGCTTGTGAGCATTATATGTAGATTTTGAGGCTTTATATTCCTAATGTAGCTTAAATGTCTTGGGATTGACCTAGTTATGTGTTTTCAGTTTCCAATCTTAAATTCAAACTGTGATAGATTCAGTAGGTAAAACCACACTTTATCTCTATTATAATTTAGATAATCACTAAGGAAATTGAAGCAAATGAATGGAAGAAAAAATACGAAGAAACCCGACAAGAAGTTTTGGAGATGAGGTTAGATGGGAGGTTTGGGTTGGAGACTTTTATGCATTATTATACTTTATATAAATGTAGTGATGAAAGTATTTGCATACCACAAAACCAACTGTTGAGAACTTGAGGGCATTGGTATTTGCACCTTAATATGTGATTGACAGTGTCTTTTCATGAGTGTTGTTGACCAGTTACTCAAATGCCGTAGCTTTTTGTGGGTTGTTGAGAACATTACAAATAAGCAGAACTCGCATAATTCTTAATCTTTTGAAGAGACATCAATTTGTGCAAAAAAAAATCCATTTAAACTACAGAATAATAAGATTTATTGACATATAAAGTCAGTAGTCATAGTACTTTTCTAAAATCAATTATGCATGATGGCTTCAAATTTCATGACCACCAAATAGATTATAAAAAGCATGTTAATAGGAAACAAAATCAACTGACCTAAAATTGAAATCTTTTTCTTTTTGCTGCTCATTCCCTAGAAAGGGGAGTTCAAAGCTGTGAAATAACTAAAGATAGCATCTAAGAAGAAAAAAGCATAATTTATATACTTGTTCGGTCAGCTCTTGAATGATTAAGAAACATTTTAAATATGTTCACTCTAATTTGTAGCTCTTGTATTACTTGCTTTTTGAGCATCTGCTGGGCGTGAGGTTCCGTGCTGGATGTGGCAGAGAGGAAGCAACAACCCCCTAGCTTACAGTAGCCGCCAGAAGAAACCTGGATCCAAGTAATGGGCACCACCACTGAGGGGCAGGGAAGCCCTCACTTCTCGCTGGGGGTCCCAGGGAAGAGCACTCTTCTTATTTGGACAGGGTCAGGGAAACTCCATTGCACTTTGCCCCAAAAGAAAAATTAACATGACAGGGTGATCTTTAAAGTCTTTGAATAACTGAAATGCTTTTGGAACTACGACAGTTAAATAAAACTTAAAAATAAAACTTAAAAATAAAATAAAACTGAATCAGAGGGCAGAAACTGCCCAAAAGTGTGGATTGGGGCCAGGAAGGCCTGAACTTCTGAACAGATCGGGCTTCTTAGGAAGAACCCCAAGAATTTCATTCACTTATTTTGTGAAAGATTGATTTGTCCAGGCAGAATGAGGTCATTTACATGAGGTGCAAAGAAAAAGTGAAGTCAGTTTCTATAATGAAAGGCTTGTTAAACATAAAATCTTCAGAAAAACCTTTTTGAACATTAACAAATCTCACATTAATATAAAAAAGACCCAAACAGATAACTGGATTACATAAATTTGTTCATTTGAACATCATCGTTCAAATATTCATCAGACATTATATACCACACTCAGATGTTCTTTTGTTAATGTGTTTAATTGGGGCAGCATTTCTCCAACTTCCGTGGAAAATTCTCTTCCAATAATATATATATATTTTTTTTTTTTTAAAGGAAAATTGTGGCTGAATATGAAAAGACCATTGCCCAAATGATTGGTAAGGACAATTTTTTAAAAGATTTTATTTGCTTATTTGAGAGAAAGAGAGCAAACGAGCAAGGGGAGGGGCAAAGAGAAAGAATTTCAAGCAGGCTCTGAGCTGAGCAGGGAGTCCAGTTTGGGGCTTTATCTCACAACCTTGAGATCATGACCTGAGCTGAAACCAAGAGGCAGATGCTTAGCCAGTGGAGCCACCCAGGCGCCCCTGGACTTTTTTTTTCCTCTGGTGTGAACCATAGGTTCCATAGATGATTTAAAAAAAAAAAAAGGCTTTATTTATTTATTTGATACAGGGAAAGATGGAGCACGCATGAACGTGGGGAGGGGAAGAAGGAGAGAGATAAGCAGGCTCCTCGAGCAGGGAACCCAACGTGGGGCTTATCCAGGACCTTGGGATCATGACCTGAGCCCAAGGCAGACGCTTAACCAACTGAGCCACCCAGGTGCCCTGGTTCCATAGATGATTTTCAAATCAGAATACAGGCTTCCATTTGTCCATCACTTAGATCCAGTTGATTCTCACTGTTTGCAGTGGCTCTGTTCTACAAAGTTGCCACAAACACTGAATTAGCCACAGATGGAAATGCTACTGAGCCATTGCTTTAGGGGAAATACAGAGTGACAGGCCTGCAGGCCTCTGGTCACATATTTGTCAATACATAACCTTGTCTTATGTATGTTTTTGTTTAAAGACATCCTATGTAATGTTGATTCATTAACATCGAGCTCATGGCCCCCAGTGCCAAAGTTGATGCCCAAATGAAGATTATCTGATGAAGGCATTTTCACCATAAGGCCCATCACAGCCTTCTCAGACTTGGAAGTACTAGCAGTACTCAGCACTATACTTAGACCATTTTATTTATTTATTTATTTATTTATTTATTTATTTATTTATTTATTTATTTATAAATTTTTTTTTATTTATTTATGACAGTCACACACACACAGAGAGAGAGATAGAGAGGCAGAGACACAGGCAGAGGGAGAAGCAGGCTCCATGCACCGGGAGCCCGACGTGGGATTCAATCCCGGGTCTCCAGGATCGCGCCCTGGGCCAAAGGCAGGCGCCAAACCGCTGCGCCACCCAGGGATCCCTACTTAGACCATTTTAAACAGCAAAATCATCAACAGAAAGCACAAAAATGCAGAAATCACGATACTACAAGAAGGCAGAGTGTTGCCCTGTTCAACCTTAGCTGGAAAATGTGCATATCAAGTGACTCACATTTTTTGCCACTTGGCGGACAGTTGGGAATGCACCACAGTATTGATTTTGGGTTTACAAATAAATGTTAGCAAGTAGATGAATTCACAAATACACAGTCTGCAGATAATAAGGATCAGCTGTAGTTAGGTTCATTTTAGAGGCTAGCAAAGGCTTGAATTCTGTGATAAGCCTTCCACCTGACACCCAGAGTGTTGATGGCCTCAGCATATCATTAGTATCCCCTGGGTGCAGTGTCCTTACTGTGCTGTGAGTGTACTTTTCCCTGTATCAGGTGCACTGGTACCTTTTATGAAACGATAGGAGTTGGTTCTCCTGCATTGAATTTAGAAATAACTGTAACCAATATCATCAGGACTGACTGCCTAAGTGTCTCTCTATTAAAGTGCTGAAATCATGCTTTCTGCAGTCCACATCACCTCATGCCTTACCAGTGTAGGGCCCTTGCCAAAGCTGTTCCTCTGCTGGAGCGTTCTCCTCCTGGGTAGCTGCATGGCTACTGCCCTCAGCTCCTTTACATCCCTCTTCAAATCTTTTCTCTCAGAGAGACCACTCTATGTAAAAAAGGAAGCCTGCCCTTCTTGGTCTGCTTGGGTTTTTCCCCATCACTTGTCTCCATCTGGATCCCCCACTAACGTAAATTCTTAGGAGGAACTTTGTTATGTGCACTGCTGGGTCCACTCCACCAAGAATACAGGTTAGCTCACAGAGGGCAGCTGATAACCATCTGTTTTATGAATACGCCATTACTTTTTATTGTGGTTCACAGAAGATGAACAGAGGACAAGTATGACCTCTCAGAAAAGCTTCCAACAACTGACCATGGAGAAGGAGCAGGCCCTGGCTGACCTTAATTCTGTGGAAAGGTCCCTTTCTGATCTCTTCAGGAGATATGAGAACCTGAAAGGCGTTCTGGAAGGGTTCAAGAAGGTAGCATGTCCTTTTCTCTCCTTGGTAGTGTATTTTCTTGGTAATGGATCTTTAAACATATATGCCAGAGGTGTGGGTGCCCTCCTAAATAGGGGGTTGGAACTGAGATACCACTGGCCTCGGTTTTCTTTACCTTTTTCTCTTTCTGCAGTTGTTCAGGCATCTGGCCCACCAGGTGGTGTGTCTTGGTCATTGCCCTCCTGGGTCAGGCCACAGCCAGCGTGTGGCATGGAGCATAAGAGGTGTGAAACCCTCAGACCTTAGGAGAATTCTAGAAATTGTTTTGATAATTCACCAATTTAACTTAATAATAGTAAAGGAAACATTTAGCACTGAAAAATTCAGGCTACATTAGTGTTTCAAATTTAGATATAAGTGGGCATATTGGTTCACCTTAGTTGCACACCATCAGTAGGACACATTTATAGTGTGAACATTCTCTTTTTTTCATAGTAAAATAAAAATGAGAATGGCCAATTTACCTAAAATGAGACCCAGATTGCCATTTACTTTTGAATTTTTTTTCTTAAGATTTCTTTTTTAAGTATTCTTTACACCCAACGTGAGACTTGAACTCACAACCCTAAGGTCAAGAGTCACGCTCTACCGACTGAGCCAGCCAGGCACCCCTGCCATTGACTTTTGAATCATAGCCTCCCTAAACTGTGGGTGTATTGGTATAACTGAACCTTACTGTGTTTTGAAAATTTATACATGAAGAAATTATCTAGAATTTCTTCAGTAAGAATTATTTGTGCCTGTTTTGAATTATCATGGAGTATAACTTAAAGGCATCTGAATTAATTAGGTTTTCTCATTTAAAAAAATGAAAAAAAAAATGAAAACTCTGGTACACCGTTTGTCACTAATAGAAGAAAAATGACCAGTTTCTTTTATTTTTAAATTGTCACTTTGGAACAGAATGAAGAAGCCTTGAAAAAATGTGCTCAGGATTACTTAGCCAGAGTTAAACAAGAGGAACAGCGATACCAGGCTCTGAAGATACATGCAGAAGAAAAACTAGACAAGTGAGAGCTCGCCATAGGATCTATTTCACAGTCCTTGATGTGGTGGGAAGATTGAAAAAGGCCAAAAAACCTTCAACCTTGTTTGGCAACTCCAGGGGGGGGGGGTGTTTATTATTTAAATTTTGAATAGGTAGAATCTTCACATGGTTCAAACATTAAAAAGAAGAAAAAGATACATCTCTCCCCCCCTTCCATTCCCCCCCCCCCCCCCCCCGCCACCTTCCTCACCCCCCCCCCCCCGTAATTGGCCATTGGTTCCTCCAGTCCTTACAGATTACTCTTTCCCCTTCTCCCCCTTCCCCAGCTTTATGGAGATATAATTAACACATAACATTGTGCAAGTTTAAGGTACAACCTGTTGATTTGCTGTATTTATATATCACACAGCAATGGCCTTAACCAACACCTCTATCATACCACGTGATTCCTGGTTTTTTTTAATGTGAGACTCTCCCTTTGTCATGCAGATGACAGCATACCTAACTTTTCTCATTTAGCTGTGTAATTTAACTAGTCACCTCTCCTATGGGACACTCAGTTTATTTATCACCCACTACAAACAGGGCTGCAGTAAGGAGCCCTGGATGGTTATCATTTGGTGTGCATGTGAGTTATCTGTATGCAGGAAAAGGAATTGTGCTCAGCCAAAGAATAATATGAATTTGTAATTATGATAAATATTGTCAAATTGCCCTCCTTCAACGTTTATCAGTGTATCCCTACATGAAGTATGAGAGCTTCTTTTCTCCCTACAGCTTGGCCAACAGATCAAATTTTTAGTTTTCTACAAAAACAATAGATAAAGGTGGTATTTCACTTTAGTTAGGGTTTTCTTTTTTCTTTTCTTTTCTTTTCTTTTCTTTTCTTTTCTTTTTTTTAAAGATTTTATTTATTTATTCATGAGAGACAGAGAGAGGGAAAGAGGCAGAGACACAGGCAGAGGGAGCAGCAGGCTCCATGCAGGGAGCCCGATGTGGGACTTGATCCCAGGACTCCAGGATCATGCCTGAGCCTAAGGCAGACGCTCAAATGCTGAGCGTTTTCTTTTTTGATAAACCTAATAGAACATTTTTATTCAAAGTAGTTTTGATTGTGTTTATCTTACTAGTAAAATTGAACATATTTTAGCAACTGTCTATAGGCATACTTGCTTTACCATGAATCACTGTATTCTTTGCCTGGTTTTCTATTGTCAGTTTATATATTATATATAAAAATATATTATCATATTTATGTGCTAGCCCCTTTGTGATATGAGTTGTGAGTTATTTTTCTAGTTTATCTTTTGGTTTCTAGAGTTTTTTCATATATAAGAATTTTTATATAGTGAAATTTTTTTATTTAAAGATTTTATTTATTTATTCATGAGAGTCACAGAGAGAGACAGAAACACACAGGCAAAGGGAGAAGCAGGCTCCTCGCAGGAAGCCCAATGTGGGACTCAATCCCAGGACCCCAGGATCACGCCCTGAGCCAAAGGCAGACGCTCAACCGCTAAGCCACCCAGGCATCCCACAGTCATTTTTTTTTTACTCAGTATTTGCTGTTGTGGTAACAAAACTCTTCTCTGGGCTGAATTTAAAATGTTCTCCCATGTTTTCCTTCTGGTACTTTTTTGGCTTTTTTTTTTTTTTTTTTTTTTAATTAACTCTTAAATCCAGCACATTTGGAATTTATCCTGAGGAATGGTCTGAAGAATGCTTCCAACTTTATTTTTTTAACTAAAAAGTAATACCTACTTGTACATTTTGCTATCTCCATATTTGTAAAACATTTCAAGTTCCCTTCTCTCATTCTCACTCCCAGAGGTACTGCTATCAAAGGTTTATTGTGAATCCTTCCAGATTTTTCTTTGTGCCTTTACAGATACTACCCAGAATGGCTTCAGACTTTTTTTTTTTTTTTTTTGCATAATTTCAGAGTCATAAAATACAAATTTCCTTTTTCATTTAGTAGTATATCATCATGGCCATTTTCCATGTCGAAGCAAATGGTTGCTCAGTCTAGTTATTTTTATTAGGTTGTAGGACTATTCCATTCCTTTATTATATATTATTCCATTTAGATAGTTTCATACTTTTTTCTGTTGTAAACAATGCTGCAGTGGACATCCTTGTGCACACAGTTGTGAAAAGTGGGAATATTGCTGAGGATATGTTACTTCAGGGGACTTGCTGGATCAGAAGATATATGCATTTTTATTTATTTATTTTTACATATTTTTTTTAAATTGGAGTTCAATTTGCCAACATATAGCATAACACCCAGTGCTCATCCCATCAAGTGCCCCGTCACCCAGTCACCCCCAACCCCCACCCACCTCCCTTTCCACCACCCCTTGTTCGTTTCCCAGAGTTAGGAGTCTCTCATGTTCTGTCTCCCTTTCTGATATTTCCCACTCATTTTTTCTCCTTTCCCCTTTATTCCCTTTCACTATTTTTTATATTCCCCAAATGAATGAGACCATATAAGGTTTGTCCTTCTCCGTTTGAGTTATTTCACTCAGCATAATACCCTCCAGTCCCATGCACGTTGAAGCAAATAGTGGGTATTTGTCATTTCTGATGGCTGAGTAATATTCCATTGTATACATAAACCACATCTTCTTTATCCATTCATCTTTCAATGGACACCAAGGCTCCTTCCACAGTTTGGCTATTGTGGACATTGCTGCTATAAACATCGGAGAGATGTATGCATTTTAAATCATAATAGTTACAGCCATATCCCCTTCCACAGACAGTGCCAGTTTTCATTTCCCCATCAGCAGGTGATCCTGTCTGTTTCCTTGCATCTCGGCCATCATAGAATAAGATCATCCTGGTTAATATTTGCCAACCTGATAAATTTTAAAAGTTTATTATTTAAATTTGCATACCTTTGACTACTAATGGGTTTTTAGCATCCTTTCATCAATTAATTGGCTATTTATCAATTGCCATGTATAGTTTTAAAAATTTCTTTTGTATCTCGTTAATAAAGTCACTTTTTAGTTCTAGTGTCATAGATGTCAGTGGAGAGTGTCCTGACTATTTAGCTCTGTTAATCCCACAGATGACCCTGCCTGCTATTGTCCTAGGTTAAAAAAAAAAAAAATCTAAGATTGCTGTAGAAACTGTCATGTAAGTCCATTTTCTAGTGACATAGAAATTTCAATCTCACTATGGCCTATGAGGTTAATTCTACCACTGGTTTTTACCTTGGAAATTTCCTTAGCAGTTGTGTGCAAATTGAATATTTATAAATTTCAATTGAACAATTCAGGTCACCGATTTTTCTGTGATCATGTCATTTCCTTTAGTCTGTTTCACAAATGTCAGCGGTTAGTATCTTGACTCCTTAGCTCTGACTGGTGACTAACCATGTGCTTCTCGTCCCTTGATTCTGCAAACAAAACACCACGAACAGAGCCAATGAAGAAATTGCTCAGGTTCGAACAAAAGCAAAGGCTGAGAGCGCAGCTCTGCACGCTGGACTCCGGAAGGAGCAGATGAAGGTGGAGTCCTTGGAGAGAGCCCTTCAGCAGAAGGTACCCAGAGGGGTGTGGTGTGACCAGAGAGACACTTGGTCTTCTTCCTTGGCAGTGGCTAGCTTGTAGTGGATTCAGATGAGATAAGCCTTGTTTTTTTACCCAGACACTTTGATCCAGCTCCTCTGGGAATTGATTCAGGTGAACACAAACAAGGCAACCCCTTAATTCCCAAACATATGAATAGGAAACATCCCCAGGCAGGATGCAGAGGAAATTGCATTAAGTAAAGTTTAGGGGACCAGATACTTAGGCTCTGAGGCTACTTTTTTTTTTCTTTTTTCTTTTTTTTAAATTCTATTTACTTATTAGAGAGATAGAATAAGCAGTAGGAGGGGCAGAGGGAAGAAGAGAGAGAAGCAGACTCCCCATGAGCAGGAAGCCTGCCAGGGCTCAGTCCCAGGACCCCAACCTGAGCCGAAGGCAGATGTTTAACTGACTGAGCCACTCAGGTGCCCCTGTTTTTTATGTGATATATGAAGCCATCATGCCTCCTGATTGCAACTTTACCCTCCAAAGGACATTGGCAATGTCTGGAAGTATATTTAGTTGTCACAACTGGTAGATACTACTGGCATTTCATGGATACAGGCCAGAAATGCTACTGAACATCTAACAATGCACAGGATAGTCCCTATAACAAAGACTAACGCAGCCCAAAGTGGTTCCACGGTTGAGAAATTCTGGTGTAGGTAAATAAAAATCAGGTCCCTCTTTTGCACTACTCAGTGATTCTTGGACTTCATTTTTTTTGTGTGCCTCTAGTGGTTTTTCTTACTGCATCCATTCAGCTAGGGCAAGAGTGACTATCATGGGGTTTGCTAACCCCTAGGCAGTATTCCCTAGGATACTCAGACTGCAGAATCACAGATCAAGGGGCCAAGGGGCTGAGTGGGGCCTCAGATAACAAGCATCACAGGTAATTTCTATGATAAGAAAATTTACGAACAAGGTGCATAGGACCAGTGGTTACCCTCATCCCCTGACTCAACTGGAGCATGACTTGAACAGATGAACATTTTTCAGGGGAGAAGTTTCCCTTTCTTTAAAGAGCCCTGACATAGAAGAGTTTTGAACCATTGAGCTAGGATCTTGAGGCAGAGTGTAGCCAGTCTTGGAACTATTTAATTGTCACTGCCTGGATCTCAGGATGCAGAATGGCCTACATCACTATGCCATTTGTCTTTCAGAACCAAGAAATCGAGGAACTAACAAAAATCTGCGATGAGCTGATTGCGAAGCTGGGGAAAACTGACTGAGTTTCCGCCCTGGTAGCTCAGCAGGTCTGCATCTGGCTGCTTTTCTTGTAACCACAGTTATCTTGCCTTATCCAGGAATAATTGTCCCTTTGCAGAGAAAAAAAAAAAAAAAAAACTTTAAAAAAGCACATGCCTACTGCTGCCTGTCCCGCTTTGCTGCCAACACCACAGCCCTAGAAGGAGCCCTAGAGCATCGCACAGTCCGGGAAGGAGTGACGTCTGAGAGCTGTCCACTGACAGGTTTGGTCAGACAGGCCGCCAAGTTTGGGGTTGTGAGTTCTCCATCTTTAGTCTATTTGTAAAAATCATCTTTTCTTTTCTAAGCAATTTACATTTGGGATTTTGTGGCTACTATTTGGGATCATCTTCTGTCTACCACCTGTCTGAACTTTTTTGGTGACCTATTTATTTCATCTTTTAAATCTAGCATTCAACATTAATGGTTTTATTTGAGAGGGAAAATAACTTGGCCTCTTATTACTTCTAGTTTTTAAACAAGGAGGGACTCTGAGTGCCCATTTCTACACACACACACACACACACACACGTTTATATATGCTGCTGGGGGTTTTTTCTCTGAACCATAGTCAAATAAGAGCTTCTCCACAGAAGAGCATATTTCCATAAATGTAAAACCCTGTTTTGAAATAGAGTTGTGGCTCTGGATGCCAACCTCAGAATTTGGGGAATTGAAGGTGCAAAGACCGTAGAGTCAGGGGAAGACTTTTTGCCACAGTGTTTCGTTGCCCTGGTATTTGGACACTCCTAAGCCTTGACAGGTGTGCCCTTTGGGGTCAGGCCTCAGGCTGCATGAAGAGCAGTGCTAATGGGGCTCCCTCAAAGCCAGGGTTTGGCAAGTCTGTCCCAGAGCAGTTCAGTTTACTCTGCTTCTATTTGTTGCTAGAAAATCAATATTGACCCTTCATCATCTTTCTAATTGAAATATGCAAAGAAAATCTACTTGTAAAAGGTTTAGGCAGTCTCCTTTATTTAAAAGGTAACTGTAACCCCGATAGCAATTATAAGGTGGAGAAACAGTGTTTTTTGTTTTTTGTTTTTTACAAGTGTTATACATTGTTCTTTGGATTTTTTTTTTCTTAAGGCAAAAAATCCTTTCAAACTTAGTAGACTTTTTGACAAAACGAGCTATAAAAATCATGTGAACCACCCCAAAAATCAGCACATTCTGCATAGTGTTAAACAAAGGGCGTTTGAATCCTGGAGGAGAAGAGTGCAGGGAGCAGAGCCACATTCACAATACCAAATTCCTTAGGCTCCTCTCCAAGTGATGAGGCTATTAACCCCAAGAGGGAAACTTTCCATGTAATTCTAGTGAAGTCCCTTCCATTTGGTAGGCAAAACCAAATCCATGCAGTGTTTGAACGCACTCTTTTGTCTTAATCTTACACCCTGAATGTCTTCATGGTGACATGCACTGTATTCAGTACGTGTACGTTTTTGTACCTTTCTTGTAAAACTTGCATGATCCAACTTCAGCAATGAATTGTGCCTAGTGGAGAACCTCTGTAGATCTTTAAAAATGCATTTTTCTTTAGCAGTGTACTATTTACATGGGTGCAATCTTTAGCCCCAGGGAGGTCCCTAATGTCTTTTAAAGCTAGAAGTCATGTCTTACCAATATGTATTTATTGTAATTGGTGCTGAGGCTGTATTTTAAAGCCTACTGTCTTAATATTTTGTACAAAAAAGAACAATAGAAATGGTCTGTAGTTGGAGAAGTGACTTGACAATCATTTGGGCTTTGAAAGCAGTCAGTGTGGTTCAATGTGAGTGCTGTGCTACAGTCACAGTATCAATGAAGTACAAGTGTCTCCAGTTGGTGGAACTGATTTCTCTTGGTCCTCCACTACTAGGGAAATTAACTTTGCATTTTGCAGAAAGAAATGTTGCTATACCTTTTTTGCTGCTGTGTTTTAATGAGATATCCATGTTTATTTGTTTTATATCGATCTGTATTAAGCATGAAAGGCTTAGAGTGGTCTCCATTCTAAATCCATAGTCCTCCATTTAGGCTTCTTTGGTATATACAAAAAATAGCTGTGTGTTAAAACCAAGGTGACGACAATCCTTTCCTAGCACGCTGGTGGAAGAGACCCCCTAAGAGGACCCCAGTGAATGAGGTTGCTGCACAAGGACCATGAAAGGGCCCTGGTTAATTTGTGTTCACCACTGGCTTCTCAGCTATGGCCGTTATGAGGGAATGTGCTTCCTCCTCATTTAACAGACAGATATTCTCCAACAAGAATAAAAATGTAGCTTGTTCAGCTGGCAAATCAAGAGAATATCCTGGGCAGAAAGATGTATGTTTGTTTTTCTTTAAAAATAAGCAAAAGGAAAAAAAAAACTTCCAAAATTCTAAAGAGTAAGAATGTAGCCTGGAATTCTGCTTTTCATGGAGAGCCATGACAGGTCGGCAATACTAAGCCCTGTTAATAAGAGCGTGCAGGGGAGGTGAAAAGAAGATAGGTCTGGGTGCATTAGGTGATTGGTCTGCCTGAGACTCTGAACCCAGAGCCATTTCTTAAGTTTTTTTACTTTGCCAAAGTGTAGATAGATAGTCTTTATCTACAAGTATTTTAATGGGAAGATTCAGCATAAGACAGGCTGAACAGTTTGTCACTTGGTTGGCTGGGCGTTAAAGTCAGACCTCCTGAGATTTACTTTTATTTGGAGAAACTCCTGGAAGCCAGTGACCTGCCCAAACCTTTTGTTCTTTAAAACTGTTCTGGAAATATTGAGAAGCCTAGTTTTCTCACGTGGTTTCTAGCTTCTTCAGACCCAGCCCAAATTAGGAAGTGCAGAAGCACATGATGGTGAAAAACTCTGAGGACCTGGCAGCCTTCCAGAATGATATGGAATCTAAGGGGAGATGTGCGTTTCATTCTGGAGGTTAGCTCAAGCTGAGTTTTCTCCAGCCAGTTACCCTTCCTTCCTGTCCCACACTTTGTGCAACCCTCACACCAAGACTTAGATCTTTATTAGACAGCCCTGAATTAGTGCTATTTATAAATGGGGGCTTCAAGTGCCCCGAACGTTCCTGGGCTGACCGAGCAGCCAAAGTGAAGCAGTCTTTTGAAATAAAGTCAGGTAACAGAAGGCTCGGCGGTGGCTCTACAGCTCAGAATACAGTTTTAAAGAGCAGGCATCGGTAAGCCTGGTATGCCATGCTTGGGGATGACTCAGGACGCTCTTTTTCGGTGGGGCAGAAGCTCCTAAGGTCCCTGTTTGTTTCCTCTGGTTCTGCACTACAACCAGTAGCCATCTCCTGAGTCATTCATAACTGTCCTTTTGTAGTCTCGTGACCTTGCAAGCTTGCTCTGGGACTCAAGTTTCTTACTTTATCCTCTGGTGGGGAAGAGAGAAACTAGTTGTTGAAAGAGTAAATGATTCAGGCAAAGGATTTTAAAGTAAAGATGTATATATTCTAAAGAATTTAAAAGATAACAGATTATTATTTGCTTATTAAAAAATAGACTATAGTCTGGGAATCCCAGAATGCCAAGCCAAAGGTCTAAGAAGTCATCTTCTTCAAAGATTTTAATAAAGTAGCATTTTGAGGAGACTTCTGTCCAAAAAAGGTTTGACTAGCCTCCAGATTCCAGTGGCTTTAGGAAAGCATGTATCATTCAAACCTCAAGTCTCCCGCATAGTGAAGGTAAAGGAATCAATACGGTAGATGCTTCTCTCTAAGGGTCTCCTCTGGAAGATGATGTCAGAGGCAGCATTTCCAGTGAAGACCCATGCCCGCGTGCCCAGAGCCAGCATCCTGGAGACTAAAGATTGCACTTTCCGTAGTTCTTCGTCCAAATTGCAATCCCATTTCTGTGCCTCTTAGCATGCAGTTAGATTTGGACAAACAAGATTCCTAAGGAATGACTTTATTAACTATAATATGGTTACAGCTATTACATATATCTCTATATTCTGGTTATAGTTCTAATAGGAAGTGGTGCGTGTGACACTGGCCTGGGGCAAGTCCCTATTGCTCTTCAGCTCATTTGGAGGAGGCCGGGCACAGAGCCGAGGTGTGGCTTAAACCCTCCCCTGTACCCATTCTTCACTGTAGAGCTGTGAAGGTGTCACTTGTCCCCCTCTGCCTTTTAGTGGTATCTGAAATATACACAAAGAATGTCCTAGTCACACTGTTATCCGATGTTCTGTGAATAATTTCCACGTGGACATATACCAATTTGAACTCCGAAGCCACCCCCAGTCCAGGTACAGGGCAGCCTGCAGGTTACCCACCACACGCGCATCCTCTACATGGTCCTTGTCACCCAGTGCGACAGGGTCCAAGCATTCCTTTTAAACCTCAGAGGTAGCAGTAAACCTTTCAGTGTTGCTGTTAGCAAGTGTGTATTTGCCAATAGCTACCCATTTGTACTCACGTGCCAACAAATAAACATCAGCTGCACATCTGCTTCCGCTGTGTCCCTTCGGGTGCCGTGACATGTGTGAGGAGCCTCTCTTCTGTAGGAGCGAAGCTGCGTTGACTACTGCTGTCAGGATTGTGTTGTGTGGAATAATCATCTACATAAATTTTATATGCACAGTACTTTCCCTTTTATATGTCAGGTAAATATTTGTAAAAGTTATACTCACACAAATGAAATTATTATAATGATTACTAATATATTTTTTCCATGTTTCATTGCCTGAATAAAAACTGTTTACCACTGTTAGATCTGGGTGTGTGAATGTTTTTCCCCCTGGTTAGAAGTCATCTTATCCCTAAGTGTGAAAATTTATGACAGCCTTGCTTTTAAGAGCTCCATATTTCAGTCTAAAAATAGAACAGATGACATTTTCACTACACTCATTTTGTGAAATTTTATGCATTTGGTTGGGTGCATAATTAAAACAAACAAACTTTGGAATTCAGACCTTGCCATATAAATTTCCATGCCTTCGCATCTGTGCAAACAGAGTTTTTAATTGCATGCTTTTTGGTTTTGCTTAGAGCCGGCTTGTCTGCCCTGGCGCTTTTCAAGTCCTGAGAACCTAAGTCCCCTTGAGCTCTCGGACTCATCGATGGACACAGGATAAGCCAGGACTGTGCAAACAGTCCAGAGAAAATAGAACAGCCCAGAGAAAATAGTTCACGTTTTGTGTTTCTTCTAGGTTAACCAGGCTGGGCCAACTCTGTGCTTAAAGTGAGAAGGGCCTGGGCAGGAGACTTTGTGAGTTTTATTGCAGGAAAAGATCAATTAAAAGGCTCGTTATGACTCCACTTCACAACTTGGTGGGGGGCCCAGTGAGGAGAGTCTGAGCACTGTCACTTTCTTGAGACATTGCAGCCTATAAAGCTCCTAAAGAGAATGTTTCTCACTCGTGTGCTCCTGAACCGGCAGGAGGGAATCCTATAAAAGGACAGAGAGGAGGTGGCACTGCCTTTCACTACACACTAACGACGGTAGAAATCTCATGGATCTCTACACAGTATTGGGAAGAAGATAGGAATTACCTTCCTACTCTTACAGAGTTTTACTCTTAGATAATAATGAGACCAAAAGTGATTTTCACACTTCTGCAAATATGAGATCGTGGGATCCTGAGTGGCAATCAGTATTTTCTTAAGGGAAACCATGACAGGAGGTAAAGTATCACACAAGTTAAGGATGAGTAGTGTTTCGTGAGATCTGTTTCAGATAGAAGTATGTATGTACTGTGTCATGGTGAAGTTAATTTCTTGCTATGACGGATGGTCAAAGTATTTAAAAAAACCAGCTGCTAACATGAGTCCTTTTGCAACTATGGAAACTGAGGCCCAGAGAGAAATGTGGCCAAGATTACATAGCTTGCATGTTAGTGAACACAGTTGCCCTCTTTCAAAATCGGCAGCAGAATTGTCACTCCATCCTTTGTCCTTTTCAAGCTCTTTAAATCGAAGTCCTTCCAGGTTTGGATAATATTGTAGACATTTCCAGATTTATGGGTATTTAAGGACCAGTCAAAACTTAACGCATTTATTCACTTAACCAAATGCTTCTGCCTCTGCAAGAGTCTAAAGTGAAATGTGCAAAGTTTCTGAGGCTCGTTAGTGAAAGAGAAATTGTTTTCAAGTTTGACTGAACTGCCATTGAAATATGAATGATATGCTAATTAAAACTTCTTGACCAGCGGAAAGCTATTCCTAATCCACAAGTCTTTGCCCAGTTGTGATTTGTAGATCATTCTATCTAAGTTATGTGCTTGAGGATGGGGACACCATGGTGCTTACAGTTTAATCACGAGATAAATCTAACCCCCAAACAGGACCAGATGGTGTGGAACTGTCTGCGCCATGGCAGGCGCAGTGCTGAGGAGTCCAGGAGGAGGGACCGGAACAGGGAAGGACACACAAATGAAGCAGAGCACCAGGCCCTATAGACCAGCACCCTCGGCTCAGACTGGTTTCAGATGCAGCCTCTCTTATTTTGCCTGCCTGAGCTTCAGTTTTCCCAAATAGGGATAATCGTTCCCACCTCACGAGGTTGTGAGGGCTCTGTGGGAATTCATGCATCGTACCTGGCCCTTGGGTCCTTATGGGATAGTGATTGTCACCTAAAACTTGAGAGTTTATCAAAGTTTCACATGGAGACTCCCTCTTAGAGTCAAATGATTTTGCTTCTAGATTTATTAGACTTAAGAGTCACCCAACTTTGTTCTTGTATTTGAGATCAATAGGATGTGGAAGTGGGGATTAGCTGAAGACAGATCTCCAAGTTAGGGTGTTCGAGCAATTAAATGGGGATGGAAGTCGCCCTTTGAGTGCCACATACCTATTCCAAGACCCCCCACCCCCCGAGGCCTGCACTAGCCATGACAGATGTCTCTGATTTCGAGTTTTCCTTTGCCAGAATGTGTAGGTCTCCATGGGAATCCATATGCAGAACAGACAAAATATATTCAGTTAATAGAACTTTGCTTTTTAGCTAATTTAAAGGAAATGGTCAATGACATTTGAGTCCTCTCTGTGCCAGGTGCCTTATAAATATGTCACGGGAACAATTCCATGTGGGTGGAATTTCTTTTTTAACCAATGGGAGAAAGAGGTTAAAAAATACTGAACATGAATCAGTTAACTGGAAGGTAGAGCTGGCATGTGAACCTAGGTCTCTGATCTCAAATCCCATTCTCCTTAAGGCCACTCCATGTTGGGGCACTCTTTGGAACGTGTCCTTCAAGAGTGCGGAGGATGACTTTTTATTCATCAAATGAATTTTGCTCTTTTCTCACATCAAGTGGGAATATCTCAGTGGAAAGCAGAGAGGCCATTGCATGATGTCTCCACAGTTCAAGAGTGTGAGGATAAACCTAATCAGAGATGCATAATTGGTCACAGTGTTGGAAAGGCACTGTAAAGGGAAAACAAAATTCCAGTTCTACCTCTCAGGCATCCTGGCTTTGCCAAAAAGAACTTGGTGTGGGAGGCTGAGCCATGGGTTCAAGTCCTAGCTTTTGTCAACTGCTAGCAGCTCCCTTCCTCTGATTTGTGATTTTACAGGTCTGCCCAAGGTGCTGCCTGTAAGGCAAAAATTCCCCCAATTTCCCTTTCAAAAGCATTCTGGAAAGGCCTGTCATGACAGTAGTGGACTTGCCACTAGATGGTGGGTCCACCGAGCTTTGCAGTGTCTGCTGTGGTTGCAGTATTCAGACCGGCAAACACCAGCCCACATCATGCAGGAAGGGGAAAGGCCTGGGCCCAAGCCCCAAGCCCCAAGCCAACATCCAGGTTTGTGCTCATTTTCTCCAGTCAACTGCTCCAATTAGGCCTCAGTTTTGTCCGCCGGCTGAAGTTAGGTTTTATCCTCTAAGCTCTCCCAAGAGTGCCATTACAGCCACTGTCCCCAGCCTCCCATGACTCCAGCTGAACTCACTAACCCGTTCCAGGGCACTACGCCCACAGACTCCGGCGTTTGGTTGCATACCCTTGGAGATGGCCAGCCTGTACTGTCTGCCTTCCTGAGAATAACTTACTTTGACAAATGTGTTAAGCTCTTAAGATATGCAAACTCATCATCACAAAATTCAACCGTAAGAGACATTCTGTAGACTTAGGCCTTTTTTGTTCTAAGCATCAAAAATGGCAGCGTGGTTAAGCTAATTTGGTGCATAATTGTCATATTTTACTAAAATCTTGGAAGAGTCCAGCCAGACCTGATCAGACCTCGAGGTGCCATGTGTGCAATTAAAGCACATAACTTGGATTCCCCCGAAAGGGTGGCACTTACTGTAAGTTGTCTTTTGTGAAGGTCTGATTTTTCCAGACATATTTTTTTTCTTTCTCCCTTTCAGCTGATCTTTGTAATGTCATCAGTTTTCAGCAGAAGAGGTCTAAAATCATGTATTTCCTGCAGCAGCTTCCGATGCAAATATGTGTGAGTGTTCACTGGGGGGCGCCACTCAAACTGCAGGTTAAAACCCTCTTGGGAGGCTCTGAACTAGAAGAGAGCAGAGTGGGCTGTAAGAATTAGCAGTGAGGGCAAACTGAGTTCAAAGTATTTTAAAAATAAAAATAACAAAAATAATAAATTTATTTCCTAAATTATTATTATTTTTTTTAATTAGCAGTGAAGGGAAGCACCAGCTGTGGAACTTTTACCTCACACGTACCTGTGGGCACTGGGTCACAATGTCAAATGTTTTAGGTTGGGGGTCTGAAAAGCTACAAAAAACACAAAAGTTTGAAAGCCACTGACTGCAGGTAATGGGGCAGGGGGGTTGTGGAATCACAGTGTCTTATGGGCGTGAAAAAGTACTCAGTTGCAATGCTCATCTTTTAAAAGTAAGCTACAGTTAGAACACTTAGTCTCCAACAACCACGGTTTGTAGTAACTTGAAGAAATCAAACCTTTGGAACAGGAACATGAAGCTGCAATTCAGAAAACAGGACATAATAAAAATTCCTTCCTAATGGTCAGTTGAGAGGGAAAGACAAAAGGAAATTAGGGGGAGAGCATATAAGGAATAAAATAACCAGTGAGCCCCGAAGTGCTCCAAAAAAATAAATTTCTGTTTTACACGAGAAAAAAATAAAATTCTTCTTTCCTGCCTGGGTCCCCAGCACACTGAACTCTTCCCCACTCCCTTTGGCAGCAGAGGGCAGGCTACTTGGGTTCAGAGCCCCATTCCTGCTCTGCTGCCACTGCTAATAGCTACCCTGATTCACATTCGAAAAAATGAAACCTCCTCTGTTCGGAGCACGACTTCTCCATGATTGCAAGTTCTTATGCTAAACTCCCTCTGCGCGGTTCAATTCTGATTAGAAATGTGTGCATATGCAGTCAATTCCTGAAAATCTTAACTAAGGGTGGGTGATTTTCTGTTATCATGAACACCGCGCTTCAACTGAGTGACCTCAAGCAATTAGGATACTTGGGTGAGATGAGAAAGTGACTAAGTCATTAGGTTACCATGTGTTTTTAGAAGTGTGATAAAATGTGAAGCTGAATCCAAGAGTTTGAGTTGATGAGATAAAACCCAAGGAAAAAAAAGTTTCACCACAGCCTCACGCAGGTGGAAATCAGAGAACTCCAGGGGTGTGTTAGAATAATTGGTCAGCTGGAATATCTGTTGAAACAACCACTAGCTTCTCCAAACATTTTAAATAAATTTTTAGAATCATTTTAGATTTGCAGGCCAGTTGCAAGGATTCTCTAGACTTTGCTTCCTTCTTTTGTGGTCGGCTCTCTACTTCTACCCTTCCCTATTTCTTATCCCACCATTAACAGCATTCCAAGAAGGTCTGAGTATTTACTGAACATTTACTATGTGCTGAGTCCTGGGGAGGTGCTGATGGGGGGAAAGCCATATCCATCTCCTCATCCCTCTTCTTCCCTAGGGTTTTCCCCTCCTTTTTCAAGCCTTATTGTACCTTTGTGGTATGTTCCACAGAGGGACAAGGAAGGATGATGAGTTGTTCACCCCATTTTAGAAAAAAGCATCACTATGATTATAGGCAGTGGTATCGTGGGTAATCTCTTTTCTAGTAAGATACATTACCTTAGTACATTTTCTTAAGACTTATTTGAGAGAGAGAGAGAGAGAGCGAGCAGAAGGAGGGGCAGAGGGAGAAAGAGAGAGAACATTGCCAGCAGACTCGTGAGGCTCCATCCCAGACCCTGAGATCATGACCTGAGCCTAAATCAAGAGTCGGAGCTTAAGCAACTGAGCCCGCAGGTGCCCCGGTAAATTTTTTAAAGCTATGTATGATAATTCGCCATAGATGAGAGAAAGGCCCCTTTCCTTTTCCTCCCTGCATCATGTTTGCAAAGCACCTGAGTGGGCTTGAGAAGAGAGCTGAGTCCCCTCCCTGCCAGGGCTCCCACAGCCACCATAATACCACGGACCTCTTTCTTCAGCATAAAATAACAGGAGTTCGGATTCACTCTGTGACTCTGTGTTCATTTTATTTATTTATTTATTTATTTATTTATTTATTTATTTATTTATTTATTTTTAGGTTATATGTTTATTCATGTGAGAGGCAGAGACACAGGCAAAGGGAGAAGCAGGCTCCTTGCAGCGAGCGTGATTGGGACCCAGGTCCATTCTGCTGCCACAGCTGTTCTAATTCTTTTAGTCATAGTTCTGTGGTGAAAAATGCTTTTTATGGAATTCTTGTTTGAGAGTCTCCCATCCAAATGAACATTTGCCTGATCCCTAGATGAAAGCAGATTACAAACAAAAACACAGCTGTACCTCTGTCTGTCTGACTTCAGGACCGTGGCGACCACAGATCCATGATCTTCAGGGAAGACAGGGTTCCCTCAACTGGAGGCAAACCTTTTGTTCTGTCTGGGGAAGGACATGAGTGAGGGGGAGGGAGGCGTGTAGGCCAGGAGACAAAGCAGGCAGCATCTGTAGATTGCAGCTGGGTAGACTTCAGTCCTGTAGGTGGATCAAATTCTGGGCCTGTCTGCTTTTGGACACCCATCTGCCATTTTCCTAATTCTGGAAAATTCCCACTGCTGACCTATGAAATTGACCAATGCCAGTATAAGATAATCTGACAGTTTTCTAGCTTCTCTAGAGAACATATCCTGTAATGTGATTCTGATCACGTTTTTTGATCAGTAGCTATTATTTAGACTTATTTATATTTCCATTTTGTTCTAAAAAAGAATTGAAGGCAGTTTACAGGCAGGGTGTAAAACCATTGGCATCACTTAAGATCTCAGTTAAGACTGATGATGATAAAGGACTCAGTTGATGCAGTTGGTACCAATCACTGCCACCCACCTACATGACAGGCTTGGCCAAGCCAGCCATCAGTCTGTCATCACTACAGATTGAATCTTTCTGAAAAGATTTACCAAGTTACTCTTCTAAAATGTCTCCCTTTTGCCTTTAACCATTTGCTACTTAATTCAACATCTCCCAGACATCCATTGTATGAGAAGGACCAGGTTAAAAGTTGTATGAACAAGGCATAATTCTGGCCTTTAATGTACTCAGGTTCAGCAAAGGATGGCTGGGGCTGAATCTACCCTACTGCCGGTTTTCATAAAGCCCTCCAATCTGGAAGTGGTTTTTATAACTTTAAGTGGCCAAAAAAAAAAAAAAAAAAATCAAAAGAATACTTCATGTCAAGTGAAAATTATATTAAATTCAAATTTTAGTATTGGTATATAGAATTATATTGTAACATGACCACACCTGGTTTTAAATGTAACCTCTGTGGCATTTTTTTTTTAACACTTTATTTATTTGAGAGAGAGCAAGAACGAGAAGGGGGAGGGCCAAAGAGAGAATCAGACTCCCCACTAAGGAGGGAGCTCAACATGGGACTTGATCCTGAGACTCAGGAATCATGACTTGAGCTGAAGGCAGATGCTTAACCAACTGAGCCACCCAGGCACCCAACCTCTGTGGCACTTCCATGTCACAACAGCATACTTGAGTTGGTGTGAGAGACTGACCTCCAAAGTCTATGGTATTATCTGGTCCTTTCGGGGGGAAAAAAATGCCAATGTATTTGACTAATCTATCCACTGTGTTCTTTCTTGGTGTTTGGTTCTACTGTTCTCCATGCTGGAGTTACAGAGGTCCTATCCTAAGAGAGCGGTAGAGTCTAATCAGGAGAGAGACCTTAACAGTGACATCACAGACCTTAGCAGTGACCTCACAGTGAACTGGGTGCATGTTATAGATAATAACAGTCCTTGTTTGCACTTAGTGCTTTGTGTGTGCCAAGCCCTGCTCTCAGCTTTGTATATGCATTAACTCACTTCATCTTCACTATAACCCTAGGAAGGGTTAGAAGAATTTTTGGAAGAGGGTATAATCATGACTTTTGTTCTCAGTTATATAAAATGAACACATGTCAAAGATTTCATTAAACTCATTAATGAAGGAAACTATAGAATGTTTTAAGGGACTCAAAGGGGAACCCAAAGAGCCTAAACAGAGAATAAGGAATTCTGAAATAAATTCATAGATACATAAAAGGGTCTCTCCTCAAGGCAATAATCAATCATATTCTGACACAGTTAATTTGCATTTCTATGGACAAAAATCATTTCCTTTGGTATCTGTTTCCTATAATTTACAGAGTTGAAAAGAAGCTCAAAGATGAAAGAGGGAGATAACACCGATGAGTGAGCTAATCACTGAGCCTTTCTTCGCCTATTTCAAAGTGGCAGTTTTTTTCTGACAGAATTCAGTATGACAGGGTCCATAATGTGCATTTTTTATAGACTGAAGCATGTCCTTGACGATGCTATGTGTATTTCTCTGTTTCCAGACTTCATGGACACCTAGTATTATCCCCATGTCATAGACAAGGAATCTAGAGCAGGTAAGCTCGCCAGTGTCCCAGGCTAGCATGTGGCAGAATCAGAGTCGAAACTCAGAAGGGCCGGCTCAGCATGTCTAGGCTCTACGCATTTGTGAGTGATGCTCATCTGCCCCAGAGCCCCCTGGGGCAGAGCACCTGGAATCTCCACAGTCCCCATTGGGCCCTCCTTTTCCTTTCCGTTAAAGAAAGCATTGAATGGGATGACTTTATGAGCGACTTAGTTATAACCTAGGAGTCTCCTCAATGATACAAGTAGGATTGACTTGGCTCTCCATTCCCTGCCTTATGGGAAGTCCAATGCCCTCCCCTCAAGGTACTGAGGATTCTGGAGGCTTACCTTCTTATGCTGAGTATTGGATCTAGCTTCCTTCGGCCAGTGGATTCTTATTCTTCATCCTGAATCTAATGGCTATTTCTATATGTCTATACTTGCGTTGACTCAGAAATGTACCTTAGCATTTTTTAAAAATCTTCATCAAAGTAATAATAATAACAACAATAATTAGAATTAGGAAATCTTGTGGATGGGGCACCTGGGTGTCTCAGTCGGTTAAGCATCTGCCTTTAGCTCAGATCAAGATCCTGGATTCCCAAGAATCCAGCCTGCTTCTCCCTCTCCCTCTGCTCCTCCCCCACTCCCTTGCTTGTGCTCTCTCTCCCACTCTCTCTCTCAAATAAATAAAATCTTTTTTTAAAAAGTCTTGTGGATGTAGAACAAACTGCAGAACAACAAGTTAACATTACAAGAATACAACAACTTAAATTTGAATATTTCACATGGCCAGAAATACCTAGTACTTATTGAGTGCTTATTATACTTATTATTGACACAGTACATGCCTCCATAAGAAATATTTGTGGCCCCAGTTTTTCCATCCCAAAAAGGCAAGATTGTGTTATTGTAAGTTTAATGATAGGACCAGGGTGAGCTTTGCTAGTTGTTGGCCTGGCATTCAAGAGGTCCAGCTGTGCTGACTCCATCCCATAGTCTGGCCCCAACCACCCGATGGCAACTGACTGCTCTGGATTAAATAATCTCTGGTTCTGTGGTTAGCTGGACTTCCCGGAGGCAGTTTCAGGAATCTCCTGGTTCGATGGTGCCAGCGAGATGAGCTGGGATGAGAACACCAAGAATGCCAAACACTTCCGTCTTTTGAGGCTGTCACTCTTCCCTCACATTCTCTGCTCCCCCAGAGAAAATAAAAACCTTAAGCCAGCACAACAATGTGAATGTTCTTAATGCTGCTGAACTGTGCCCTTAAAAATAGGGCAGCCCGGGTGGCTCAGCGGTTTAGTGGCACCTTCAGCCCAGGGCCTGATCCTGGAGCCCTGGAATCAAGTCCCACATCAGACTCCCTGCATGAAGCCTGCTTCTCCCTCTGCCTGTGTCTCTGCCTCTCTCTCTCTCTCTCTCATGAATAAATAAATAAAATCTTAAAAAGATCAAAATTTACTATTTATGTGTACTATTAGTACTATTTAAACTACTATGTTATGTGTGTTTTACCACAATTGAAATAAAAAGAACTTTAGCCCACCCCTGGTTGAGAATGGGAGATGGGCAGAGGATGGAAGCCAATTCTCTTCTATCTAAATTTGCTTTATGCCAGGTGCATCATGGTGGGTTCTATGGATGTGAACCTAAATGACCTAACTCTGGGGTCCCATCTGCAGTCACATTGTCAGGACCACACTACCAGCCCACCTCTTGGTTTACCTATTTACAAGGATAACAACAGGCAAACGAAAGAAAAAAAGAAGATTCCATCCTCTTTATCATGCAAAACCATTTAGTGATTCCTCCATTGGATCTGTTTTTTTCAGGCTCTGTTCTTTGTCCCATCTTTTAAAATCTAAATGTCCCTACAAGATATTTTCCTAAACAAAAATAATTCTCTCCTTCGGAGGGAACTAGCAGTCCTGCAGAGGACTTTTTAAAGAAGTTCAGTATTGAAAGATGACCCTGAATCTGCTCTCATTTATATTTCCAAAACAATCACTTCCAAACTGTGGTGGCCTAAGTATTAACAGTGAATTACTTGCAGTATAGCCTTAGTGACAAAGCACTGCTCTGATTTGCTAATTTTTCACAAGTGTGAGATTACAAATTGATTTCAAGGTTCAGGAGTACTGTCTCCTCCCAACCAGAGCTCCTGACAAAGCCTTGTTGGATGCAGCCAACTAAGAGCCTTTTCTCCTGAACCTCCTCTCTGGGACTTGGTATTGCAGAACTACCCTAGGATTGGTTGGATAACTGTTTCTCCAGTGTTCTCCACAGCACTGGTTTATGACCTTTACCAGAAATTGTTGGCCAAGTTGTGATTTGATAGGAAACAAAACCCAGGAGGAGCCATGGTTCAGCCCCGCACAATGAAAAACTCAGAATGGAATACTTTGTTTCCTAAACTTCCGAAGTTACCTGGTCAACCTTCTTGCCTCTTTTGTTTTGTTTTGATTTCTTTGCAAAAGTGAGACCCTGGTGGGTCACAGCTGCTATATGACCTCAAGTCACCACCTCAGTTAATTCCTCAAATTTGTGTTTCTGGTTTTAATGATGCAGAAAAGATCCAAGCTCAGAAAATCAAGGAAGATAATTAGCACAGCGAGCCCACATTTGCTGGACTTCAAAATCCTCAGCGCCATTGCAAGGAGAGAGCTAATGTCAGAGCAAAGCTGAACGGCTTGAAATGCAAGAGGGGCAATAAAGGAAAATGATTCATCAAAAGCTCCCTATCATGTAACTTATTTTTTTTAAGATTTTATTTATTTATTCATGAGAGACACAGAGAGTCAGAGACGGAGGCAGAGGGAGAAGCAGGCTCCCTGCAGGGAGCTGGATGCAGGACTCGATCCCAGGATCATGCCCTGAGTCAAAGGCAGATGCTCAACCACTGAGCCACCCAGGTGCCCCTCATCGTGTAACTTATTGATCAACACAATGTCACTTTCTGCTGATCAGAAAATATTATTGCCCGAGGGCAAGACCTCAGAGATGATCTCATCCCCTCCCTTATTTTACAGATGAGAGATGTGGGTAGCAGGGTGACCTGTCCAAGGACACACCAGTCATGTTGTGGTGATAGCAGGACTAGTTAAGTATTCCTTCCACACAACCTGTTTACCTCTCTCAATGAATTGAAAAAAAGAAAAGATGCCTCTAAGCTTCAAAGACAAGTGGCTGGTTCTTCTGAAACTTATATAGTTGTCTCTGTGAATGCGTTCTCTAGAGTTGTGACCAGCTCATGTGGCTGTTCCTCATAGCCCTGATAAAGGGACATGTTTTAAAACTGAGAGATGAAGATCAGGTATAAGGAAAATTGCACCAAATTAGACAAAGCTTCTTTCCTTTTATTTAAAGATTTTAGAATTTTATTTGAGAGAAGAGAGAGAAAGTGCACAGAGGCAGAGGGAGAAGCAGACTTCCCACTGAGTGGGGAGCCCACCACAGGACTCTATCCCAAGACCCTGAGATCATGACCTGAGTCTAACAGATGCTTAACCGACTGAGCCACAGGGGGGCCCTAGACAAAGCTTTCAACAGCAATGTTAGAACAGTCAGGAGGAGGAGTTACTCTGGTGGGCCTGTTACAAAAGAGCAGTCGGGTTCTTAGCAGAAATGGATGCAACCTGCCTGCTTTTCTCTCTGTGACTGCCAGGCTGCTCTAGGTGTCACAGTGTGACAGCTGTCGCCCCGTTTGCTCAGGCTTGGTGCTCATCCTCGACCTCACTCTAAGCCGGTCCTGCTGGTTCCAAGTCACCTTCTCAGGGCAGCTCTGGCCTCCTGCTGGCCTCCCCCACCTCCCCCCCACCCACCACCACCCAGGCTGGAACCTCCATGGATTTGCCTTCCTGACCGCATGGCACCTTCATTCATCTCAGGGGGCCTAGCTCTGGCTGCAGCCCAGGGGAGATAACTTTGAGAAATGCAAATTCCAGAAAGTTGGGGAAATAGGTGAACGAGCAGTAGAATTAGTTTGAACTTGGTTGTTGAGAAATGGGGAAGTTGAGAAGTGAGAGAGAGGCAAGCTGAGGGTAGCCGAAGAGGCGAGTTGTGATGAGTCTGGACACTTGAAAGAAGTCGCCTTACAATGTGAGAATAATTTCCAGAGGAATGTTTACACAATAACGAATCTAAAGAAAAAACAACTTACACACCGGAATCTAAATGTCACTTGGTTCCCAGAGGGAATGAGCTCAGAAGGCTAAAAGGAGAGGGAGCCTCTCCAACTATTAAATAGATTTTTTTTAAGTCTCTGTTGGGTTTAAATTGGTTCCAGGAAGAACACAGGCTCTGATCCCAGGGGAGGTATCGGTGCAGATGCTAATAGAAGGGCTGAGAAGCTCAGCGTTCAGAATGGGGGTGACTGGTGCAGAGGGCAGAAAGGTCAGCCAGAAATATTCGGTCAATGGTGGTTCCAGCCGATAAATTCAGCCAGATTTTGAGATCAAACATTTGGAACTTGAGAAACTCCCTCTGGGGTTGCTTTTGTTTATCATACTTTCCTGGCCATTGGACTTCACAAGGAGCAATGTCACTGGGAGAACTTAGAAATAGGCACAATCTCAGGAATGGAAAACAGCTATGTGGTCAGCTTGAGAGGGTCATAAATAAAGCCGAGGGGGCGGTCCTAACGGGCCCCGCCTGGCCGGGAAGGAAGCGGGAATCCAACCGCCGCGCTGCAGCCATCGCTGGGCGCTGGGGGAGAAAGAGGAAGCAGGTTTCCCGATTCCCAGCCTACTTCTTTTCTTATAAACTCGATCCTGTGGTCTCTAAGTCAACCTCATAAGAGTAAAAATAGCTTCAGAAATGAAGACCATTGGTAGACCAGCGTGCACAGAGAGAAGCCCGATGTCCTCAGGCACCACGCGGCACGCAGGCCCGGGCGTCACCTGTGGCCCTGGAAGGCCATCGCGTTTAAAGGCAGAGAGCAGGAGGCTGCCGCCAGCCTGGGGGAAGGGGGAGCTCGGGGAGGCCCTCCCCCGCCCCTGTGATTTCAGGAGGCTCCTGCTTCCCCTTCCGCAAAACCTTCCGCTTCCTCCCGCGCTGCCTGCGGTTCTACCTCACGTGTTTGCTCTGAACACACCTTTGTCACGGAGCTTGGGGAGAACAGGGGCCGGAGGAGGGCATTTTACCTGGACGACTTCAGGGCACTGCTGGGCGCGGCGCCGGCCCTCTCCATCCCTCCGCTCACCCACCCCGCAGGCCCGCGCCCACCTCGCCCCCACAGTGCATCAACAGGTGCCCAAGGTAAAAGGCGGTACCGGCCGAGTGTATGGAGGGCGTGGAGGGCACGGAGGGCTGCCGCCCAGTCCTCCTCTGGTTCCATTCCTTCCACAAATCTTCTCCGAGCTCCTCCTGCCATCCAGGGCAGCTCAAGGTTAGGACTCGGAGGCCAGTCCTGGGCCCTCCAGAGCCGGACACGGGACGGCAGCCCTGGCAACGGGGGCTCTGAGGAGGGGTGCCCGGGCGGGAGGGGAGAACAAGGCGGCGGGCTTTGCTTGGAGGTGGAGCAGGGGAGAGCCGGGTGGCGGCCGGAGCTGAGACGGGACCGGGAAAAGCTGGTGCAGAGGAAGAGGGTGAGAGAGCTCTTCTCCGGGAACCATGATAGTTGGGCAGCAGCAGCAGGACACCTACTTGAAGAGATAGGCAGGGGTCAAACCACGAAGGGTTTGGCAACCAGGCTGAGGGACTCCAGAGTATGGACCTCCTGCTGGGGGAATTAGGGAATGGTGGGAGGCTTTCAAGCAGGAGCCTGAGAAGGTGAGCCTAGAGGCCTGTTAGACTGGGATTCCCAAAGGGTTTCTGGTCAACCTTTCTCCCACTTTGGCAATTTCTAAATTCTTGAGAAGGTGGACCCTGGGCAGAGAGGGAAAGTGATCCCTCTGAGAATCCTGTGGAGGGCCTTTCCACTGTTCTCTCCACAGACTCCTAGGACTTTTCTCAAATCCTCACATTCCAGGTAAGGGAACCTGAGACATTTGTACCCACCCTGATGGTGGTGGTTCTCAAAGAGCGGTCCCCACACCAGCAACGCCATCACAGGAGAGCTGCAGAATGCGCATTCTTGAGCCCCACCCCATAGCTAGTGAATCAGAAACCCTGGGGCCCAGCTTCCATGTAGTCCTGAGCTCTCCAGGTGGCTCTGAGGCCAGGCCAATGCTGGAGAACCACCGCCCCACCACCCCATGTATCACACACGTTAAGGCCTGACCACCAGGCTCATCCGATTCTCTTTTTGGTTTTTTTAAGAGAAAAGTAGATTAGAAGTTCTAGGTGGAAAAAAAAAAGAAGTTCTAGGTGGCAGATATGGAACTAGGATAATCATTATTTATTTATGTGTTTATGTACATATGTATTTATATATTTATTAAAAGATTTTATTTCTTTATTTGAGAGAGAGAGAGACAGAGCATGAGCAGGGGTAGGTGGCAGAGGGAGAGGGAGAAGCAGACTCCCTGCTGAGCAGGGAACCTGATGAGGGGCTCAATCCCCTGGGACCATGACCTGAGCCAAAGGCAGATGCTTAATCAACTGAGCCACCCAGGCACCCGCATCATCATTTATTTAATAAAAATTGAGCAAGCAATTGTGCGTACCCACTATGTGCATTGTACTCTCTGAGCAGCAGGAAGAGGGAATAGAAAAGATGCAGGGTTCTCGCCCACAGTAGATTTCTGCCATCCTCCTCCTCCTCATCCTCTTCAAAAAACTTTTCCTAATGCTAATAAAGAGTTACTTATGAGAATCCATGCATGAGAACACACAAGGCTTACTGAACACTAGTTTTGTGCCCAGCTCTGTGCCTAAGGTTCCTGCCCTTAGATGACTTACTGTCTGCTTGAGTCAGATGAATGCAAGAAGCCATCACAATCCCCCACGGTAGCATACCATTATGTGCTAAATTGGGGTGAGGCTAGGTAGGCCTTGTCCAGTTCTTCAGGTGGCCTTCACTCTCTTTCTCCAGAGCCCTGGTTTTCTCCTTTCTCCTTAATCCAGATGGGAACAATTCCATCCCACAAGACCTACTAAGTCAGTCCATTTGTCCTTCTCTCTTCCTGTAAGCAACTTCCCAGCCTGCTCCTCAAAGACCCCCAGAGGGATTGTCAGGCCAACTAGCCCTCAGATGCTGCCAGAATGAGGCCATTTTCCTGGGAATTTTGACTCACACACCCCGAGGCTGCTGGGTTGGGTGGCCCAGGCGCAAGCATCTGGCTGCACCTCTGGGGTTGTGCAGAAGTGATCATGCTTAGTGGTCAACCATTCCTAGGAACTCAGACCTCCTTGGGTTGTCCCATGGAGGTGAGGGGGTGGGCAGCCCCTTTGGTGCTGACTCTGAGAACTCTGGTCTTGAATTCGGGCAGCACGGGGCATCCATCACCTATCTCCTGGTGGGAGGTTTTGAAGAAACAGCGACTGCTGTATTAGCAGAGAATGCAAGGTGAGAAAGGAGAAGGACTGCTCTATAAATAAACACCACTCCTGGATGATACACTGTGCTCCTCCCTACCCCCACCCCTGATCATCCTTGTGACTGTCAGAGCAGAACAGCCTCAAGGCCTCAAGCCAGAGGATTAGTGCGATCACAAGGTCACAGGAGATACCCTGGTCCAGAAATACTCCTGGAGAGCTTTAGTCATTGAATAGGGGCCAGGAGAGGAACGAAAGACCAGAGAGCTGGAAGCCTGCTGGGGCTAGCATGAAAATTGACAGTTTAAAAAAAACCTGGCTTTCCTCCAGAATGTGAGAATCTATATGGAGGGAGTGGACAGGGAAGGGGAAAAACATAATTCCCACAAAGCACTCTCGGCTTTAATGGGGTTAGCCTGAACCTCAGAACACAGATCTGTCCCCCAAACCTTGTAGAAAGAACTCCAAGAGCTGGAACTACCAGAAGTTTTGGAATCTCTAATAATATAGTCAGCCTAAGAATTACTGAAAGTTCATAGAAGACAATTTTTTGGCACCTTTCCAAGGGAGAATCTCCAAGAAGCAGGAAGCAAGAGCAAGACTCCTACACTGATAGAACTGGGAAATAGGTTAGCATCTCATCTCCTTAGCTCTGCAGCCATGGAGCAAGGAAATAATTGGTCAGAGGGGCTGAGGGATCGCTGGGTCCTTACCCTCTTTGGGGGCTCACATACTTCTGGGTGGCACAGGCAGATGGGAACCATGGGGAAGTGCGATCGAGGGATGAAAACTCCATGTGGGAGCAAGTTGCCTCAGCCCATTGTACCTAAATTAAGAAGGCCACAGTGCGCTTATAGCAGTGCCACAGACTGACATTCCGCATGTTCACCAGAGAGAAGGGAGTGTAGAGGGTGGATTGACTTTACTGTCACCAGCAGAGACGACTTCCAGAGCAGCTTGGATGAATCATCTGGCACATACGCACACTCAAAAATTTTAAATATGGACAATGGGGGCGGGGAGCTGCGCACTAATAAAAGCTGAATTGCGGGTACATGATTTTTACACCAGGTATGTCTAATTCTGTCTTTGGTTAGTGAGCATGTGGGTCCCTTTTAAGGGAAGCTTTAGAGTGACTTACCTAAAGACAGACTACTGCTGAACTTATGACAGAAGGCAAAGACCCAAGTTACACAGGGTGATGTGGTTAATATGAGCAGCCAATCGAAAAACAAATGAGCTCATGGGACGTAGTCACACATTTTATTAACATCAAATGCCCTTAACATTTTTGTTTTACTTTGAAAACCAAGCTTTAGGTTGTTTGTTACAGAGTGAGTTCGTGTTTACAGCTGATGCTCAGAGGACAGATTTGGAACGCCGCGTGCCCTTGCCCACATTTCCCTGGGCACCTGTTTGGAGACAGGGTATTGCACTGGGTGCTTGATAGGTTTGACAAATTGTGTCAGTTCTCACCCACAGAGGAGATATAGAGACTTAAATTCTCCCTCCGAGGACACAGGTTCTACCTCCGCAGAAAATAAATATTAAAGAAGACTGTGATCAAGCAAATGGGAATACCAAAAGCTCTGTCTTAAGAGGTTCAGAAGGTTAAAAGCTAACTAACAATAGCCAGAAAGGACTTTTTGGGTGCAATAGAGCTCTATGAATATGAATTCAATGTTAGGTGATATTGAATCAATACGAAATGTCTTGCCATGATCTAAAAAGCTAAAACTCGGGATCCCTGGGTGGCGCAGCGGTTTGGCGCCTGCCTTTGGCCCGGGGCGCAATCCTGGAGACCCGGGATCGAATCCCACGTCGGGCTCCCTGCATGGAGCCTGCTTCTCCCTCTGCCTGTGTCTCTGCCTCTCTGTCTCTCTCTGTGTGACTATCATGAATAAATAAATAAAATCTTTAAAAAAAATAAATAAAAAATAAAAAGCTAAAACTCAGAATGTCAAACAATAGATATTTATTTTATTTTTAAAAAGATTTATTTATTTATTTATTTATTCATGAGCGAATGAGAGAGAGGCAGAGACATAGGTAGAGGGAGAAGCACACCCCCCCCCCCGCCCTGGGGAGTCCGATGTAGGACTCGATCCCAGGACCCCAAGATCATGACCTGGGAACCAAAGGCACACACTCAACCACTGAGCCATCTAGTTACCCCAAGCAAAAGATATTTAGTATCAGCTTTTTATGTGCAATGAACTACATGGGCCCCTGCTTCAAAGACAAGACACCGCACACGTATCAAATTCTACTGGGGAGTCAAGAAATGTATGGAAGGCTAAAAGAAAAAAAATTGAAAGTCAACTGAAATTTTATACCAGTAAGTGAGGAGATACACTAACTTAACCTTCATAGAGTGGTGGCATGTTGCTGTTTAAGTCCAAATGAAGTCACCACAATTAGGATTTATGGAGGGATGAGCCATCAGAATGTGTAGTTTAAGTTTTCAAATCTTTCTTCAGAAATTGGTAATGATTACATCTCATCTGAGCTCCAGCCAGTTGCTCTCTCCTAAGGATGGCTACTTGTGATCCTGGCTCTCAGGCAACAATGTCTTCTTGGCAGAGCCTCTGGGAAAGCTGCTGCAGCTGGAGCTGGCTGGGGAGCTGGACAATTTACTACCATTGGTCTTTTTCACAAGTTGCTCATTTGCCTGAAGACATTTTTCAGCGAGAACTCATAAAAAAGTAATCGGCGACGACAGTTCTTTTGACTCTGGTCAGCAGCATGCATAGATCACACTCATCCCGTATGGATTTTCCAGGGCTCAGCAAACCTGCCACTGCCTCACTCTTCCATGTCAGGCTTGGATTTTTAAAAATATTTTATTTATTTATTCATGAGAGACACACAGAGAGAGAGTCAGAGACACAGGCAGAGGGAGAAGCAGGCTCCCTGCGGAGAGCCCGGTGTGGGACTCAATTCCAGGACTCTGGGATCACGGCCTGAGCCAAAGGCAGACGCTCAACTACTGAGCCACCTAGACATCCCTCTGGGTCAGTTTTGAATCAACTTCTTCAGAGATACAGAGGCTGGGTAGGCACATGTTCCAAACATGTTTCTTAGTACACGGCAAATGCTTGGAATGAGCTGCAGAGAAAGTACTCTGAGCACTTGGCAAAGGAATCTCCTGATTCTCTTTGCATTCATCCACAGTTGTGGCCCAACCCATGAGAAGCAGACAAGCTGGGAGAAGCTGCAGACTGGCTTTCAAAGTCAGGGTCACAAGACCCTGGAAAAAATCCATGGCAGGTACTCCCTGTAACATGTCATTCAGCTCTTGATGATACAGCCTTCTGTTATTTTCTGGTTACATCTTATATAATAATACATCAATGGACAAATATCAATTAACGTCTTCTGTAGATATAATCATGCTCTCCCTTCCCCAAATATAGGGAACAAGTTATTTGCTTCTTGATTCTCCCCAGCCTACACTCCACAGTGCTGACCATGTAGCAGGAAGGTATAAAGTGAGGAGCTTAGTTTCCAACAGTCTGGCACCCACCAGCCAGTGGATCCCTCGTGCTGCCTGTTACTGAGAGAGCACTACAGATGTGTCTGGTGATGTGGCCATGGCAGCACGCAGAGAGATGCCTGACAAAGACAGGTCTCAAAACAGCCCACACCCTGTAGATGTGTTTACCTGCTCGAACTCTTTCTCAGTTGCATCCTTACCAACGAGAATCAATGTGGTGATGCAGCTGATGATGGGGACACTGATAGCTCAAAGACAGGTACACCCTGCTGTAAGTCTCATCTGACATTTTCATTAAAATTCTTACTGAGATCCATGCATCTGGCCTTTCACTACTTTGGCAGAACTATCATGTGTAATTGTATATGCACAATGGAGGGAAGCTCATTCTCTTTATACAATAAAATATTCCAAGATCTTCGCTAAGTGGTAGGAAATAAACATGAGTAAGAGAGGTTCACATGTGAGCAGGGAAAGATGCATGCAAACCAAGAAGTGCCATCAAGTGATAAAGGGCTTATGTTGGAAGTTTGTCCAGGGCACACTGAGGACCCAAAGGAGGGAATGGTCCATTCTGTTTGGAGGTGGTAATCAGGAAAGATTACACAGATGAGGTGACTTTTGATCCTTGTTTTGATGGATGAGTAGATGATGGAGTAAGGAACCCTGCTCAGAAGAGATGAATCATGAGTAAAGACACAGTGATGAAATAGTAAAATCTTTCAGGGGATCCAGAAGCAACATTGCATGGCCAAAGCCATGGGGATAAGGAGGCATGGGGAGAAATAAAATGGGAGAAATGTGGGCAAGGTCATGAAAGGCCTTGTGGGCCAGCCTAAGGAGTTTGGGTGTTATTCTGCAAACAAATGAGACCCATTGAAAGACTTAAAACCACAGAGACACGTGATTAGAATTTTGTTACAGAAAGATCAACTTGGAAGCCATATTGAAGAAGGATTTAGAGGGGTGGACCCAGAAAGACATCTCTTTCCTGCTTAAAATTTTCCAAGAGATTAAAATAAAACCCAGACTTATTCCTCCTTGCCCAGAAAGGCCATCTTGAACCACTTCCTTCTCAAGGGAATGTTACAGCCTCAGGACCTTTGGTCAGCTTCTCAGAGGTGACAAGCTCTTTCTACCTCAGGACCTTTGCATTGACCTGTTGTTTCTCTTGCCTAAAGCGCTTGTCCTTAGGCTCTCCCCATGATTCTCCCTTCTCAACCAGGAAGTTTCAGTTTTAATCTCACCTTCTTTCACTTTAATATGTTGCAAACATGTAATTCATTTGTTTTTTAATTCATTTTCTTTCACCGTCTCAAATAGCTTTCATGAGGAAAGGAGTCATCCTTGTCTTATTCACCAACATGGCCTAGATGCTAAATGAATGAATGAATGATATGTCAAACAAGAGACAGTAAGGACCTAAACCCAGGTGAGGACAAAATGGAATAAAAAGATGAAAAGCAGCGAGAATTGATATAGCTTGATGACTAAATGGATGTGGGTGGAGAGAGGGAGTTATTGAGGTCTCTGGCTTCTGTGATGAGTGGTTGCTTATCCTTGATAGAGATAGGAAATGTAGGAGAGAAATATTTACAAGGCAATCTGTAACCTCGGTTTTAAGTATGTTAACTTTGGGACATTCACAGGTAGAAGACCAGGAAGCACTTAGACACAGGAATTTAGAGTTAAGCAGAAAGGTCCAAACCAGAGATACATATTTAAGAGTTGTCAGCACATACCGTCCTTTAACTCAAAGGAAAGACATCAGTTGAACTGGAGAAGCAGAGAGTCTGGTTGTGAATGGGAGAAACAGGAGATGAGCACTGGTTATTTTTGAGAACAGGACTCCCCTGTGGATACAAGGAGAGCCTGGCCGGCCTTCCTCAAGCCTTCATGGGATGGTTGTCCCCATTGCTGATGCAGCAGGTATCATGAGGCCAGAACTCAAGGAAGAGTTTCCAGAGGGCCACATGAGAAGCACCTTTCCTAGCCTGGACTCCCTGAGAGCAAAGGTTTCAGTGGGCCCACCGAGGAATGAAGTACAGGATGGTGTTTAATCTGCTTCTTTGAACACTTGAGCAGGAATTTTATCAATAAGTATGTGCGTGGGAGACGAAGAACCAAACCCTCAGGCTAACCACTGTACTTCTCTTTCTGAAGTCTTCAATGCAGGGCTACATTCTGTGAGGTGTAGACGCCCATTATACCATTCCCTATTTTATCTGTTTATTTGAATAAGGTCTATTTCAAATAGCCATAGCTTAAACTCATTAACAAAGAAAGGAGAATATACATTATAACTTTCTAAAAGTAATGCCACAATTGGCTTTTCTTTCTTCTAGTTTTTTTTCCTCTATAGGATTTACAAAACATAGTTAAAATTTATGTATTTATCATATTTATGTCTGTGTAGGTATATACTCACTTCCTTCAGAGAGAGATATGTATGTATATGTGTATATATGATTTATCTTGCTTTTTCTTTTAAATATTCTCTTACAAGCATTTTTTCCATGAAGCTTCAGCATTTTGATGACTGTAAAATATTCTTTCCTTATCATTGAACTTCTAGGTTCTTTCTAATTTTTCTCTATTTTGAATATATAATAATTTAAAAAAATATGTGTATATTAGCTTGTTTGGGCTGCTGTAATAAAGTATCATGGACTGGGTAGCTTAAACAACAGAATTTGCTCACAGCCCTAGAGGCTAGAAGGCCAAGGTCAAGATACTGGCAGTTTGGGTTTCTTCTGAGGTCCTTCCCCTTGATTTGCACTTGGCCACCTTCTCCCTCATGCAGTTTTCCCTATGTATATGCATATCCCTGCTATCTCTATGTGTGTTCTAATCTCCTCTTTTCATAGGATCACTAGTCAGATCAGATCTGGGCCTACCCTAATGGCCTTTTTTTTTTTTTTTTTTAACCTTAATTACCTCTTTAAAAACCCAATCTCCAAATACAGTCTTATTCTGAGAGCGTTAGGACTTTACCATGTGAATTTGGGTTGCGGGATGGTGGTGGTGGAAACAATTCAGTTCATAGTACATGATGTATAATTTTTTTCTCACCTACACATTTCAGATTATTTTCTTTGGATAGAATTTTAGAATGTGAATCACTGGCCAAAAGTAAAAATATTTGAAGGCTTTTGAAAATCGTTTCCCCCGAAGAATGTGACAACTGATACTGCAACAATCCACTTGAAAAAATAATTTTATTTATTTATTTATGTAAAGATTTTTTATTTATTCATGAGAGACAGAGAGAGAGAGAGAGAGGCAGAGACACAGGTAGAGGAGAAGCAAGATCCATGCAGGGAGCCTGATGTGGGACTCGATCCCAGGTCTCCAGGATCAGGCCCTGGGCCGAAGGCAGGCACTAAACCGCTGAGCCACCGGGGCTGCCCGAAAAAATAATTTTAAAATAAACTGAACTAAGGATTCTCTTCCGCTGTACCTAACAGACACTCATCTCCAATGACTTACCTCAATAGAGGTTTCTTTTGTGACTGAAAGTGAAGCCCAGAGGCCATTTGGAATGTGCACCATGACTCCACGATGCCATCAATGTCCCAGGCACATTCTTCGTTTCTGCTGTCCCATCCTGTCCCCTCTTTGCCATGCAGCTTTCATGCCCATGGCTTCTGCTCTTGGCATCCTGTCTGACTCTTAGCCCAGATCACCTGTATGGCCTCCTTTAACCCCTTCAGATCCTTATTCCAGTATCACCTTTTCAACCAGACATTGGCTGGCCACTCCAATCTAAAGTCCCCTCTACTTCCCTGCTCCCTTTCCTGCTTTATTTTTCTTTCTTAGCACTTACTGTTATCTAATATATTACACATTTTAATAATTTATGTTCTTTGTCCTCTTTTTCATCTGTTAGAATGTAGATGCCCTGAGGGCATGGAGTTTGTCTCTTTTGTTCTTTACTGCATACACACACACACACACACACACACACACACACACACTTCTATTCTCAGGAGAGACTTAGCCCCAACTGACCCGCCCCTTCCTTCCTTCTTTCCTTCCCCTCTCTCTCCTTCCCTTCCTTCTTGCAACTTCTGAAGTGACTTCCCCAAGGTCACGCAGGAAGTTAGTAATGGAGCCTCAAGAAACTGAACCCTGCCCTTTCCATCATTCCTTAATAAGAATGTTATTGACTCTGAAGAATCAGACTAATAGGTTTAGACATATAGATTGCTGGTTGAATTTAGATTTCACAAAGCTTTCAAAACAGAACACTGACCGGGCCGTACTTTAAAAGTCAGTATAGTACGGTATTTCCAAATCCCCGAGTGTACCTACTGATATTTCTAGGGAGATAGAAGAGAGAGACCACAGTATGTGTTTGATCCACCATCTTTATTCAATTCCTGACGAATCCTGAGCCAACTTTCTCCCAAATTCCTTATAAGGTAAAGGATGATCTACATAGGATGTTAACATTGGTATACGTGGGAGGTTTAGAAAAATGTACTAGAATGTTCTTACAGATGCATAATATATCCCTAGAAGGACACACAAGACACTATCAAGGGTGATTATGGGAAGGGGAAGTAAGGGGCTGGGGGCAGAGGTGGGAAATTGGGCATGAGACCCAATTATACTTTTGAAAATGATTGCATAAAAGATAAACAGAAGAAACAAACTCTTAATGTCAACACATTGTCCAGGTTGTTGCAGATGTGCAATGCTACCAATCCACATGATCTTTCTGACCTTGTGTTCTACACATCTCCCTGTACACTCTGCTCCAGCAACGAGGGCCTTCATGTTAGTCTTTGAACAAGCAGAACTCAGTGCTACACAGGGCCTCTGATTTGTGTTCCCTTTACCTGGAAGATTCCTCCCCCACATCTTTGTATGGCTCATTCCTCAACCTCACTCAGGTCTCTGCTCAAATGTCACTTCCTCTATTTTAAATGTACCTCAGATCTTTCTTATTCTCTGCTCCTTTCATTCCATTTTACTCATGGCACTTGCCACGCTTGTGTCACTTATTTCATTGTTCATATAAGCTCCACAAAACAGTCCCCTTTTTCTTCACCCCTATGTCCCGAGTACCCAGAAAAGACTCTTAGTGAATATTTTGAGTGAATCAGTAAGTGCATGAATGAAGTCCATCGAGGGGCTTACTACAAGCTAGTACTGAAATTTTCTGGTTCAGGAAGGGCAAGTAGGTTTCATTCTTTTACCTCTTCTGGTCAACTCGTGGAGATGCTTACAAAGCTGTATTGAGACACCCTGGAAATTCCAGTTTAGGTGATGAGAGCCCTGTGGTCCATTAGTAGTGTCTACCATGAGCACAGGAGGGAAATGATGGCACAGAGGTCACACAATACCAACCCGGGTTAGCTGGTAGGCTTGCCTAAAGAAACAGCAGCCATATCAAAAGCATTTAGAGTCAAATTTTCATTTTGAAGAATGAACTTGAGAAACATGACTATGTCAAACAAATAGCAATATAATGGCCTTGTTTCACGTGCCATACATTTGCCTGACTGCATTATTTTATTGCTGGAAGGTTCATTTTTAAAGAATCTAGATCAAATGTTCAGAAAAGTCTTAAATATTAATTTATTCTCAGCAAAAGTATTTGATCATCTCCAAAATTGGTAGAACTTGTATTTCAAATCGCGAGTTTTTTTTTTTTTACTAATTCTAGGAACTTATTCAAAATTAAAAATTATAGTAGTCTAGTACATGAGAAAGCCTGGATTTTTAAATATCCAATTAGACTTGGAGTATTAGGTGGGACTCTGGGTTCCAAGTAACATAAACAACTTGACATAGCTCAAGGAAAAGGGGTAACTCCATGAAAGGCTTCTAGAACCACAAATGGGGGGTTTACTTTCTTAGATGTTAGCTCTCCAGGGCTGTAGGGAACCAATTGCTCAGTAGTTCCTAGAACTCAATATTCTGTTTTTGGAAGTGTTTTTTGGTTTTATTGTTGTTGTTATTTTGTTTTGTTTTCCTGCCTGGGAGCTTCATTGTCTTGGAGCAATTACTCCACCGGCCTGTAGGTTGGCTCACACCAAGCTTTGACACACACAAGAGGATTTGGATTTTTTTTTTTCTTCATCTAATTGTAATTTGAAGTATCCCAATTAAGTTGACTAATTGACAAGACTTGGGTCACAGATTTATCCCTGGCCCAATCAACTGAACCAGGTGGGTAGGACACCAGGATGGATTCAAATGTAAGTCAGTATACATTGGCAACCGACTGACCATACCAGGAAGGCAGAGTTACAGAAGACATGAAGAGTACCCTCTGAAACCAAAGTTGGGGAGGAATGAGAAGGAGCATTTTGCAAGAGAGCTGTGGTGTGGGGAGGGGGCCTTCTCCAAAGGTGAGATGTGTGTGAATGCCCCGGGGAAACTCAGCACTGTAACAAGTTCTCCATAACCTGTGCTTATAAACTGCTTTCCAGATTTCCCTTCCCCGCAACTCCACCCCTGACAACCCTCACACCAAATGCTCACTGATTTTTTTTCCCCACATAGTTATCAGTGAGCCTTTTCAGAATCAGTGACTTTGATGGAAATAATATCATTACTATTTTCTGGAATTACCAAGCTTCACAGTGGGCACAGACTGTGCAGGCCAATGGCACCTTCTTACCAAAGTCACCTGAAGTGAAATGGGTGGAGGTGCCTTTTTTCTTCATGAATTATTCCGCCTGCAGTCTACTTGCACATTATTTTACTTCCCTTTTCACATCTGCTGCCAGGCTCAGCCCTCTCCCACCTGGTGCCATCTATTATTCCTCCTTTTCCCCATATTGAACAATGCCGATGCCATTCAGGCCAGTCTCCTTCCACAGGGCAGCATGGGGTCCCCAACAGTCTCATCGGGGTGTCTATTTGTTTGTAAAAAGAGTCATGATTCCAGGATCCCTGGGTGGCGCAGTGGTTTAGCGCCTGCCTTTGGCCCAGGGCACGATCCTGGAGACCTGGGATCGAATCCCACGTTGGGCTCCCGGTGCATGGAGCCTGCTTCTCCCTCTGCTTATGTCTCTGCCTCTCTCTCTCTCTCTCTCTCTCTGTGTGTGACTATCATAAATAAAAATAAAAATTAAAAAAAAAAAAGAGTCATGATTCCTACAACGTTAGCACTAGAAGAGCCTGTAGGGTCTGGTCCAATCCTTTTATCCCATGGGGGAAGAAGTGAGGCCAAATGACTATATCTGACTTTCTCAGGTCACCCAGAATATTAGTGGCAAAGCATAGCTAAAGTATTGGTGTTTTCTAGTTCCTAACCCAGTGATGTGTCCAGGAACTGGACAAAGCAGCCAGCAAAAAATAGAAACAGGGGTGGTACAGAAAACCACTCAAGCAGTGTCTCAGGCTCTTTGACCAAAATCCCCCACTATCATCCTGCTCTTTTTATTCTCTTTTAAAATGAAAATGTCCCTTTTACAGTCACATGCATTGCAAGACCTCTCACCAAGACAAGACAGGCCTCCTCTGCTTGCTCAGCAGATCAAACCACTACCATGATCAATGTGGAATGCTAAAACAAAAAAACAGAAAACAAACTCCAATCAACCAACCAAACAAACAAAAACCCATTAATTATAGTCCCTACCATCTGAAAGTTTTCAACTGGTTTGGGGAGAAAGGCCAAAAATATTTGATAGATTTAGGATACAAGGACTGTTGGAGAGCAGGACATGATGTCATCAAACAAAAGAGACCAGGCTTCCTAATATTGCCCGTACTTTTTGCATCTTACGATCATCTTATATAAAAGAAAATGTAATAAAAACTTCCCCCACGCCACATAAGGATGCCAATGAATCTCTAACTCAGTAGGTGAGTAAATATAATTATTGTGGAAAAGGGATAGTCATCGAGTGCCAGGTTCAGAGGATAAGAGTGTTTGGGGAGATTCTACTGACAGGGCTCTGATTCTGCCCCATTTTGAGAAAGGAGGAGACAGGCGTCATCAGCCCCTCATTTGATACAAGAGACTGAGATCCTATAGCATGGGAAGGAACTAGGGCCAGAACTCAGAATGCCTGTTTTGTCAACTTTTATTTATTTATTTATTTATTTATTTATTTATTTATTTATTTATTTAATAATACATTTATTTTTTATTGGTGTTCAATTTGCCAACATACAGAATAACACCCAGTGCTCATCCCGTCAAGTGCCCCCCTCAGTGCCCATCACCCATTCACTCCCCCCCCGCCCTCCTCCCCTTCCACCACCCCTAGTTCGCCTCCCAGAGTTAAGAGTCTTTATGTTCTGTCTCCCTTTCTGATATTTCCCACACATTTCTTCTCCCTTCCCTTATATTCCCTTTCACCATTATTTATATTCCCCACATGAATGAGAACATATAATGTTTGTCCTTCTCCGACTGACTTACTTCACTCAGCATAATACCCTCCAGTTCCATCCACGTTGAAGCAAATGGTGGGTATTTGTCATTTCTAATAGCTGAGTAATATTCCATTGTATACATAAACCACATCTTCTTCATCCATTCATCTTTCAATGGACACCGAGGCTCCTTCCACAGTTTGGCTATTGTGGACATTGCTGCTATAAACATCGGGGTGCAGGTGTCCCGGCGTTTCATTGCATCTGTATCTTTGGGGTAAATCCCCAACAGTGCAATTGCTGGGTCGTAGGGCAGGTCTATTTTTAACTCTTTGAGGAACCTCCACACAGTTTTCCAGAGTGGCTGCACCAGTTCACATTCCCACCAACAGTGTAAGAGGTTTCCCTTTTCTCCGCATCCTCTCCAACATTTGTGGTTTCCTGCCCTGGTAATTTTCCCCATTCTCACTGGTGTGAGGTGGTATCTCATTGTGGTTTTGATTTGTATTTCCCTGATGGCAAGTAATGCGGAGCATTTTCTCATGTGCGTGTTGGCCATGTCTATGTCTTCCTCTGTGAGATTTCTGTTCATGTCTTTTGCCCATTTCATGATTGGATTGTTTTTTTTCTTTGCTATTGAGTTTAATAAGTTCTTTATAGACCTTGGATACCAATCCTTTATCTGATAGGTCATTTGCAAATGTCTTCTCCCATTCTGTAGGTTGTCTTTTAGTTTTGTTGACTGTATCCTTTGCTGTGCAAAAGCTTCTTATCTTGATGAAGTCCCAATAGTTCATTTTTGCTTTTGTTTCTTTTGCCTTCATGGATGTATCTTGCAAGAAGTTACTGTGGCCGAGTTCAAAAAGGGTGTGGCCTGTGTTCTCCTCTAGGATTTTGATGGAATCTTGTCTCACATTTAGATCTTTCACCCATTTTGAGTTTATCTTTGTGTATGGTGAAAGAGAGTGGTCTGTGTATGGTGAAAGAGAGTGGTCTGTTTTGTCAACTTTTAGATTATCATTATAGAAACAAAAGATGCCACCATTTAAAAAGCAAATAGTACTACAAGGCTTGTAACAAAAAATAGTTCCTTGCTTCACTTGCTGCCCTTACCTGAGAGGCAATCACTTAAACTCTTAGCCATTACTTATACTCTTTACCATCTTAGTTTCATAAATCATACTTATGTGGCTAGTTCTTGATTTTTCCTTCTATGGATATCTTACTATGGAATATGAGATTTTAGCTCTTTTTTTAAAAAAGAATTTATTTATTTATTCATGAGAGACACAGAGAGAGATAGAGGCAAAGACACAGGCAGAGGGAGAAGCAGGCTCCTAGCAGGGAGCCGGATGTGGGACTCAATTCCAGGACTCTAGGATCACACCCTGGGCCAAAGGCAGGTGCTAAACCACTGAGCCACCCAGGGATCCCCTGAGATTTTAGCTCTTGTACCCCTCTCCCTTCTAGTTACATAAAAATTTGTATCAAATTAATATTATGTTTACATTAGTATTTATGTAAACTTTGTTCAGAGAAAAGCCAAGTAGTACACTGTGATTACTTTTTTTTTTCCTGTATAACTTTTTGTTTTTCCTGGAATTAATAATTGCCTTTTCATTGTTGTTATTGTTATTTAATTGTTTTTCTATGTATCTGTTTTTATTTCATCTTCCAACTTTCTGATAGAGTTACAAAATTCTTCCTAATATATTCAAACACCTCAGGTGATCTCCCTCCCTCTTTCTTTCTTCCTTCCTTCCTTCCTTCTTTTCTTTCTTTCTTTCTTTCTTATTTATTTTATTTTATTTTATTTTATTTTATTTTATTTTATTTTATTTTATTTTATTTTATTTCTTGGAATGTCTCCATATCTAGCAACCCTGCATTTCTCTCTCTGCCAGCTCTGACTGCTTTTTTCTTAGGATCGATGCACAACTCTTATTCTGAAGCTTTCCTTCATCTTCATCCTGTGAATTCTCTCTACCTCCCTCATGTGTTAGGCCTACCTTTTTTTTTTCAGGGATCTGGTTTGTATCTTCTAGAGAATAAGTGAATGGGAAACGAATTTTTGAGACAATGTATGCCTGAAAAATACCTTTATTCTATCCTCACGTTTAGTTTATACTTTAGTTGAATATAAGGGTCACAGTTGTAAACCATTTTTCCTTTTCAAGGCCTTTTGAAGGCAGTGATGTCTTTGTCCTTAATGTTCAGTACTATAGTTCAGAAGTCTGGTGCGATTCTGATTCCTTAACTTTTCTGAGTTTGACCTTTTATCTCTCTGGAAGCTTTTGGGACTTTTCTCTCTGAAGTTCTGAAATTTCACAGTGATGTTTTCATTCATTCTGTCAAGTATCCATTGGCCCTTTTAATTTGCAAATGAATGTACTTCAGTTCTGGGATTCTATCGTGAATTCATTTCTCTGCTTTTTTCTTTTGAAACTCTTATTAAAAAGATATTAAGCCTCCTGGATTTGTATCTATTTATCTTCATCTTTCCTACTTCCTAATTTATTTGTCTTTCTGGTTTACTTTCTGGTAGATTTCCTCAATTTATTTTTCAATTCTTCCACTGAATTTTTTTCTGTCATATTTATAATCTCCATGAGTCTTTCATGTTCTCTGAATACTCTCTCACTTTCTTTAAAAAGAATCAAAGGATACAGTATCTCTTTTTACATCAATATGAAAGTTTTTTTTTTTTTTTCCTCTCCCTGCATTGTCTCTGTTTCTTCCACGTTTCCCCACATTTTTCCTCATTTGTTTGTTTTGGTCTAGCTTTGGTCTGTCTTTGATGTTGGAGGATTCCCTCAAATATTTTATGGTCTTTGATGGTTGTTTCACAGTTTTAAGTGAGGCGCTAAATATCTATTTGAAATTATTGAGCATATGTGGGAGGTTTGAGGACAGGTGGGCTGCACCAAAGCCATTGCACTGGAAGAAAGAGAATGGATTCTGTAGAGTTTTTCTCTTGAGCTGGATAGTTTCCCAATAAGATTACTCCTCCACACTCTGGCCTGGTGGGAGCAGTGGGGGGCTGGGAACTGGGGAGGTTTAAGCCTTTTCCAGCATTCTTCCAGCTGAGTTGGATAAGGGAAACGGGGCACAAGTGGTGGCATTACTGTTTAATATACAAGCTTTCAATGAATCCACCTCTTGTTAGTAAATTTCTATCCCCAGTGGATCCTAACCTCTAAGCCCTGAGTCCATCTTGTTCAACCTCTCAGTCTTCTTTCTCCTCATACAAGTTTTCAACCAGTCTTTCTGTTTTTTAGCTCCACCCAAACACCTGCTCTGCCACCCCTTTCAGAGGTTCCTGGTTATCTAATCCCTCAGCCTGTTTAGGGCTCCGAGATGCCAAAGAGCTGGTTTCTTGTTGTCTTCCAACTCTTGCAGGTCTAGGTTTTTCTGGTATGGTAGCTTAGTTTCCAGTTATTATAGCTTTTGTGTTTCTTAAAGTCTTAAAATTTACAGTTGGTTGTTGATGCTTTCACATTCTCTTTGTCCTTGAGCGATTATGCTCCTTTCCTCAATTTATTGTCATTTTAGTGAAGGTTTAATAAAATGATGTGTTCAGTAGATCATGCTTAACTGTGATTTCCATGTGCCTGCTTCCAAATCCACTCTTCTTTCTTCCTTCCCCCCCTGTCTTGTTTTCTCCCTTCCTTCCTTACCTCTCTCCTTCTCTCTCTTCCTTCCTTTCCTCCCTTTTTCTCTTGATTTCTATTAGAATGCTATTCTTCCCTCCTTAAAGGGCCTTGGGGAGTCTGATGTTTTCTGCTTTTTGAAATACTTTGAATATAAATAGCACCCTGGTCTCTGGCTTTAATCTGAACACATCACATTTCTGCAATGGACTTAAAATAATAACATCCCACAGAATTTGTGCCTCTTAATCTCTTCCCTTCCATGTGCTTGCAACCAAATACTTCCTTTGGTATTTCTAGAAAGTGGACTTTTATCATTTCATCCTTTTCAAGTCTGGCAATTTTTGTACCCTGGTTTGGTTTCTAGAACCTTGTCCAGGGAACATAGAACAGGGCAAAGAGTGTATACTCTTGACCAGCAAGGAAAATGGGCCAGGGTGAGGGTGGAAAAAGGTATAAATTACTTGATGTATTAATTTAAAAATATATATTGAGGGATACCTGGGTGGCTTAGTGGTTGAACATCTGCCTTTGGCTCAGGTCATGAACCCAGGGTCCTGGGATTGAGTCCCACATTGGGCTCCCTCCAGGGAGCCTGCTTTTCCCTCTGCCTATGTCTCTGCCTCTCTCTTTGTGCCTTTCATGAATAAATAAACGACCTCTTTTAAAAACAATAAAAATAAAAATAAAATATGTATTGAGAGATGCCTGGGTGGCTCATTTGGTTAAGTGTCTGCCTTTGGCTCAGGTCATGATCCTAGGGTCCTGGGATCAATCCCTATGTTAGGCTCCCTGCTCAGCGGGGGGCCTGCTTCTCCCTCTCCCTCTGCCTCTCCCCCTACTCCCCACTGGTGCTCATTCTCTCATGCATACTCGCTTTCCCTCTCTCAAATAAGTAAATAATATCTTTTCAAAAATTATGTGCTCTCTTCTATATTAAATGCACTGTCATAGGTAAAGGGGATATAAAAATGAGTAAGACATTCAGAGTCTAGTGGTAAGACAAATAAGTGAGTGAATAGAATATAACATGATAGGTGCACTTCATGCTCAACAAACATTAATTTAGTGTCTACTATATATCAGATACTATGCCAGGCACTTTCATTTTATTAATTCTTCACAATATCATTGTGTGTTGGCATTACAATACCTATTTTACTATAAAGAAACTGCCAAAATGGAAGAATGTACAAATACTATGAAAACAGAGATATGAGACCCCTCTTTGGTGCATCTTGGCCAGGCAACAAGGAGTACACCCTCCCAAAGATCTGCCTGCAACTGGCTTTTCAGCCTTGGGCATCACCCATTTTTTTCCTCCCTTCCAACTCCAGATCCAAGAAGAGTGTCTCCTCTAGGACCTGAGGAAGAAAAAAAGTTCTCCAGGTCATCAGCAGTATTTCTGAGCACTGTCTTCAGCATGGAAAAAGTGAGGGAAAAGTAAGTCATGAAAGCAGTGAACTAAAATTGTCCCAAACCACAGGAAATTCTTAGATGTGCAGTCCTTTTTCTTTCTCTCATTTTTTTCCCCACTTTTCTTTTTTTGTCAGTAACAAAAACTTACCGGAGTATTGTGACACTGGCTAAGGAATGGCCATGATTTCAGCTCTTGGGGAAGGTGGTGGGGGCAGGGAGGCTTGGGCCAGAGAGATTGTTTAGAAAGGCAGCTCAGCTGTCCCCCAGAGGAAAATCAAGGCAATCACGTGGGTGAATTGAGGAGAGGGACGCACAGGCACACACACAACTCTCTAAACTTCATCAGTTTTTAAAACTGTATTTGAAACAGGGACTTGCCTTATGTCTCCTGAACCAAGAAGCACAGATCTTGCCTTCCTCCTGGAAGTCACCTTGTCCTTTGGAGCCATCAGCCTGCAGAAGGTGGCTTCCTCTGGCTGATGAGAAGCTGGCTCCTTGGTACAGAGAGCTCTCTTTCTTCCAGAACCAGGGGCAAGGTAAGTGGAGGCTGCAGACCCAGAGGGCCTCCTGGGGGGTGCTCCTCTCAGAGTGGTTACCTAAGGATTAGATTAAGGAGGTTCTTTGTGGGGTGGGGGACACCCGGACTCCCTTGTATTAGGAAAAGGAAGTGGGGGCGGGGTGCAGACAGAGATTTTGCCAAATTACAGATGGAGCCGACGAGATCCAGAACAATTCCCAAAGGAGGTCCTCCCACACCCACAGGAAGGCCAAAAAAAAAAAAAAAAAAAGCTTGAAATTCAAATTATTTTTGGTGCAGGGAGATGAGAAGGGAGGGAGAGAAGGCAGTGGTAGTAAATAGAAACAGAAGAGGGAAGAAAAAATGAAAAGGCTTGCCCATATCTTTCCTAAAGAACAGCTCAGGAGAGCACCGAATAGTATAGGAAATGTAGGTGGACTTGAATATTTTTTATCATGTGTCCACGGGCAAGACTGGAAAGGAAAACAGTCACAAATCTTATATATGTGGTTTCTGCCCTGAAAGAAGTGGCTGCTCCCCCCTCTCCTGTTTTTAGCTTCTGCTTTTGAGAGGACAGAACAGAAATGTTTTGCCCACACTGTACCCACACACTCTCTGCTCCTCTCAAATGCGTTTCACTGGCCTGGTTTCCTCCAAAAGCTTTCCTGCTTTCATGACTGTTGTCATTGCTCTTGTTGTTTCTGCTTATAGTTTTGCTTTGGGTTCAAAGAATGGAAACAATTTTGGGGGAGAGAATGGTGGACGCCATGATGAGACATGAGAAAACAGTAACTATACTTGAGAATTAGATAGATGGAATAAAAGACCCTGCTCCCTGGTCGAGGGCCTTGTTTAGGCTTGCCCACTCTTCGTGTTCACCATTTCTTTAAAGTTTTTAAATTTTTATTTATTTGAGAGAGAGAGAGAGAGAGAGAATGAGCACAGAGGGAGAGGGAGATGCAGACTCCCTATTGAGCAGAGGAGCCATACATGGGGCTGGATTTCAGGACCCTGGGATCATGACCTGAGCCAAAGGCAGATGCCCAACTGACTGAGCTACTCAGGGGATCCATGTTTGCCATTTTTTAAAGAGAATGATTTGGATTAGTTAGGGTTGCCAGAAAGATAGATACATGATACCCAGTTAAATTTGAATTTCAGATAAACAGCAAATAAATACCTGCCCAAACTGGTGTTACAGTTCTTCTGTATATTTGAAGTAGGTATTAAATCATCTTATTCCAGTGGTGTTTAAATTGTGAGGGCCCACAGGGTAGAGAGTTTTAAGGGATTCAGTTTCTGGATCTGCCTGAGGTGAATTGAGCATGGGAGCATGCTGAGTGTCACACTGGGTCTTCTCTGCTCCCACCCTCCTGGCACACCAGCCCTTCCTCACTTCTAAAAAAGGAAAGAAAGGCATTGTCCTAGTTTGTAAAAACCTCCAGGGCCAAGACAAGGAATAATTAGAAATATTTGTGTTTGTGTTGAGAAAGCAAAAGCTTTTATGACTGAGATATCAATCATTTCACAAATTAGGTGGTTTCCAATTTATTGTTTTCCATAAAACTTAAAGAAAAATCTAATTGAGTTGACCACTGATAGATCATTAAAGTAATTTTTTAAAAAATAGACTTTAGTTTTTAGAGCAGGTTTTAGATTTACAGCAAAATTAAGCAGAAAGTACAGACAGTTCCCACAGTTCCCTGCCCCATGCTAGGACAACTTCCCCCAATAGAGTAATTTTTGAAGGAAGATCTCTAAGTGATATCTGACCTATAACGTGAAGGAGTCCAAAGAATTGAATGATATTGCCAAATTTGGCACTGCTGAAAAAACAAATTTCAAGTCTCCTGGCAAAGGTGGGCTGGCTACAAATCTTCATACAGGGTTTGTATTCATAAGTGACTTGGTAACTCCAACTGCAACTCTGAAGCCCTAAGCCCAGAAATATGTCCCTACTTTCCTTCCTTCTCATAAGCCCTGGACGGACATTGTCACAGCAAAACTCCTTATGGCCCCATTTACTTATTGACTTGAAGAAGGTTTCTCAGTGCTCTCATTCATAAAAATGAGAAATAAAGATAATATTGATGATACATCTATTCATTATTGCAAGAAGTAATATTAATTGATGGATTTAAAAAAATATTTTATGTATTTATCTTAGAGAGTGAGTGAGCGAGCGAGAACAAGTGGAGGGGAGGGAGAGAGGGAGAGGGAGGAGCAGACACCCCCTGCTGAACAGGGAGCCTGATGTGGGGCTCAATCCCTTGACCCCGGGATCATGACCCCAGCCAAAGGCAGATGCCTAACCTTAGCCACCCATGTGCCCCAATCAATGGATTTTTGAACTAATTACATGCATATGTAAAAATATACCAATACATACAAGTAAAAATCCATCCTTATCCATTAGGAGAGATCATTCTCATTAGGAGAAAAATTTTTAACATTTTACTATTTTGTGTTTAATTATCAATAAAAAACATATTTACTGTGTCACTAATAATTATAACAATGACTTAGTCTCAGAAAATGTTTTAATACCTTATGGTCACAGGATATTTTTTGAAATTGTAAAATTAATTTACACATGCATGTTTGTTTCAAAAATTTGATAGGGTAATCAGTAAAAGATGCCCAAAAGATTGATGTTCAAATAATAAAAAATGTCATCAAGATATATGACATTTAGATACAAATCTTTAAGGGAAGTGCACTGAAAATATAGTTCATGGAGGAAATGGAATGATTTAGCATTTCTGTTAAAGAACTTTGTGTTCATTTTGAAAAAGGAAAGATGGTGTCAAATTACTATGGTACTTAGATACTATTGGGTGCATTAAAAAGGGTGATATAACAGTTTTATTTTAAAACATTTGATGAAAACAATCTGCAGACTACATCCCCTGCAAGCACTCAAACCTCCGAAGAAAAGTTATAGACGTCCACTTAAAATGTGTGAAGGGATACATGATTTTCAGCATTTTTTAGGGGTGTGAGCAAAGAAAAGTTTGAAGACCTCTGCTTTATGTCATTCTCTTACTAACATTTCTGCTCAAAATACAGTACTTAGATTTCCAGATCCTTTACAACTTTGAACAATAAAAATTATAGGCATCATTCTACCTGTACTTTCAGGGGCGCCCTGGCCCAATGCTCTGTGTACCTCATTGTGCTGCCCATCTACTCGCAACTGGGTGGTAGTTACACGCACAAGGCCTTAAATTGGAGAAACCAGAAATAAATCAGCCCCTAGACCTCACAGCTGAACTATTTCAAGAATATGCAGTTCCATGGTAGTGGATATGATTTGACTCACAGCATACGCAGCAACGTGTAATTACAAGCTGCATTCAGCAGACTTCTACTGTAATGCTTGCTTCTCACCTTCTGAATAGAGGGGAGCCACAGCAGCGTTTTATGGTAATGAATTGAAATGATCTAACGGATGCTTATGTGCACCCTGTCAGAGGAGACTGACTCTCTTGAATATCAGTTGAGGTTCGGGAGGTTCTCCAAGTATCAAAAGTGTGCTTTGTAAGGAAGGCAGAAAAATGGGTGGTAGCAACCATATGCCCCAGTGGCAGAGGAAACGCACATGGGGGAAGCTATGTAACAGGGATTGTGGCAGTAAGGGGAGCAGAGCAACGAAACCCTGCTTTTCATATCAGAACTAAAAACTAAATGTCCGTTCACCACAAATTCAGTTCTGCCAGCCACAATGTGTGAAAGTGTGCTTGACCAGTGTGTGGGCTTTGTAAGTAGTGATGTCTTTGCTAATCTAGAGTCAAGAGGGATAAGTTGCACCCCAACTGATTTTTAAAAGTAGGTGATAACTCTTTAAGCACAAAACCCTCCTAATATTTTTTATAGCTTAAAATTTTTCTCTTTAATTAAATAAATTTTGAGATAATTGTAGATTCACATGCAGTTGTACAAGGAATAGTTGAGAGAGATTCTGTGTACCCTTTAGGCAGTTTCCCCCAGTGGTAGCATCTTGTAAACCAAGGTTTGCTATCACCACCAGAATATTAATACTGATACAGCCAAGAGTAAGATTTCCATCAGCTTAAGGGGCCCCTGGGCTGCCCTTTTATAGCCACACTCACTTCTCTCCTACCGCACACCCTTCTTAACCTTGACAATCATTTATTGGTTCACCATTTCTTATAGTGCCATTTCAAGAACATCATATAAATGGAATCGATATGTAACCATCGGGGACTGGCTTTTTTCATTCAGCATACTTTTCTGAATATTCATCCTTGTTGTTGTCTATATCAGTAGCTTGTTTCCTTTTATTGCTAAAGAGTAGTCTATGGTATGGATCTACCACAGTTTACTTATTCACCATGTTGAAGGACATCTGAGTTGTTTCATTTTTGGCTATTATGAATAAAAGGGGCTATAATAATTTATGCACAGATTTTTGTGTGATCATACCTTCATTTCTTTTTTTTTTTTTGTATTAAAGGTTTTATTTATTTGAGAGAGAGAGGGAGAGCACAAGCAGGGGAGAGACAGAGACAGGGAGAGAGAGAAACAGACTCCTTGCTGGGTGGGGAGCCCTACCCAGGGCTCCATCCCAGGACCCCAAGATCATGACCTGAGCTGAAGGCAGATGCTTAACTGACTGGGCCATCCAGGGACCCGTCATGTCTTCTTTCTCTAGGATGAATGCCCAGGAGTACAATTACTGGATCATGTGCTAGTCATATGTTTACTTTTTGCAGAAACTGCCAAACTGTTTTCTAGAAGAGCTGTACCATTTGACATCCCCACCAGCAAAGTATCATGATCCAGTTTCTCTTCATCCTCACCAGCATGATATTGTCACTATTTTTTATTTTAGCCATTCTGATAGGTGTGTAGTGATATCTCACTGTGGTACAATTTTTTTGTATCTTTTATATCTTTTTTGTATTTTTCTCCATTTCTATTATAGTATAATTGACATATAACATTGTATTAAAGTGTACAATATAGGGGCACTGGATGTCTTGGTCGGTTAAGCACTTCTCTGACTCTTGATTTTGGCTCAGGTCATGATCGCAGGGTTGTGGATCGAGCCCCATATCAGGCTCCATGTTCAGTGGGGAGTCTGCTTGAGATTTTCTCCCTCCCTTTCTGCCCCTCCCTGCCACGATGCTTCTGTGCTCTCTCTTTCTCTAAAAAAATAAAATTAAAAAAATTTGAAGTGTACAATGATCAAATAAATTGATTAACATAACGCTCAAATCAATATATGTGACAAAATGGTCACCACAATAAATTTAGTTAGCATCCATCACCTCATATAGCTACAATTTTTTTCTGTGATGAGAACTTTTAAGATCTACTCTTCTGGCAACTTTCAAATATACAATATAGTGATGTTAGCTATAGTCACTATGCTGTACATTATATTCCCAGAACTTATTTATCTTGTAACTGGAAGTTTGTATCTTTTGACCATCTTCACACATTTCCTATCCACCTCCTTTACTCTGCTTCTGGCAACCACTGATCTGTTCTTTGTTTCTGTTTGTTTGTTTTTTAGATTCCAGATATAAGTAAGATCATACAGTATTTCCCTTTCCCTGTCTGACTTACTTCACTGAGCATAATACTCCCAAAGTCCATTCATGTTGTCATAAATGTCAGGATTTCCTTTTTTACGGCTGAGTAATATTCTCTCTCTGTGTATGTATTACATTTTCTTATGGGATAGCTCATACAGATATCTCTTTGAGGCGGTCATTTTGCTTCCTTAGCTGTACTCAGAAGTGGAATTGCTAGATCATACAGTATTTCTATTTTATTTTTAACTTCTTGAGGACCCTCCATACTATTTTCCATAGTAGTTGCCCCAATTTACATTCCCTCTAACAGCTTTGCTCCACATCCTTGCTAATAATTGTTATTTTATCTTTTTGGTATCAGCATTCTGACAGGTATGAGGTGATATCTCATTGTCATTTTGATTTGCATTTCCCTGCTGTTGAATGATGTTGAGCATTTTTTCATATACCTCTTGGCTATTTATATGTGTTTTTTGGAAAAATGTCTAATTTTTAAATCAGATTTTTGGTTTTGCTACTGAGTTGTGTGAGTTCCTTATATATTTTGGATATTAGCTCCTTATCAAATACATGATATTAGCAAATATGTTCTCACATTCAGTAGGTGCCTTTTCAATTTGTTGATTGTTTCCATTGCTGTGCAGAAGATTTTTAGTTCAATGTAATCCCATTTGTTTATTTTTGCTTTTGGAGTCAAATCAAAAAGCATCATTGCCAAGAGTGGTGCCAAGGAGCTTACCAATTATGTTTTTTTCTAGGAGTTTTATGGCTTCAGATCTTCAATATTTTTAATTTTTTAAATATTTTTAATTTTTACAGTTTTATTTTCACCAACTTTTTATTTGTAAAGTTTTTTTGTATGGGCATTAAATGTTTTCAAACATTTTTTATTATTAAACATAAGATACATAGGGCACATGATGTAATATTTTAAAAAGGTAGAAGAGTGTGAGTGAATCCTGTCTTCTCTTACCGCCTCCCTCAGAGGTGGTCTTCTGCCCATAGGCCACCATTCTTACCAGTTAAGCCACACAGAACTTTCCATCTAAAATAAAGGCACTGATCGTAGTTCAACCACTTTTTCCTACCCCAAGATCATCACCAGGAATGACAAAGATCGTCTTCAGCACATATAATCTCTGGGAATTCTTCACTTTTCTTTCCCCTCCTTTGTTGTCAGCTCATCTGTTTACAGACAGGAACAAACAGTAAAATAATTTCCTCCTCCATACCGCCCCTCCTCCTTCTCTAAGATCATGACCATTCCCCTGCTGTTTCTAATTCTGTGAGGAGAAGGAAACTACACAACTGAACCCTTTTTTTTTTTTTTTAAGATTTTATTTATTTATTCAGGAGAGATACAGAGAGAGAGAGGCAGAGACATAGGCAGAGGGAGAAGCAAGGTTCCCTGCAGGGAGCCCCATTGCAGGACTCCATCCCAGAACCCTGGGATCATGACTTGAGCTAAAGGCAGATGCTCAACCACTGAGCTACTCAGGGGCCCCCACACAAATGGACCTTTATATAGTAGATGTTCAGTCAGAACCAGTAAGCGAGGCTAAGCAAGGTTCTCCTTAATGAGGGACTTTGGCTACTCAGTGACCCTTTCCCTCTTCTTTTTGTGTTTGGAATTCCAGCCCAGAGATTCAAATTGCCAAAAGGGTGACCTCCAAATCAATGCCACAATCCCTATATATCTTTTCAGCAAGCCATGACTGTGACATCTTTTGACATCAGATGCTAGAGGGTGCATTTGGCTATTTATCCAATTAGAACATTCAGAACATCATTAAGAATAGGTGTAAGGATAAATTTAGCTTGTTATTGTTTAATTACTAAATAAAAGAATTAGGCTGGACTGGGCTTAATTCTCCAGCCTAGTGTTACACTTAATTTTAATATAGTTTGATAGACATGTGGAGTCATCATACAAATTATGATGAAATTTGAAAGAAGATCCCTGAGCAAATTACCTGTTTCCAATGAGTCATAATGAGTTTCACTAGATCTTAGGGTTCAAGTTGGTGATCAGGTTCTGTATATCTTTTCCAGTGGCAGGAATTTTAATGTGAATGGAAACAAATTGGCTAAATTTTTCGAAAAGCGTATCTGCAGACTGACAACTTGTGTGTGTGTGTGTGTGTGTGTGTGTGTGTGTGTGTGTGTGTTTAAATCACAAAGCAGCTATGAGACCTCTAAGGTACTTTTAAATTAAAATCTATTTATTTACTTTTAAATAAGTAGATTTATTAACTTTTTTTTCTAATCACAAAATACTACAGGCTCATTAAAGAATACTTAGAAAATTCAGAAATATAAAAATTTTAAAGAATCACCTGTACATCTAACTCAGATAGTTACTGGCAACATTTTTAAGTATATCCTTGCAAAACTGAATGTTTTTATTATCACACACATTGATTATCTCTGGGGAGGAGAGCAGTGGTTGGAGGACATGAGTGAAGAAATATTTGTTCAATCTTACTCTTTTGCACATTTTGAACTTTGTACTGTGTGTATATTTCCTATTAACAAAATAATGAAGGATGTACATCTCTGTCCAAATATCCTTTGTGCTTTTTTGTTGTTTTGTAATAATCAGCTTGTGTTAAGAACCATTGATGTAAAAGTCAACCCTCTTCACTGACTCCCACAGGCATCTCTTAGAGTAAATTCAACAGCGTTTATTCCAGTTAACGACTTTGACTCTCTTCACCCACAAGTACTTCCAAATAGCAGCCCACCCTGTAGGCTCATTGATGAAGAAATGAATTATGTAACTAGTCTAAGCAACTCTAAAGTTAATATTAGTGCTAAAATATGGTCATGGATCCATAGCTAAGGTATCTATTCATTCTCTCTCTGATTCCACAGGCCCAATTCTTCCCATATAATCCCAGGGCATCACTAGGAATACAGGAATCCAAGCAGTGCACTGCGCTTATTCAATCTGACGGAAAAAACAATGCCGTCAGCATGAATCAATAGGAATGGTGCATTTGGCCAGCAGACTGTTATTTCTGGGGACAGGATGTATACTCAGTTTTGAGGTTTATTAGTGTCATATTTAGCTGTATGGCATTATTTTCCAAACTTTGTTATTGGGAAATAATTTTTAGCATGTGTATGTGTGCAATGCATGTATATATGTATGTGTACATATGCATATAAAAAAACACTGCAGACCGGGTGGCTTAAACCACAGAAATTTATTTTCTCACAGTTGTGGAGGCTAGAAGTCTGAGATCAGGTTGCCAGCATGATTGGGTTCTGGGGAGAACTCTCCTCCTGGCTTGTAGGGTGCCACCTTCTTGCTATGCATTCATATGGCCTTTCCTTGGAGAGAGGGTGGAGAGCTCTTCCTCTTCTTATAAGGTGACTAATCCTATCGGAGTTGGGCCTTACCTCATGACCTCATTTAACCTTAATTACATCCTAGAAGCCTTATCTCCAAATGCATTCACATTGTCAGGTCTTCAACATATGATTTTTTCGATTGGGGGCATCATCCACTATACACACACACACACACACACACACACACACACACATATATCAGATATATATACCATATGTCTTCAGATGAATATATATAACATATATATTATATATAACAAGTCTGAGTCTACATACATACTTTCAAATGTTCCACCAAAGTTTTATCTTTTTTTACTTTACCTCATTACTGTCCCTTACTGCTATTTCCCTCATCATGTAAACAGAAATTGCCAGTTTCTTCTACTTCCTGTTTTTCCTATTCTCCAGGTTCTCAGAGTTTGAGCTAAGACATAACCCTGGGTGGTAGGCAGGGTCACTGAACAAGGGATAAGAATTTGCATATCCATCTCGTGACTGGCCATGTGAGGCCGAGATTGTATCTTTCCTTAAAACCTAAATTCTTCTATCTGTAAAATGAGATTAATAATCTCTAACCCTGTGAAAGGGAAAAGAAGGAACAGCTAATAATTTATCATGTAATGTTAGCTTTTTATAATAAAAGTCTCAAAATGAAATGCAAAGATCTTAATCCAAAGGTATCACACTGGATTTTTTAGGTTTAATGGACAATCTTAGCACTTGCCATGTGCCTTGAAAACGTTAACTCACTCAATTTTAACGATAGTGTGAGGTAGGTCATCTGTTATCATCACCTTCTCCATTTTATGGGAACATAGAGAAGTAAAATACCTGGTTCATGGCTGTGCAGCTAATTAGTGACAGTTACAAGGCAAATCCTGACAGCTTGGTGCTAGAATCCAGTTTCTATGCAGTCACTATGAAATCACTGCTTATTCATTACTAATTGTGTCATTTCCTTGCTCAAAAACTTTCAGAGGGCTCTTGACTTAAAATAATAAATACAACTCATTAGCTTAGCAATAAAGACCTTCCAGCTACCTTTCTTTCCCATTTTGCTCCCCATGACAATCCTTCATCTACCCTCCTGTGTTCCAACTGAACTGGACTGGCCACACATCTTCAAATGGATCCCAAATGGTCCTGCCTCCGTGCTTTGCCTTGATGCAATCTTTATCTGGAGTCCACCTGTTCTCACCCCCTTTTCACCTTCTACATCTTACTCTTCCTGCAAGGTCCTCACAAAGTGCCATCTCCTTTAACACATTTTTTCCTGCACCTCTCAACCCCAACTGGTTAGATTTTCCTGCAGAATTGCATCTCTGCTCATCAATCTGTGTGTATGAGTTTCTGGCTTTTATGATAGTTATTTCTGTATATGTTATACTGTCTCCCTGTATATTCCCTCCATATTTCTGTCAATGTTACATTCCCTCCCAGCCTCAAGGATGGGCTCCTTGAGGGCTGCAATATGCATTCTGATAGGTCCTTGAATTTTTTTAAATTAAATTTTAAACCATTATTGTTTTTTGACAACCAAATGTAGGCATGTTTTTTCCAAAAAATTAAACATTACAGAAGTGCATCTCTTAGAAAGTGACTCCTCCTTCCCCACCCTGAGAGAACTGTGGTTAACAGTTTGGAATACAATCTACTCTTTTTTCATATAATAAATGTGTATAATTTTTATTTACAGAAATCCTAGTATACTATGCAGGCAGCTCTGTGTCTTCTTTCCATTTAAAATATTTAGTATTTTTTGTAGTTTTTATAAAGAGAGATATCTTTTTCTTTTTTTTTTTTTTTTTTTTTAATTTTTTTTTTTTATTTATTTATGATAGTCACAGAGAGAGAGAGAGAGGCAGAGACACAGGCAGAGGGAGAAGCAGGCTCCATGCACCGGGAGCCCGATGTGGGATTCGATCCCGGGTCTCCAGGATCGCGCCCTGGGCCAAAGGCAGGCGCCAAACCGCTGCGCTACCCAGGGATCCCTCTTTTTCTTTTCTAACAGCTGAACAGCAGAGGATTGTATGGATGGACACATATTTATCTGTTCAATCCTGTGTTGATGAGCATGAGGATGATTTCTAATTTTCCACATTATGAACAACATTGCAGTATGTGTGTACATATTCCATAGGTATACACTGCACACATGCATATATACATGTACTCCATATATACCATATACAACTTCAGATGACTTTCTTTAATACATACATTTGGACATGAAATTGCGAGGTGAAACAGAATGGAGATTCTAAATGATGACAACTATTGAAAGTGTAGATGGGAAGGAGTATTGTGTTGTGTCTTTCTGTATCCTTCACAAACTCAGTGGTTATGAGGGCAGGCTCTGGCATCAGGCTGCACAGGTTTGTATCTAGGCTTGGCCTCTATGCCTTAGCCATCTTTTTTTTTTTTTTTTTTTTAAGATTGTATTTATTTATTCATGAGAGACACAGAGAGAGGAAGAGACACAGGCAGAGGGAGAAGCAGGCTCCATGCAGGGAGCCCGACGTGGGACTCAGTCCCAGGTCTCCAGGATCATGCCCTGGGCTGAATTGAAGATGGTGCTAAACCACTGAGCCACCCAGGCTGCCCACACCTTAGTCATCTTATCTATGAGAAAATAAAATAGTACCTTGCTCCCAGTTAAGACTTAAGTGAGATAATCCAGTAAAACAATTAGCATTTAGCAAGTACCTGGATTATAAGTAAATGCAAGACATATGATGGGAGAAAAATGTGTAATAGGTTCAGATAATTGTTGAATGAATAGGACTGAATAGAAAAACAGTAGTTTGAGTAATCTTTCTGGAAATGGGTGGTACTTTGCTATGGAAACTGACAGTAACTATTTATGAAATGACCAGCTAGCATTAGAGGTACAATGGTCTTGGAGCAATTTCTCTCTGTGCAAAATTAACTGCCCTAAATCAGGATCAACCAATGACCTTGGCCTCTTCAGTCTCACACCTTCCCCAGGGGAACTAATGAGCCCTGGCTATAGCCTGGTACCTTATATAATGGGTATCTTTAAGGACAGAGAACAATGTATTTGCCTGGAGGGTGCTCTGGCTCCCCACCAAAGGTTATTAGGCTATCTAGTTACCCAGCCATTAATATGGAAAATAAATAGAAAGTGCATAAATAAATGGCTCTTTGAGTATAGGCTACTGTTTAGATTCTTGGGTTCTGTGCCAGAAGTCTCCATCTTCATGGAAAGGTTCCTATACTTTCTAGTATTACTAGAAGATTCTGGGGGAAGTCAACCCTGGATTTTAGAACCAACTCTGCCACTAATTAGCTGCAGAACCTTGAGCAAATTGTTGAACCTTATCTTGCAGATACGATGAGGGGACTGAAATAGGTGATGTGAAAGGGTCTCCCCACTTTTTAAAAAGATTTATTTATTTATTTTGGAGAGGAAGAGGGGGAGAGAGGGAGAGAGCGTGCATGCATGAGTGAGCGTGCATGCATGAGTGAGCATGGGGAGGAGGGGCAGAGGGAGAAGGAGAATCTCAAGCAGACTCCCTGATGATTGCGAGCCTCATTGGAGGCCTGATCCCACGACTCTGAGATCATGACCCAAGCCAAAATTAAGAGTCAGATGCTCAACCAACTGAGCCACCAGGCACCCCATAAGGCCCTTTTTTGACATACCTATCCCCAAAGGTGGTTACATTTTCAGACATCAGGACTACTATTACATGGAAAAAAAAAATGAATGCATAAAATCAGGGAATTGAAGTATTTTCAAAATGTCCAGGTCAGGAGATAGCAAAGGGGCTTCAGCAGGGCACAGACTCAGCTGACACTCGCTCTGTGGTGTCCACTGCAGGAGGAGATGGGGGCCGTCCACCGAGGAAGCACCCAGAAATCTAGGGATAAGGTTGAGGAATCAGGGCAGAAAATGTAGTCTAACTGGGGCCAGGTCCTGGCCAGGGGCAAATGTAAATAGGGCTCCCAGTGAAATATGAATATCACCCAAAGTGCACTGATGATCCTCCTCCTAGCCCAATGCTCCCCCTCCAGTAAAACTGTACCCATCTCCTCAGGCCCATTTCAGTCTCCTTCTTTGATACAAACTCCTCTACACTTCTCCCTCCACAGGTCTTGTTCCTCCAAAGGCTGGCTGTACTTATTCCCTGTGCTATTTTCATGACACTTCTAAGAGCAATACAAAGCTGAAGCCTCAACCTTCTAGTGACACTTGTATCCCCCTAATGAGACCCAAGGCCTTTGGCTCCCTTTGCTTCCCAGGCATCCAATACAGTAGTGCTCAGAAAATATTTGTGGCTCTCTGATTGAGTGACTCAGGCAGGCCCCATGGGGAGTAGAGTTTTATGGGTTTTAATCTGAACCATACCATGAAATCTGAGACTTTTATCTCATTGCTCATACTAGAAACTGTCAGTACCAGTCAGATTTGCTTGGGGCTGGGTGGAATTTTGTTCCTTTTCACGATGAGAGCCATAATCTAATTTTTAAATTAAAAAACTTTTACATAGCACCTAGTTCATGTTCCACAGTAATCTAAGTACTACGAATGTTAACTCATTTACTTTTCATAACCACCCAGATAGAGACTGAGGCACAGAAATGTTGCCATTTGCACAGCGATCAAAGCTAGTAAGTGGCAGTGCTGGGATTCAAACGCAGTCCATCTGGTTCCAGAGAACATGCTCCTTGAGATGCTATGTTGCCTGAAACCTATGGGTGGCAAAAATATTCATGAGCAGAAAAATATTGACGTTGATGTATTTATTTCAAAGGAAATGTTTTTGTTTTTGTTTTTTCATGTGTCCCCCCCTTTCCTTCCTCATTCGAAGCAAAATGTTCTAAAGCAAATGGCCTTTTTTTCACACCTGAGAGAGCTGGTGGCTCATTTTTGCTTTGGCAATCAAAATGGAAGAGGAAACTTGTGTGGTTTCGGGGTGTGTGCTGCACGCCGCGTGCTGTCCTGCTGCCCCCCTGTCTGCTCAGGGTCCTCTACTGTCAGGCTGTGTTGCCTCAGGTCCTGGAGACTTTTCGGCTGGCCTCCCCCCTACAATAGTGGAGCAGTCACCCCGCACAGCCAGTCCCCGTCCTAGAGCCTCAAGGGTCTTCCTTTGCGCTCCTCTCCCTCAAACTCGTCTGCATCAGAACCCCCAGGACTGCCTCTCTCCCTCCTCCATCCCAAGGGTGAGTCCACTAAGTGTCCCCGTTTCCGAGGTTCTGTGCCTGACTGTGTCTATTTAAGTGATCTCCCCACGTGGGTGGCGGGCGTCGGAACCTGACAGACCTGCCGCTGATTAGCTGTGGGACGCAGGCAAATTACTTAACGTCTCTGAGTCTCGGTTTCCTCATCGTGAAGGGGATTGATACCCAGAGGGTTGCCGTGCGGCTGAGACCACGCACGCATTTTCTTGGCTTCCCCTTGGCACTATTTCCTGGATGCATGCTTGTGTTTCCCATTTTTTCCAGAGCACCCTCCCGCTCGGAGGGCCGGAGAGGCGTCCTGCGTCGTCACACTCTGAGAAAGTCCCTCCACCCCTCGTTCAAAGGTCCGGCGCCGGTGGGCTCCTCTGGCACATTCGCGACAGCCCGTGAGAATCACTCCTTCTTCAGACCCCAACCCTCCCCTTTTCAGCCTGTGCTGAAGGCGAGCCCCGGAGAGCCCCCGGGCTCACGGTCCCAGGGAGGCCCCGCTGAGGTCGCGGGGTGGGGCCCTGGAAAGGAGCCTCCCTCGCGGGAGGGTGCCCTCAGCCCGGGCCCCCTTCCGGCGGCGGCCACCTGCTGCCTGGGGCGCGCGGTCCCGGCCGCCGGTCCCACCTGCGCCGCCGCCCCGCCCCGCCCCCGCCCCCGCCCCCGCCCCGCGGCCGCCCCGGAGCCCCGCCCCCGCCTCCTCCGCGCAGCCCGCGGCGCCCGGCCGCGCCCCCTCCCACCCCGCGGCGCCCCGGCACCCCTCTCCTCCCCCGGCGGGCTCTGCGGAGCATTGTACTCACATCCGGGGCTGGGTTTTGCTTTAATACGAAACGTAATTAACCCGGAAAAAAGGGCCGAGAGACAAGAGAGAAGGAGGGGCGGGGGTGAGGGGAGAAGAGCGAGAGGAGCGGGAGGCTCGGAGAGTTGGGCAGCGAGATCCAGCAGTGCCCCGGGAGCCACGGCCCGGCCGGCCGGGGGGGCGCCCCCCCCATGTGACCCACCCTGCCCGAGCCCCGACTGCCGCTCGGCTGGGTAAGTGGGGCGCCCCCGCGGCTCGGGGCGCGGAGGGCGCGCGGGGGCCGGGAGCCCGGGCGGGGGCGCCGAGGGCGCGCAGGCGGGGCGGGGAGCGAAGGGAAAGGTGGCCGCAGCCCCCGGGGCGCCTCCCGTAGCCCCTCCCGTAGCCCCTCCCGGAGCCCCTCCCGGAGCCCCCGGGCGGTCCCGACGGGCGGCCCTTGCCGCGGGCTCGCGGAGCGTCCGGGGTGGCGGAGGTCGCGGCCGCCAGGGGTCGGGCTGCGGGGGCGGGGCCGCGGGCAGGGGGGCGGGGGTTCTGCTGAGCTGCATTTTCTCACGTTTGCAGCGGCGAAACTTCTCTGCGGGTTCTGGCGCCGGAGCACCGGCCTCGCAGCGTCCGCCGGGCTGCGGGAGGGAGCGGAGCGGAGCACGTCCCAGGCAAGTCCCGCGGCTCGCATTGGGCCGTGGAGCCGCGTTTTCTCTTCCCCTGTTACCTTATAACAGGACAGGCCTGCAGTGCTCCCGGAGGGAGAGCTCTCCCTTTCCCCTGGGGGCCCGCCCGGGCCCTGGGGCTCCTGCAACTCCGGCCTCTGGGGGTGACGAAGAAAAACTGACCTAAAACGCAGGTTCGGTGCTTTATTGGGAAAGCACCCATGAGAGAGCTGACGGTCTCTCGCTCTCACCAACTTCTTCCTCACCTTACACGCTTCCCTTTTCTGCTCTAGTTTTGAAGACTGTTACTTCATCAAATTAACAACAACAAAAAAATCCCCAAAAATTGAAAAAAAAATTCAAAAAGAAGGAGGAAAGGGGTAAAAGAGGGCGGTGCATGAAAAGAAGAGGTACAGGCACCTCCAGAGAGAGGAGGCGCGGCGGGCGACCTCCACTTGGGCCTCACACATCTCTTCCCCCAGGCCAGCACTCCCCCCCCCCACCCCGCCCCGCCAGCCTTTCGCCTAAGGTTTCCTTCCTTCTTGGTGAGTTTGGGTTCTAGCTGAATCTTCCCCTTCGAACTCCTTCTCCCGCTCCTCCTCTTTTCTTTCTTTAGGGCTCCAAATGGGGTTTTCCAGAGGATAGTAAACAGCAGAAAAGAGGGAGGGGAAAGCATTCTACCAGGAAGCCAGCTGTGGCTCTTAGAGGCACCTCAGCCCACTGAATGGTGGTTGCCCTCGGGCTGAAGTTCCAAAACTGTACTCATGTTCTTAATATATCTAAGCCAGTCCCCTCTCTGCTCCTTTCTGGAGCTCCATCATTTTTCTCTGGTGGCAAAGCCTTCAGAAACAGTGAAACCGAAGGTCTGGAGCGAATAGAAGTGTTTGTTTTGTGTTTCATGGTTGCATTCAGCTGACATGTAATGGATAATAAGGATATGAAAGGCAGAGATGAATAAGTCCAGCCTCTGTCTTCGGGGAGCTAGCTTACAGTCGGAGAAGACACAGGCTGTACACAAGTGCCTAGAACACAAAGTGGATTGGATTGCTAAAACAGAGATCCAGCATGCTTTGAGAAACCAGGGGGAGGCTTGTTAAAAAGCATCATCATTTCAGATATTTGTCTTCTCTATGTGTACCACTTGAACGCAATGACTTTTGCCATAGCAAAAGTCTAGCTTGTAGTCTAGACATTATGGCCAGGTCAATGTATGACATCTCCCAGATGGTAAGCAGGTGTTTGTTGAATGAATGAATGCAGGTACACGAATTGTTTGCACCTGTTGGATGGAAGGGAAAAGAGCAGTGTGGCAGTACCTCAAGCCTGTAGAAATTCTGTTCACCAAGTTGGTGCATGAGGGTTTCCTCTGGATGTTGCCTTTAGATCTTGGCTCCTATTTGTCAGCCCCACTTTCTACAAAGTGTCTGTGGCGCCCCTGGTGGTATTTCAGGTAGTTGACTTGATGGGAGCCTTGCTCACCTCACAGATAGGGGTGATCACCTTGGTTATCAATTTGGAAACCACCTGCTCCTGGGTAGAGAGTTTGCAAGCCCTTCTCTTTCCTCGTTGGTGCTTTCTTCTCTTTTCTTTAAAAAGGAAGGAGGGCCTGCATGTCCCGTCTTGTCATCCTAGTGAGCTGAACTGTATTGAGCTCGGTATTTTACTAAGGTTAAAATAAATCCTGAAGACATGCAAGTTTTGGTTGGTGCCTAGTTTTGGAGAAATTCTGCAAAAGTGGGAAGGGAGAAGCATTAGCTCTATCAGTCAAATCCTCCTGAACAACCAGCTCTCCTGCTTGCTTTCTGGGTGTTTCCTGAAAGTCCTCCCAAATGGCAGGAACATGGTCTTCATTGTGTGCATCCAGCTGGCACTTCATTGATTTCCTGTCTTCCTCACGAGGCAGGTGGACAGGTGGGCGATGCCCGTTAAAAGGCTGAAGTACCTCAAGTTAGATCTTGCTGTGGGCCACAGGGCAGTAAATACTCCTTCTGATTCACGGAGGCGACTATGGCGCTACTTATTGTGGCCAATATAGGCCCACGACTTGGAAAAGAAGGTCTCGGGGCTAGCACATTGGACTGCCCCACTTATGTCTTTCTACCCTTAACAGTTTGGGTTGCCTTACTTTCAGTTTTCCAACTGTCTTAGTGAGCTGGATAGGACTCCTGCAATCTAATCTGTTAGGCTTTGGAAAGGAAGGAAACAGAACAAATATTATAGTGTGACAGCCTATGGGGAGAGAAGAATCCTAGCCCTGCCCAGTAGTAGCCCATCACTGAGCCAGGGAATTGGACAGGGTGGGGAGATAGGGCAGCTGAGAGGCGGGAGGGATGGGTCCCTTCCTTCCTGTTCTTAGGGGCCCTATGGTTGGTGGAGCCAGACTATAGCTGGAAGACTCCGTTGACTTTTGTTCCAAATCTTGGGTTGCTGTGCTCTCGCATCTCCTGGCCCCTGCCTTTAAGCCCATCCAACCTTTTAGGCTTTATAATTTATCTCTTTTAGGCAGAGGATTGAAAGCTGAATGGAGCTCTTTCACTGTGGAGGTTGCAGCCCTGCTGAGGCAGGAGCTCCTGACACTGCCCGGTGTTGGGCAAAAGGCTTTCTTCAGCTTTGGGCCTGTGGGGTGCCTTTCTGGCCGCAGAGGCTGGCCGCTGAGATAAAGAGGGTGGGAAGTGAGGTCTGCTTGTCCTTATACTCTTGAGAAGCACTATAGTTAAAGGACAAAGGCTGGAATTCACAGTGCCATTAGCTAGGACTTAAATTTGGCCATCCACTTGCAAAGGGGCTCTCCCAATTGGGATGCTTCTGGGGGCGGAGCAGGAGGCAGCCCCTGAGTCCTTTCCCTGGAGCCTGACCTGCATGCCTGGGTTCTGTTAACTTTCAGGATAGCCTGGCCAAGATGGAGTCTGTGGATCTCTTGTTTTTGTTTTGTTTTGTTAAAGATTTTATTTATTTATTCATGAGAGACACAGAGAGGCAGAGACACAGGCAGAGGGAGAAGCAGACTCCCTGCGGGGAGCCCAATGTGAGACTCTAGCCCAGGACCCAGGATCATGACAACCACTGAACCACCCAGGTGCCCTGTTTTGTTTTTGTTTTTTTTTTTTTTAACCCCCCCTGGAGAATTTCAGAGATGTAAAATATGATGGTTCTTGGAGTCGAGGGAAGAGTAGAAGAAGTTTGTGCCTTTCCTGGTGAGGGATCCTAGTGTTCTAGCCTTTCTTTTGACATTTGCTTATTGAGATTTGAGGGGTAGAGACAGCCATGCAGCTGCCTGCCCTGTAATGAGCAGCTTTGCAGTAGTAATGATAATCATATAGTACTTGTGAGGCATTTCACACACATCATAACGACGTTTACCCAGTGCTTCCTCTTTACCAGAACTCCTGTTAAGCACTTTTCACACATTATTTCATTTAATTCTCAGAGCCACCTTTGAAGTCTATAAAGCGATTCCCTCCCTCTTGCAACCCAGGAAACAGGCCCAGAAGAGTTCAGTAGAGTCTGTCGGACTCTACAACACATGCTCTTTCACTTCACTCTCCCACATTGATGGGGAGCTGAAGTCAGCACACCCTTTCTTATGGTCTTCTCCTTCCAAGAGTTTTAACGAACACACTCACACTGGTCGCTGTCACCTGCACATCCTCTTCGCCGCACCCAGCATTTCGACATCTCCTCCATCTCCTCCTTCGACAGACACACTTTGGCCATTTACAGTTGCCCCCAGCACTTTGCAAAAGACTGGGTAAAGTTTTAAATGAAAGTGATTGCTCTGGATTCCTGTTAGGAAGCCCTGCAGTGAAACCCAGTGCTCATTGTGTTTCCTAACTGGGGGGACTGCCACAAGTCTGAAAATTGGAGATCTCAGTTTTTATAGGCTCATTTATAAACCAGATGTGGTTGCCCCCCTGTGCTTGTGATCTCTGGTGGAGCCTTGAGCCATGGGAAGACCTTTGTTTCCTACTGGCTCCAACTACCACATTTTCTCTGACCATACATGAAGCTGCTGTTAAGAGAGGTCATGACAGTTTAAAATATTTTTGTTGCTTTTGGCATTCTTCTTGCGGTAGATCAATGTTCAGTTTCTCTAGCCTTTTCCCTGAAATTTGTCCCCTTGAAAATCCCTTCTTGAGGGTCTTTTCCTTCCCCACGAAGCTCTAGGGTCTGGTAGGGTTTGGGCTGTCTGTGTCACAGGGGCACCTTTTCTTCCCTGTTGCTGTAGATGTTTGCATTTCTCACTCTGCTTTTACTGGGAACATGTTCTTGGGGCATTCCCTTCTCTCTCACATTATCCTCCTGCCTTAAGATGATTTGGAATTTGTTCTTATGACACTGTCAAAGTGCAGTGGTAGTGTTACAGTAGGAGATAGACTGCTCCCGCACTTTCTAAGTTATAATCTTTGGTCCACTCCCAATGATGTGTTTTGAAATAGCTATGTTTGTGTTTTGTGGTTTTTCCTGGGCCCTTGGCATTGTTGGAACTCGCACGACACACTCCTGTATGCTGCAGATTTAAACAGAGGTGAAGTCTGTTCACATGGCCCGTGCATATTCTAGCACTAGCTGAGTGACTGCTCTGAACCTCCACACCCCGGTTCCTGTCTGCGGAGTTACAGTCCCCTGAGACCTCTGATGTCATTTCCCGATAAACTTTCTCCTGTTGAAGTTTAGCAATTTCCTGTTAGTATCCCTCTCACTCGCCACGGATTCTGCTGTGTCCAGCTCCCACCCTCATAGGGTAACAAGACAGGAGATGTTCTGTACGTCCCACCACATGTCAAGAAACACCTTCCTGACTTTTTCTGGAGCAAAATCCCTGAAATTTCCTGTCCTGCCAACATAAAGTAACATGAAAGAAAAATCTTCAAATTTATAAAATGAATTTATGTTTTTTTTTTTCATACTTGAACCATTGGAGGTTATAGTGGATGGTTTCATGATGGGGCCAACACCATTTGAGGCTTTGTCTGTGTTAGCACTTTCCATTTTATTTCCCTCAGAAGCATCAGAATGGTCAAGCAGATGAATCTCTCTTATTTCACTCTGTTTTTTCCTGTATCTCCAAACTACATGAGCAGTCTTAAAAATAAGATATCCAAGGGGTGCCTGGCTGGCTCACTCGGTGGAGCATGTGACTTTTGATCTTGTGGTTGTGAGTTTGAGCCCCACGTTGGGTGTAGAGATTACTTAAATATAAAATTTTTTAAAAAGACATCCAATAAAGCAAACTACAGCTTTAATGATGTAATAACTCTAAAGCCTAAATCTATTTATCCATCTTTTCATTCATCTGTTCAGCCATTTATTTAACAAATGCAAGCCCCATCTCTAAAGTTTCAAGAAGGAAAGGTCTACTGAGGGTCTTTCTCAGGGCTCCTGCTTAGTTTAGCCAGAGCACTAGGCATGGTGTGGCTTAGGCACCGTAACAGTAGAGGAAGATAGTTATTGATGAGGGTGTGAATATTGAATTCACTTAAAGGGCAGGGGCTCCTCTTATGAAGACTAGAGAGCAAGGAACCAAACGTGCAGGGGAAAGACTGAGCCTGTCTAAGAGGATGGTGCAATAGGAAGTATGAAACCCAAACCCAACTAGATTGGAGAGTGCCAAAGCCCTCTGGATAGAGGTACCTGGCTCTTGGGCAGTTGTGATGGGTGGGATAGTGCTTCATTAGGTTTAAGACTTTGGGGCGCCTGACTGGCTTGGTTGGTGGAGCATGCAACCCTTGATGTTGGGGTCGTGAGTTTAAGCCTCATGCTGGATGTAGGGCTTACTCAGAAAAAAAAAAAAAAAAAAAAAAAAAAAGACTAAAACACCAAAAAGTCCCAAGAGAGCTGTAATTGAGGCAAGGTTTTGCTTGTTTGTGGACTCTGGAGACTTGACAAATTTATTCTCAGCTTCAAAATTTATACACTGGGGTCAGAATGTGTGTGTAGTTAAAAAAGCTTTCCCACCTGCTGAATAAAGGAGCACACATGCCCTGTAGAACATTTGGAAAATTTAGAAAATATACAGAAGTAAATAAAATTCACCCATAATTAATAGATAATAACTGTCAGTATTTTGATGCCTATATATCAATCTTTTTCTATCCAAATACAGAAATACAAAAACAATACTTAAGGGATTAAGATCATAATATAAGTCATATTGTATCTTTAAAAAACTTATGATGAGTTTTTTCCTAATTCATTTAAAATTCTTTGAAAACACAGTTGTTTGATTGTATAATATTTCCTTATGTGAATGTCCCATAATTTATTTAATTATCCCCTAATCATTGGGACATTCAAGGCACTTCCAACTTGTTGTTATTATGAATTCTACTGCAGTTGCCTTTTTAAAAATTTTAATCTTTATTTGCATCTTAGTTTATTTACTTGGCTGAAATCCTAGAAGTAGAATTACTGGTCCAATGGGATGAACATTTTTAGCTCTCTTGCCACAGATTGCCAAATTGCTTTCCACAAAGGTTCATGCACCTGTCCTGGGTGTAGAAGAATCCTAAGACATCTTTTCAAGTAGATAACATTTGTTTCAAGCAGCAATCTTCTTTTTATATTCTTGACCCTCCCGTGCCTTTGTTTCCTGTTGGTGCAGGTTCTTTTTCTTTCAGGTCCCAGTTGTTTCTTCTATGTTAATCAGCCTGATGAAGATGTCAATTGCCTCAATTCCTAGGGGACAGTTTTATTTATTTTTTTTCTTGGGTTAAGTCTTCTCCAATAATGGAACCTGAGACATTAAAATGGTCAGTCGAGGAGATGTTTTGGATAGATGTCCCCAGTGCCCTTCACCTCATCGTAAGGTGGGAAGAAGCCCTTGACTCTTCTCATGAGTTTCATCAGTCAACTGGCAAATGTTGGCCAGGAATCTTGGTTTAATAGACATTTAACCCATTTTCTGTTACTGAGCTGTGGGTAAATCCATGCAAACTCACTTTTTGCTCAAAGTCTCACTTTTACCGTAAATTAGATATTTAACATGTTTTCAAGTGTAGTACAAACATAGAAACTTATAAACTGAAGAAATCTGAATCATAAAACTTTCCTCTTTTCTATTTTACTTTTCATTAAAATACATTATTCAGTTATTTGGATTGTGTGAGGACATATTTTGGTTTGGTTTGGTTTGATTGTGTGTGTGTGTGTGTGTGTGTGAGAGAGAGAGAGAGAGAGGGAGAATGTGCACATGATTTGGTTTGCATTTTACAAAGTTCAGGAAGGAAGATGAAGCAGGAAGCAAACGTAAAAAAAATGTTCAGCTTCACTAGGCATCATTATATATTTAAAACTAGCAACAGTTGAAAATGAGGACATTTAACGTATATAAGATTATAGAGATGGTAACAATATATTACTGACTGCAATGTAAACAGTATTTTTAGAAAGCAGTTTTAGGGGTGCCTGGGTGGCTCAGTTGGTTAAGCATCTCTTGACAGTTTAGGTCTTGATCCTGGGGTCCTGAGGTGGAACCCCATGCAGGGAACCTGCTTCCCTCTCTCCCTCTGCTCTTCCCCCTGCTTGTGCTCTTTCTCCCCCTCCCTCAAGCAAATAAATCAAATCTAAAAAAAAAAAAAAAAGAAGAAAGCAGTTTTATAATAGATCTCAAGAATTGTAAAAGATCATTACTTATGATCTAGTCATATTATTGCTTGGAATTTGTGTATACTGTTTCCATGTAAAAGAAGAAACAAAGTATGAAAATAAGAACTTTCATAACATTATTTATAATAGTGAAAAACTGAATATAATCTGTCTAATCATAGAAAAATGGTTAAGTAAATTATAGTAAATGCAGTTCAGTAATGTTATGCAACCATTAAAAGCAATGATTATAAAGACTATGTAGCAACATGGAACATGTTTATGATATAATTTAAAAATTTAAAAAGGCCAATTATGTGGATAGGGGCATGAAAAAGCATGCAAATATGAAAATGATTGGCTGGAGTGAATTTTTTAAAATTCCAGCATTGTTACACTGTGATTTTTGCACTAAAGAATAGAAAATTCGAAAGGGGTTTGGCAAACTTTGGAAAGAGGGTACTGAGTAGAGTGGACCAAGGTCCTTTCCTGCACAAATATTCTGTACTCTTTGTCACCAGTGAATTGTGAAGACTCTGAAGCTCCTTGCTAGGTTTCATTCTGCTATTAGAGCAGAGGTGAAGGTGCTAGTCTGGGAGAGCGGAACCTGATGCTGCACTGCAGCAAGAGCACTTGGCACTCCTTGTCCCATGAGATGGGGAGAGTCATAGTCAGGGTGTGGGGTCTAGGACATGGGAGCAGTTCCTGGGGTAAAGCACCCAATGTCACCCTCCACTCAATAGTTTTACACTGAGGAACTTGGATTAAGATGAAGTTTAAGATAATAAGTGATTTTAAAGAGTCAGAAAACAGGCTAAAACTATATAATTGGAGGACTGTAGAAAGAATATCACAAAGCTTTGCCTTGGTCTTCGTGGGGGGAATTTGGGGTGATAGCATATATATGTGCATCAAGTGTTTTTCTCCCCTTGTGAACCAATGATTAGCACTTCCCTGTCCCCTCATTGCCCAGTTGTTGGGGCTGGGCATGGGGTAGCAGAGTTCACCATATTAGGGGGGCCTTCCCAGGAAAAAATGGAGGAGCCAGGAAACTTGGGAGATGGTGGTGGCAGGTTGAAGAGCAGAGATGGGGCTGGGGGGATCGGGAGCAGCAGGCTCCCAGTACCAAACCTTAGCCTCTATCCTGACAAGGGATGTATAAGTGGGGTCAGAGTGAAGGGACAGAGCATTGGGGGTTAGGGCCTCGGGTTTGTGTTTGGTGTGCCATCTTTTGAGTATGTTGCTTCTGTGTGCGTTGGCGAGGCATAACAGCCTTTATGTGTGATATTTGGTTCTCCTGCAGCCCATCCTTTTCCCCTACCTCCCACATTCTTGATGAGCTCCGTGACTCAGCTGCTTCCCAGGACATCTGAGCAGACTTTTTTTTTTTTTTTTTCCTGGCACTAGAACCACAGTCAGGAGAAGGAACCAGAATTCTTTTTGGTATCCTTCCTTTGGACACGTGAGGATTCTCTCCCACCCATGGATCTGTGTGAATGGAAGCCCCCTCCATAAAAGCAGACTGTTGAAGGACTAGACAGTGCCTTCTCTAGCCCATGACCTCAGAAAAGGGCTGGCACTGATTAGTCCTGTAGGGCTGAACAGGGAACA